>NC_044993.1:10644466-10953966 GCF_008728515.1 Papio anubis
AGGCCAAGTCCTTGTTCCACTCCTCCTTTCAGTGGATCTTGCCCCTCCTCTGAAAATGATGGAAATGCCCACAGCACTTGCCGAGCAAGCAGAAAAGACAAAATTTGTCCTACCCTGACCTATTACAGGCTGAGTCTCGTTGACCCTCATGCTCTTGGCTGCAAAATAAAAGAACTCAAGTCAAATTGGTTAATTGCTATTAGAGAAAAATGAGACTATTTACCCTAAGCCTATGGCTATCCACAGATCTCATTGAATGTCTCCCAACAATCCTAACAGGTAGTGTCATCACCTGCATGTTACAGATGAGAAAAACAGGCTCAGAGAAGGCACTGGCACATGGCCACATGACTCATGAGTAGTAGAGCTGGGATTTAATCTTATATCTATCTTGCTCCAAAGCCATGCTTTTGTGTATTGCCATAATACAACCAAACCCAGTAGGGCATCATCTAAGGGCATTTGGGAGGCTGCAGATGGGAAACAAGACCAGGTGAGATTCCCCAGGAGAGCAGAGACAGGTGGATAGCAGAACATGAGGCAGGACAGAGGGGAAGGGGTTCAAAAAGATGGGGAGAGCAATCCAAATATGTGAACATCATTTTCAATGGAGCCCGTCACAAGCTTGGAAACAGGGTGGCCAACTGAGACAAGAATGAGACCCAACAGCTCTCTCATAGACAGCTTTCTGTGTTCCAAGGCAGCCATTCCAAGAGTCAGAAAGTCCTTCCTTGCATGAACCTGAAAGCTACCTCACCCTCTTCCCCAGTTGCTCTAGGTTCTTTCCTCTGGTCCTACTCAGAACAATACTGCCCATGCCAAGAGTATTCACCCATGAATAGCAATCCTTCACATGTTATAAGATGGCAGTCTAATATCTCATGGCCTTCTCTTTTCCAGGTTAAGCTCCTTCCACTTCCCAGCTGTTGTATAGGTGAAACAGTTGAGTAATCCACCATCATCACTGTTTCCAGCTTCTGGACTCTCTCCTGAATGCCAGTGTCTCTTTTAAGATGAAAGATGAGTTGTTGGTGTGGTCCTACACTGCACTTATCTCAGAAGAAAGCTGGGGTCTGCTTGACCCCCAAGCTCTTGGCTACAAAGTAAAAGAACTCAAGTCAAATTGTTAAATTGCTATTCAAAAAAAAAACGAGATTATTTACCCTAATTGATTTCTGTAATGAAATAATTGCTATCTGAATTCTCCTCCTCAGCTGGGTGCGTTCAAAGAACAGGAGTTGGGGCTGGCTTTGTCCCTCAGCTTAACCCACTCCTTAGCATGTCTTGGTAGAGCACATTAAGCATTAACTTGATGTGGTTGAGTGGATGATCTGATCAGCTTTGAGGGCAGTGTATTAGACTATCTTATCTTCTAGAATATTCTTCAGCAGAAAGTCATCTGAAAATACTGGCATCCATCAGAGAAACTTTTTGGTGTGCCCTTGAATTTCCTGTTAAGGCATTATTAGCAAACGCCTCTGTAAAAGCTACTGGAACTGACATCACCATCACTTCCTGAGACCTCGTGCAAAGATGTGCCCTTTGGGGTACATGGCAACAAGATGACCTGGTTTAGGAAAGAAAGTGATGGCATAATACAGCCTTCTGATTCTCCATTCCCTGGCTACTATGGGGCATGCATATGGAATGATGTATGGAGAGAGAAAGATTTGGAATCTGGGGGCATGTTACAGTTCTAAACCCATGTATGGCTCTCTCTCCCTGCCAGCTTCCGGGGATGCCTGTGGATCTCGGCACTGGCTCCTTTCTTGTCTAGATTCTGCCTTACTGAGGCCTCCCTAAAAATATGCATTTTGTAAAGAGCCTTTCCATTCATCCCAGCACTCTAAATCTGTGGCCTTCCCAGGCAGCCAAGGTTGACCTGTACTGAAGTGCCTCATCATGGCACTGACCACTACTGCCAGGAAATTCCCCTCCCATCAGAGCAGCCTCTGCGGCATCCTCTTGGCCTACCTCAATCTCAGACTCCCCAGGAATGGGCTCCAGAGTAAGAATCTGAGAGAATGAGGTGGGAGACTGGGGCTTTAACATTGGAGAGGCATTCTTGTTTCATGATAAAGCCAACAGTCTTAAAAGTTAGTGCTCACCATCATCCCAGCAGCCAGCATTTAATGCCTTCTTGCATGTCAGGTGTCTGTAAAGCCCTCACCTACATTATCTTTTTTCATCCTCGCAAAAAGGTTAAGTGACTCGTTCACATTTTGTGAGCAGCTGCCGAGGTGGGGTCCTTCATTGCGGTCTCATGCCTCCCGTCCACACTCCTCTATCTACCCTGCCCCGGGAGCTATCCAGGCCTGGCTGGGATCTCTGGAGTTGGGTGGGATCAAGTAGCTCTGCTGGGCTGCCTTCTCCCAAATGAACGTCATCGAAATTAAAAATAATCACAGCTAGGGGATCAGTGAACGAGGGAGGTCAAGGGTCAAGCTGCCTGTCCAGTTCACATCCCTTGGAGGTCATACTGACGTACCTGGGAATGCAGCTGATCCTAGCATCACCCTGTAGCCTGCTGGGGTTGAGGAGCTCTCGGCCAGCACCCCCCAGCCCCAGGGCCCAAGCCAGTGCGCAGGATTTGCCTCCTCCAGAAGTCTTAGCTCTCATTACATCACCAGTATTTGAAAAGCAAGCAGTTTAGCTGTTGGTGGGAAAAATTACTGGCCCTGCTGCCCTTCCTCTGGAGGCAGGGGCTGTGATGTGCGGGGACTGTGCCTGGAAACAGCTGCTTTGAGTTCCTTCCACATCCCTGCAAGGTACTGCTTGGTGGCAATCTGGTGCTGGACACAAGTTGGCTATTCAAGCACCTTCACATGGTGTCCAAGAGCAATGCTAGTTGTTCTGTACTTGAACCAAGTGTCTTGCTGGCAGTCCCAGCCCGGAGCAGGTTAGCCCCTGAGATGCTGGCCACTGCCAAGGTCAGCAGAGCCTGTGCAAGGGGGATACATGTACGCTCCTGTACATGAAACATGGAGGACCTCCCATGTGAGACACTGGGCAGGGAGCAGAATGGGATCTTTTGTCATTGATGGGGGAGACTGGCCCATCATTCCCTCATCCAAAGGCTATTCCTTGAGCAGTCACCTGGGCAGCACCTAGTAACTGGACCAAGCAGTGCCAATGCCTGCTAGGGAATCGATGGTGAGGAAGACAGCCATGGTCCCAACCCACACAGTGTTCAGAGGTAGAGACTGACAGTAATTAGCAAAGTCACTCCAGTAACTGCAAACTTTCCCAGATGCCAAGTGCAATGAGGATTGACCTAGCAGCACCCACATATCCATCAGGATCCAGAGGCACAGTGCTCAGGAGACTTTCAGGGACCCACAAAAATATATTAGCTTTTATTTCTGTCTGGTTTTGTTTTTGAGACAGTATCTTACTCTATTGCCCCGACTGTTGGCTCTCTGCAACCTCCGCCTCCCAAGTTCAAGCAATTATCATGCCTCAGCCTCCCGCATAGCTGGTATTACAGGCACCCACCACCAGGCCCAGCTAATTTTTGTTGTTGTTGTTGTTGTTGTTGTTTTTGTTGTTGTTGCTGAGACAGAGTCTTGCTCTGTTGCCCAGGCTGGAGTGCAATGGCACAATCTTAGCTCATTGCAACCTCTGCCTCCCAAGTTCAAGCAATTCTCCTGCCTCAGCCTCCCAAATAGCTTGGACTACAGGCGCATGCCACAGCATCCAGCTAATTTCATATTTCTAGTACAGATGGGGTTTCACCATGTTTGCCTGGCTGGTCTGAAACTACTGACCTCAAATAATCCACCTGCCTTGGCCTCCCAAAGTCCTGGGATTACAGGCATGACCCACTGTCCCTGGTCTAGTTTTAATTTATTTTCAATTCAAAAGAAAACATGAATAGAATAATAATGCTTAGATAATAATAAACCCAGCCTGGACTACATTCACCTTCGTAGAAGTTTTCAAATGTAATTTTTCATGCCTTTTAATGGAGAGAGAGACCCACAAATGCAAGCGTGTATGGGGCCCAAGGGCAACATCACATGGCCTTGGACCCAGGTGCAGTCAGGACGTTTATAGGGTGCACTGATTTCGTACAGAGGTTCAGGAAGATGTCCCTGCAAATATAATAACTAAACTGAGAGCCAATGGAAAGCGGGGGGACATATTTCAGGCAGCAGCAACAGCACATCCAAAGGCCCTGTGGAGTGAATGGTGAAGGAAGGAGCTGGGCAAAGCAGAGACAGAAAAGCATGCTCAGAGACCTAGGGGTGTGAATCTTCAGGGAATACAGCTCCAGGCTGCAGAAATCTGAGTCACAAGGTTGAGGAGATGGAAGGCAGGTGAGGAAGGCAGGGAGAAAGCCTCAAGCATCCTTGATATTGGGCTAGGAAGGTTCCATAGCAAGAGTAAGAGACTTAGACCCAGAAAAGCGCTGCGTTGGTTTCAACAAAACCAGGCCACCAGACTGCATCAAGACACCCGAGATGATGATGTGGCCTGTGAATTTCCTGCTCGTTAGCTAAAATGGAGAGCTTGCAAGAAAAATTGGGTTTTAGAGAGCTATGTTGCATGTGTGACGGCAGGGTGAAGCATGTGCATGAATGTGTGCATTGTAAGGATGAGTGAGTGCATGTGTGTGTTTGTGCACACAGGTATGAGTGTGTGTGAGTGAACGCATGCATTTGTGAGTGTTAGTATGCATAAGTGCATTGAGTGTGTATGTGCTTGAATGCATGTGTGGGTGTGTAGGTGAGATGGCCTGTGGATGCACATGTGTGTGTGTGCATGTGCACGTGTGAGTAAGAATGTGTATGTGTGGGAAGAGGTGGCTCTCTGGGAAGGGGAAAGGAGAGAGGCATGGAGAACTCCCTAGAAACATTAGTTGTAGAAGGATTACGAGGCTATTTTCTGATTGTTCAGGATCTTATTTGGAATTCATGTACGTTTGATTTGGAAAGAGCCTCATCTCCCTCTGGGAATATTGACAGGGGATATTGAAGATTTCCCACCATGTTCCACTCCCCACACACCGCCCATAGCCACTTTGCTGGTAGAGGCTAGGAGAGTTGATGGTGTTCCTAGCTCTCCCTGCAAAAGTTCAACACGGATTGCCACAGGGGAATTTCTTTTTGGTACCACATTTCCTATCTCTTGAGTACTAGAAACAACTTTAGTTTAGATTCCAAAGAAATCATATTTGAGTCCCTACTGTGTGCTTTTTCTCATATAACTCTCAAACCAGGGAGATAGGACATTCTCCACGGAAGAGGAGGCTGAGGCTCTGGGAGGCCAGAGCGATACATTCATGTCCTCCACCACCAAATTCCAGGCTCCTTCTCTCACTTCTCTGCCTTGGTGTTGGAACTGTATGGCCAATGGCCATGGGAGGACCTCACAGCCACTTCTCTTTAACTATCCTTTGACTCCACTGGGCTCTACTTATCCCACTGGAGCAAAACTTCATCCCTGGGGACACCACGACCACAGCCTGAGCTATGCCTGACCTGGGGTCCCTCCTGCCTCCTTTTGAGCTGTCGATTCGACTCTGTGTCCATCAACTTCAGCCAGAGATAAGATTCTATTTTAAGAATGTGAGATACGTTTTCCAGGAGGGAAGGTTGTGAAACACTGGGGAGATAGGTCCGAGCTCTGCCAATGCTTTCGGGAGTTTTCACAAGGACCCTGCAAGATAGACTTGGGATTAATTGTTCTGAAGTGGAGATTATTTTGGTGCTGTTGAAATAGATGAGGGGGAAGAAGTAATCTTATCACGGAAGGAGAAATCTTTTATATTTGAGCCAACTTGGGTTTTAAAATGTAACATGTTACGAAATAATTTCTGACTGTCTCCCAAACAGGGTTCCCCCCTCCCCAACCCAGAGCTTTGCCAGCGCTTGTGTTCTTTCTCCCACTTTTTGTTTTTTCCTTCTGATGTGACACTATGTCTTGGGTTTCTCATAAACATGGTGTGTTTCACAGGGTTTTACATTTTTTTTTTTTTTTTTCTGTGTGTGTGTGTGTGTGTTCACTAGAATTCAATTCTTATTCCTTTTGAGACAGTTTTATCGTTTCCATGGTTCTGGGCTCGAGGATGGCAAGGGAATCCCACTCAAAGTGGAGAGGATCTAATTAAATTACACCTAAGGGGAACTGTTTTGTTCTGCAGGACAGTTGTTCCTTGGACAAATGGCCATAAAATGGCACATTGCTATCACCCTATTCCCTTCCCAGTACCTGTCCCTTTTGCTCCTACAAGGAGATGTGAACTGTTGGAATGCTTGCAATTCCTGACGATCTCACCAGTTACACCTGCCCTACTTCTCTCTTGAGTCTCAGTGCTTTCCATCCTTCAAATCTCATCCATTCTCCCCTCTACTGGGAAGTGCCCCTGATTTGCTCCTGCCCCCACTCCCGCTATGGTCGAAAGGTGAGTGTGGCCTGTCTGCCTGTCACCCAGCACATATAATGGTGAATTGCAGACACATTCCAGGACCCAGGTTTCTTCCTATTTGCTCCTCACCATCTCGCATGTTCCTCTCCTATTGCATCCTTGACCTTCCACTGAATTGGTCTGTTTACTGTGGCCAGGTGCCATGGCTCATGTCTGGAATCCCAGCACTTTGGGAGGCCAAGGCGGGAGAATCACTTGAGCCGGGAGTTTGAGAGCAGCCTGGGCACATGGCAAAACTCTGTCTCTACTAAAAACATGAAAAATAGTCATGGCGCTGTGCACTTGTAGTCCAAGCTACTTGGGAGGCTGAACTGGGGGGTTACTTGAGCCCCAGAAGTTGAGACTGCAGTGAGCCGTGGTGGCATGACTGCCCTCCAGCCGGGGTGATGGGAGTGAGATCCTGTCTCAAGAATTTAAAAAGAAAAAGAAATGATCTGCGTATGTATCTCTACCCCACTCATCTCTGGCCTCCGTGAAGGCCATGGCATGCTGGTAGGTGTGCAGGGATCCCCAGAAAGGTTTGTGGGTCTAGAAAACACTGAAGGAGGGCTGTGGGTGTTAAAAATGATCATTCCCATCCACAAGACACTAAATAAGATTTTGAGATCAGCTTTTCCTTTTTCCTTCAGGGAGTGAGGACCATCGTCTAAAAGACTTTGATTTAAATCCTGTCTCAGCTGCAGACTGTATACTCTTAGTCAAGTCCCTTACCCTCTCAGGACCTCAGTTGCCTCCTCTGCAAAGGCAGAAAAATAGCAGCCCACCTTATAGGGCTCTTAGGGGAATTAAACAGTGCAGGAACACCATGCTCCTAGCAGGATGTGACATACAACAGGTGCTACGCAGATAACGTTCCTCCCTCCCAGCGACTCGCACTGCCTGTTCCACTGATATGGAGATTATATTACATAGCACACTTCATGCCATCAAGTGTGTGGGGGACCGTTAGTCTTATAACTTCAAAATAACTTTGAAAAATGTGTCGGTTTGAGGCCAGGCACGGTGGCTCAAGCCTATAATCCCAGCACTTTGGGAAGCCGAGGCAGGTGGATCACTTGAGCTTAGCAGTTCAAGACTAGCCTAGGCAACATGGTGAAACCCCGTCCCTACTAAAAATACAGAAATTAGCTGGGTGTGGTTGTGGGCCATTGTGGTCCCAGCTACTTGGGAGGCAGGAGACTGAGGCAAGAGAATCGCTTGGTCCTGGGAGGCAGAGGTTGCAGTTAGCCAAGATTGCGCCGCTGTACTCCAGCCTGGGTGACAGAGTGAGACCCTGTCTTGAACAAAAAATTCTTGGTGAGTTTGCATCACTTATAAATTTCATTGAGTTTTTTTGTATCTTAGAGTCAGAGAGGCCTGATTTGGCATCTCTATCTATCACTGTGTCTCTCTCGCCTCTCAGCCCTTGACATTTGTAATAAGCCAAGAGTTACAAATTTTGAATTATACTAACATATATTGAGTTGATACTCCATGTTTCAGGCACCATATCCCATTTGATTCTCCATCTATTTTGGTAGTTCAGGAGGGAGGGTAATTTAACACCTCCTTGCAACATTTTGCAATGTCTGAGGACGTTTTTGGTAGTCACAACTTGGGTGGCGGGTGCTACTGGCATCTAACTAAATATCCTATAATATTCAGCACAATTCTGCTACCAGAAAGGATTATCTGACTCCAAATGCCCATAGCACTGAGACTGAGAAGCCCTGCCCTGTTGGTTTGGTTGAAAGCCAGTGCCTGGGTTCTCTCTGCCTTTACCTTATATTAGCTGAGTGATCTTGGGCATTCGTTCTTCATTAGTTAAATCTGTTAAAAATATATAGATAAACTTAGCTGCTAAGGTTTATTGGGGCGATATGTAGCCCAATTTCTAGCACCCGGTGCTCCATGGATATTAACTGTTACTATTTTATGGGTTTCCTCCAACAATTCTCAGGCTTAGAGGAGTTCAGAAACTGCCCAAAGTCCTGCGGCTGATAAAAGGCGACGTCAGGCATCCACCCTGACCTCACTTTGGTGTGATGGCAGCCCCTTTACTCCCAGCCATGGACCAACATGGAGACCCAAGTGCCCCAGAGCACCCCCTATAATTCTAGAAGACGTGGAATATGTGATTATTGCTAAGGAGTCTTGCATTGACAGAAACAGGTAAAGGAGTCTCCCTGTGACATTATTCTTGTCCGGAGCTTGGCCCTAAACCCTCCTGAAGCTGAAAGGATGATTAATTCTGAGTTGAGGGTGTGGCTGCCTCCACTCCTTGGCAGAACATTTTGTGATTCAGTTACTTTCCCAGGTCCCTCAAGCAGGTGCCATCTCCCCTAAGAGCTGGCCCTGGACAGAGCTCGGGACAGATGCTTTCTGGGCAGCTCAGATCCAGAGGCAAGAACTAGGGCCAAAAGGAGAGAGAGAGTGCCATCTCAACAGTGACATTTCCATCACTGGATGGTGTCCCGGCATGCTTCTCTTGGGGTGTGAAAGATGAGTGGTTTTGCATTTTTGGTGTCATTGCACTTTTTCCAGGGGTAACAAAGTGAAAAAGGCAGCCCTGGAGGAAGCTCATCCATGGTGGAGCTGCCACATTTCCCAGCCACGTGTGGAGGCAACAAGTGTGTATTCAGGTTGCCATTCCAGGCTTCTGCCTGACACTTGTCACTGGAAACCTGGAATGTCACTTCCTGCCATACCTCAGTGGGGTGGGCAATTAGCTTTCTTGTTGCTGAAGCCCCAGAAACTAGTGGTCTTGGATACTGCTTAAAAAAAAAAAATCTGTGTTTCCAAGTGTCCCTGAATCCACAATTCCAAGATTCTGGAATGTAGAGGTTTCTGACCTCTGTGACGCTGAGATTCTGGGTCTCCATGATCATTTTGCATAGAGACACAGTGTTTAAAATCACAGTTATACTACTTCCTAGTCTGTAGCACCCTGCCACTAGAAACACCACAAAACAACACAACGACAATAAAACCTCTCTCACACGATTCTGGGGCACAAACCCTGAACACATAAGGAGGTAGGAGGACCACATTAAGATGTGCTCAGAATTTTTCTGCAAACACCAAAGCAGGAGGCCTTTTCCACTTAGTAGGGAGCTGCCTGTACTCCTTGTTAACTATGTTCAGCAACACACCTCTCTGGGACAGCAAGGAAGGGATGAGCAAAGGCAGCCCTGCTGTTTAGCTCTGCAGCCCTCGGATGAATAAGCCAAGAGGGTTTTCCAAATGCAGAAAGAGAAAGTGAACCCCACAGAGAATGGAGTCACTTTCCAAAATGAGGACTGAATCGTGAAGCAGCATTTCAAGTGAGCATGCCACTTGTTATGACAGCTGACGGAGAGGCACAGCAACGATCAGGCTTCCCCCCGGGAAGTGGCCTGTGTGTCTTCAGGATTCTCAAGTCTGGAAGCTGCAAGTGAAAAAAGAATGTGGGCCAGGCCTTCTCAGATCATCTGGGTTTCCTCCTGAGCACATAGTAGGTCTAGGAGATCTTGTGTTCACACACACACACACACACACGCACACGCTTCTCACTGTTAGGGCAGGCCATCTGCTGTAACACACAACTCTGACATTCCAGGAGCTTAACACATTCAAATGTGTGTTTCTTGCTCACTCAAGGCTAGAATGCCTGCTTGAACAGGTTCCCAGGGCAGGTCCCTGCAGGGTCCCTCCCGTACCCAGGGTCTCAGCAGCCCGAGACTCTTGTATCTTGTGACTCTGCCCTCTACTGGGTCCTGGGAACCCTCTCCAGCCCACTCACTGTTGGTTGGGAAGGGCAGAGAAGAGCAGCGGGAGGTTATCCAGGGTGGGGGCCTGGAGGGATACATATCACTTCTGCTTACTGTCCAGTATGCAGTCGGGTGATCACGTTTAACTGCAAGGGGGGCTGGAAAAGGGTAGTCCAGCCCTGTGCTCAGAAAGAGAAGAAAATGATTTGGTGAACAGTCAGCCAGGATCTGCAATGGTGTCATTTATCTGCTACAGAATTTCGCTTGTCCACAGCTGGAGACTCAAATCCTATTGCTGGGGTCAGAACTCGCCTGAGGCAGACAGATTTCTAAGGTCAAGGATTGTTCTACATGAGTCAGTAACTCCAAGGCCTATTGCTGATTGGGCACCTAGTGGGCTTTTAGAAGTGCTGGTTGACTTACTCGCCTGCTCATTTAACCAACAAGCATACCTGATTCAGGTCCATAGAGTCCATACTTTAACAAATCCTCATTTGGAGAGAAGGAGAGGACACATATGAACACATCATCCCTATACAGGGTGCTGACAAGAGCTAGGGTTGGGGAGAAGGTATAAAGGACCAGGGAAAGCCAGAGCAGAGATGTACATACGTAATGTGATTCAGGTTGGGGCAGTCCAGGGGAGCTTCCTGGAGGAGGTGACTTTTCATTATGCCTTAAAGGAGGATAGCCAATAAGAGTGCAAAGACAAAGAGTTTTGAAGGGCGCCATGCTTTTGGAAAACGATGAAAAGTTTGGTACAAGTGGAGACTAGAGTGTGTGTGCTTGGAATTACTGGGGGAGAATATGGTGTGCTGAGAGGTATTGAAGGCAGATTGCAAAGGGCCTTTCACAACGCACAGGCAAGCAGTTAGGTTTTCAATCTAGCTAGCAGCCCAAGGAGGATCTTGGACAGGACAGGTATAAAAGGTGTTCATGGCCTAAGGCAAGAGAGTTTTAAACTGAAGCCAGACATCACCACGAAATGCCCGCGAGTCCCAGCATGGGTGAAGGGCATGATCCTCTGCAATCCTGCACAGACAGCAGCTGTCCTCTGGGTGAGGAGGTCTATGGAGAGGCAGGCCCTATGTTCCTGAGCAGACCCAGGTCAGTCTGGTGTCTGTTAGTGGTTAGTTACAGAGTGAAACCCGAATGGGTTATAAGGTGATCATTTTTGAAATTGGCGATGACCTCATTGCATTTTCCTGGTAGGATGTAAAAGAGAGAAGGGGTATTCGGTCTGGAGAGAGAAGTAACTTTCTAAACAGATAAGCTAGAGAACACTTGGGGTCCTCCACAAATTGAAAGGAGATCGGGATTCTCTGGAAGGTGTAGGGTCTTGGATGCGTAATCACAGGAGGACAACCTCAAATCCCTCTTAGGAGCCTGACCTGGGCATTATGAGTAGGATAGTGTGGGATTCAGTGTCAGGGTAACTTGCTTTGAGTTCCAGCTCTGCTGCCCTTTCACACTGCGTGTCCTTGGGCAAGGCAGAGGACACCTCTGAGCCTCCTTTTTCTATTCTGTAAACTGAATTAATAACCCCACCACTGAAGTTATTATGAGAATTAAGAACAAATACCTGATGCATAGTGAGTACTCAACAAATGTTAGCTGTCATCATTTGCTGCAGACACAGCCAATCACCACATCTGGGGGAAGAGCAACAGAGGGACCAGGCTCAGGTGCAGGGGGAGTGGTGGTGGTCACACAAGAGGGTCTGCAGAATCAGCTTCATCAGATCTGGGGCATTGAGGTCAACCAGCTGGGTCACTGGAACGCTTACCAACACTTCTCAAGAGACAGGACTTGCCATTTAGCTCCTCAACAATGGATCAGAATATCTGCCCTGACTCATTTTGAGTTAATTTCAGAATCACCAGAATATGACATAAGAATCACTAGAATTGCTTTTCAGAACACAATTGTTTCCAGGTGGAGGTGAATCAGTTATCCCTGAAACCCACCCTGACCATGTCGCCATGCAGGAGGATGTCACCGGGCCCAACCCATGCTTTTGTTTCCCCGTCGTTGGAGTTTGGCCTGATATGATGATAGGGACACTTTGAATTCTTCAAAGAGTAATTCTCACTTACCTTTTTCCTCTTTTCCCCTTCAGGTTCAACCCCTTTTATCACACTAAAGTGCCAATCAATAGTGCGAGATAGATGTTACATCTTAGCTTTTTATAACATTACTTGTCCCAGAAGGGACACTGTATCTTTAAGGAAATGGACCCCGTATCCTGTTTCTGAAGGATTAAAACTCTTTAAAGAGACAGAAGAGGCTGTAAACCCCGATCATATTCTTATTCTCTCTTCATTATCCTGTCCACTATCTATCCCTGCTGAGTAAATCTGGTTGTGTGTTTCTCCAAAGTGGTCATAAGAAGAAATTTATTTACTCCGCTTTGCACTGGAGGAGCATTACTGAGCTTCAAGGCTCTCCAAAGTAATAAAGATTTTGCAGTGTGTGCAAAAGGAACAGAAATTCAGAACTTCTTTCCCCCTCTGAGGTCGTTTGGCCATCCAAAGGGGGAGTCACTTCTCATTTTCTGACAGGGTTTATTTCCGTAAGATTTTCCAATTAGCAGGAAAAGGTCACACTAATGTTGACGCTGAGTAGGGGAAGAGGATCAAACTATGCAAATAGAGACATCCTTGAAAGGACGATATTAAAAAGAGTAGAATTCCTTCACCCCCTAATTTTAAAATTATATATACATGTATACATATAGATACACACACACTCATACACACACATCCCTTTCTTCCACCAGGGAGAGAAACAAAGGTGATCGCACTTGACCCACTGTTCTTGCCTGAGACAAAAGAATCCATGGTTCCTGAATCTGACCTCTGGGGTAACATGACCAGTGACTTAGGACCTAAGACAGGAGTTAAGAGGAGATCCCTGAGCTTTTGGCCCGGGATGTGCCACAGAGCTTGAATCCACCTGCCGGCGCAACCTCTTTGAACCTTGATAATGGCCGGACTGTCCCCAGCCTGGCGGAGCTGACTGCCAGTATATCATTTTTAAACCCGGCTCAGATCTGTCTCTGACACTTCCCCTGCCGCTTTTGTTCCCCGCTCAGTGCATGCGAAGCGCAAGAACTTTTCTCGATAATAGGGAAGGCTGGGAGCCGTGTCAGAGAAGATGTACTCCAACCGTGCTGAGGACAAAAGTCGCAGACGCCCATTAAAACAGATCCAGGGGACAGCTTCGCTTTGGGTTTGGAGCCGATGCTCCTTGTCAACTCTAACGTGCTATGCAAATAGTATGACCGAGACTCCTGGCTCGCTGCTACTCACACGCTGCTGTCTGTGACCTATTCACTAGGTGAGGCCCCTGGGGTGAGCTGGTTGGAAGGCAAGAGCCAGGCATGGAGGGAGGCCTGGGTCTGCACGCCTCTCACTCTCACATCTGCACACCCACACGTGCAGGTGCAATCAAAACTGAAGGTTCTATTCCTCCAGCAAGAATCCTTCTTTCTCATGGAAGGTCTGTGTGGCTGCACAGATTTTAGCAAATGAAATAGCCTGGCCAGTTTCTCACAAGAACAGGAAGCATTTGTTGAGAGCCAGATCCCCTACTAGGTGCTGGGTTAAGGAGCGTTCTCAGGGTCACACAGCTGCCACCTGGTTGAGTGTGAGTTCAGATTCAGGTGTATCCGTCTCTCGTAATTCCAACCAGTCACACCCAATGGTGGTCTTACTTTGTTGGGGAGCTTGAAAAAATAAAGCTAATGGGATTGTTTTGACTGCAGGTTAAATCTTATCAAATGCTAACAGCATCATCTGCCAATTCTCCCTTCCATGTAGGCAAAAAAGCACAAAAGGATGGTATTTGGGTGTTTAAATATCAGAAATGTGCAAATAAATCTCCACGTGACGCCCCTGTCGAGTTCTTGTTGTTTTCATTCTCTATTACAGATATGTAGTATAACTATGAATGTGGGGTACTGACTCACACCCCATGTAGAAGACACACCGATTCCCTGGTATCGTGTAGATCCACCGCAACACTTATTTTTGCCTCAAATAATAAAAAGAAAACTGTCTACTGTCACCTTAAAAATCCTTCTTCCATCCTTGAGGTTGAACACTAATGCCTTGGAGGGTATTATTTGGATTTCAATGTGAAAGAGAAACTGTTTTTTTTTTTCTTTGCCATTAGACAAAGAATGACGCCCCCTTTTTTTTTTTTTTTCTGTTTTCAGAGTATCATTTATTTTTTGTTTTTTAGCAGTATTCATTGTAGCCAATTCTTGGCCTTGTTTTTCCTTAGAACAAATTGAGGTGGGAAAGAATTACAAAAGATGAGTTCATGTCCTTTGTAGGGACGTGGGTGAAGCTGGAAACCATCATTCTGAGCAAACTGTCACAAGGACAGAAAAGCAAACACCGCATGTTCTCACTTGGACACAGGGTGGGGAACATCACACACCAGGGCCTGTCGTCGGGTGGGGGGAGGGGGAGGAATAGCATTAGGAGCTATACCTAATGTAAATGACGAGTTAATGGGTGCAGCACACCAACATGAGCCTTACGGAGAAATATGGTGGAAGAGCTGCTGATTTATGTTTCAAACTCTATTCATAACAGAATGAAATTGACCAAATTCAAAATTATCCTTTTGGCTTTACCTAGAGGAAATTAAAGCTAATCAAAGCAAAAATAAATAAATAAATAAATAATAGGTAAACAAATAATTACAATACCCAAACATCAAAGCAACCTAAATTGCCAGCAATATGCAACTGGTTGACTAAAATATGGTATACACTTAAAATGGAATACTATAGAGCCGTTATAAAGCAAGTTAAAGATTTTTTTTTTTTTTTTTGAAATGTTGCCTGGCTAGAGTGCAGTGGTACTGTAACAGCTCACTGCAACCTCCACCTTCCAGGGTCAAGCACTTCTCCTGCCTCAGCCTCCCGAGTAGCTGGGATTACAGGCGCAGGCCACCACACCTAATTTTTGTATTTTTAGTAGAGATGGGGTTTCACCATGTTGGCCAGGCTGGTCTTGAACTCCTGACCTCAAGTAATCTGCCCGCCTCAGCCTCCCAAAATTCTCACAGGCGTGAGGCACTGCACTCGGCCAAAAATATATTTTAATGATGTCTTTTTCAGTTTTTAGAATACCAGTTCTTTCTCCCTTTTTTTTTTTTTTTTTTTTTTTTGTTAGCATGCTATTATTTTGGCAAATTCTTGTCCCCATTGTATTTTAGGACAAATTTGGATGAAATGAGAAGGATTAAACAAATTGACTTTGAGCAGAGTGACAAAAGGTGACCAGAAGTTAGGTGACAATAGGGTGGTCAAGAGCTTAGGAAACACATTATATTATGATCAGATCAAGTAATACGTAAATATACTGAGAAACGAGAAGACTATACAAATCATTCAGCAGGTTAGGGGAAAATCAGGTACAAGTGAAAACAATAATGGTTAGAGTACATTTACTGAGCTCTTTCTACATGCTGAGTGTGATTCTAAACACTTTCATTAAATTGAAATATTCCTATTATTATTCCTTTTGTAAATCTAAGTAAACTGGGGCACAGGGAAGTGAAGTAACTTGCGCTGAGGTCACATAACAGCCTGGGAGTGGTGGAGAATATTCCTTCTTTTTAATTATATTCTTCACAAAAGAATAGAATACATTTGTTTAAAGTTATGAGGATTTGCCTCTCCAAATGTAACAAAATGGAAGGCTACATTTCAAATCCGTCCTTACGCTCCTGACGACAATTTCCACCTTTAGCAAGAATATTGGGAGCATGTGGTAAAAGTGCAAAATTCTGAGCACCAGATCAGGCATACCTAATATAAATAAACAGGATGGTAGAGCCCACAAATCAGTGTTTCAATAAGCTCTCTAGATGACTTCAAAGTGGCTAACTATGATTCGGACACCACTTTGCAATGATACGAGTCATCTGGGATGCTTATTATACAGACCGTTTCCAAGCACCTCCTCTAGAGACTTGATTCAATGTGTCTGAGACAGCAGGTGGAAACCTATATATCTTTAGCTCAGATAGTATCTTTAAATCTATGTCCTAGATTGTATGGGACAGTCCTGATATGTGCTGTTGTCCAAGCATAGTTACTAAGAGCGCCCCCTTTCAAGTTCAAAATTGTCCCATTTTGGACAATTAGATATATGCTTACCTAGGACCCCATGAGATTTATATCCACCAGACTCGGATATGAGCTTGGGAAGCCCCGCTCTTGAAGAATGTCAGTGACTTGGGTCTAATCGCCCTTAGTCACTTACTAGCCGAGTAGCCTCAGGTGAGTTATTTAATCTCACTGGGGCCTCAATTTCCTCACCTGCAAAGTAAATAGAAGGACTCCTAACTCCTGGGCTGTTGAGCAGTATAAATGTATTTTTCATCCCCCCTACAGAGGCAGTGTGCTTAGGAGGTGTGTAGCAAACACCAGCTTCCATCTTCTAGGGAGTGTCAGGAAATTCCTTGGATCAGCTCTTGGAAGCCTCCTCGAGGTCATGCTCACAGAGTTTCTTTTGAATGCAGACACTTTTGTGAGGAGCAAATGACACTCACTGGACCAGGATCCAGAGAGCAGATAGGAGCAGTTCAAAGTGTTCAGAGGATGCATAAATGCAAACATCAAACTGATTTCACCTAGGAAGTCCAGTTTTGCTTTTAACTGTCAGAGACACACCCTGAGGTTGTCTATCAAGAAAAAACAGAGTGTGCAGGGGAAGGTGGGGGGTAGGAAAACCAAGTCAATAAACCATTTAGACATTTTCAGACCTGTTGCCAAACACAGACAAATCTGCCATCCTGGTTGTAGCAGGAAGAATACTAATAAATAATCCAAAGAGAGACATAATCCAGATGACATTTTACAGATTATTGATTGAAAAGTCAGGAGTCTGCTAATATAAATGGCCTTTACCACAAAATTTGCATTCACGACAATCACTTCAGGCATGTCTGTAAGCCAAGGAAAGTGTCGATGCAACTGACACAAATAATGATACAGACCAGGCAATCTGTTTTCAAGCAAAATGAAAAAAGTTTCCATTTACGATCATGGTTGGTGGGGTGGTGTGTGTAATTTTTTGTTGACTCCACGGAACACTTCAAGGGTTATCTGCACAGATGTCGGTTTCAATAATATGACACAATTGCCCAGTTCCAGGTATGCTTGTTGCATCCTTTCTGAAGAGGCCATTCACAGACTAGATGCTCAAGTCAGAGGCTAACATAGGAAGTCCTCTTCTGTGCTGTGAGACACTCATGAGGAAATAACGAGGAAGAGAAGAACTGGAAAATACACATAGATTTTTTTTTGGGGGGGGGGGCTGATTAGATCCTACAGGCAGAATTTGCTATAGTCTTAGATTTGTGACACTAGGACACATTTATTTCATGGATGATACAATGTCACCCAAAGGGACCTGAATGCCTCCTTGCTCCTGTACCTCATTCACTTGTTCTGACAAGTCTTAACTTTCTCTTGCCTTTGACACAGTCTCCACCTAGCTGAGGTGACCATTAGGTAGTGTCAGGAGGACTTTTTTCTGTAAGAACCTCATATTTCTAACGTTGATGAAAAAAATCACTAGAGGACATTTGCACATCTTACTTTTTTCAAGCAATCAATGGTATGGAGGGCAATTTAATTGTAAGGAAGAACACGTTGGAGCCCTAGAGACCCATGTACTCTTAGTGAGTTTCAGCTCTGGTTCTGCTATGCATGGGCCATATGATCTGTGCAACTTCTTTAATCTTTTCTAGGCCTCGCTTTTTACATCTACTTTTTGGGTTAGTAACGTGACTCACCTCACAGAATTCTAGTAGGCATCAATAGTACGATGTTTTGTATTATACATTGTTAGCATTCAACAGATGTTAATTTTGTTATGATGATGGTGATGATGGTGACAAATCCCATAAATAATAAATAATAAAAAGTAACAATATAAAAATAATAAATAAGTAAAAATGTCGTAATAAATGGCAATAATAATGTCGTATCGTAAATAATGTCGTAATCATAAATGTCATCTCGTCATAATGTCGTAATAATAATAAATGTCGTCGCAATAAAGTAATAAATGTAATAATAATAAAGTAATGTCATCGTAAATGTCATTAATCGTAACAATAAATAAGTAATAAATATAGTAAATGTCATTAATAAGTAATAATAATAAATAAGTAAATTGTGTCGTAATAAAGTAGCAATAATAGTCGTAATGGTAATAAATAGTAGCAATAGTAATAAAATGTAGCAATAATGTCCGTAATAAATGTCGTAAAGTAAGTAATAGTAATAAAGTAGCAATAATAATAGTGATGGTGAGGGTGATGGTGACGATGATGATGATGGTGGTGATAGTGGTGGTGATGGTGACAGTGATGATGGGGATGATGTTGATAATGATTACCTGCCCAGGAAATTTAGAACAACTTCTTCAAATCCTTACAAAAACTGATTTAAAAAAAAAGAGGCTCAGAAAGTTTTGGAGAGGTGTTAAAAGGTTGGGGGCCAAGATTTAAGCCCATTTAACTCCCTCATGCTACAGCCCCTCCTGGGTGTCTTTACTTCAGCAACACTGTGAAGACACACCTGGATGTGAACCCCGTAGACAATGGAGAGCAAGGAGGGCCCTCATTCTTGGAGAGGGGCACTTGTAGAGCAGATTCAACATAGAAAGAAAGTGAAGCAGGCTGTGTGGTGGGAATGGGTTTCCAGGTGGGAGAGAGCTGACTGGGACCCCGGGTGTGCCACCTACCTGCTGGGTGACTTTGGGCAAGTCCCTGAACTTCTCTGAGATTCGGTGTTACATACCCAAAATGGGGCTAACTCTAACTGTAATTTTCTCACGGTGTTTTGAAGATCAAAGAAATACGTGGATGTTATCTATAATCAGTGTGTAGGTGCTTAATCAAAGGCAATGATAAAATTTGTTGTTGTTCATAGTAGTTGTAGCAGCAGCAGGAGCAGTGGTTGACAGACCACATCACGTTCCATCTGGCTGCTAAGTGCACAAACATCATCCCTGTTCTGTTCATTCTGCCACATCCACCGTCCACCAGCAAGCTCATCCGTTTCCGCTGCAGGATAAGTGTCAACCCTAACCCCTGATCTCCAAGTCACCCATCAGCATCTGGTGGAAGTGGCCATCTCTTGGTTTTATGACTGCCACAGCCTCCTCACTGATCTCTCTGCTTCTGCTCCTCCTCCCACCTTCCAATCCACTCTGTGCACCATACCCAGACTTCTATTGTTAAAATGTAAATAAAGTCATGACCCTCCTCTGCTCAAAACTCTTCAATAGCCAACCTAATGATAATAGCTGATAACCAGGGGTGTGCTAGAAAATGCTGAACTATATAGTCACTCCAGGGGTGAGGAAGAACCCTGATTCCTAGCATCTGCCAATTCCCGTGGTGTAAATATTCCACCATGGCCAATTTCAAATGAAGCTACCAAAGAGGTGTGAGCTGAGAAAAGCCGCATAAAGTCAGCTCTGAGCAGCTGGTTCCAGCACCTCACTGAGTAGCCACTGAGTTTCCATACCAAGCTGGGGGTTCCACTTCACAGCTTGAGCTCATTTACTTCTCACCATAGCGCTATACAAGACAGGTGCTTGTGCTGTCCCCATGATATAGATGGAGAAACTGAGGTACAGGCCATCTGGCTCCAGCACCTCCCCACACTACATTGCCTCTCTTTCTTGTGCTTAAAATAATATCCAAACTCCTTATCTTGTTGACAAGCCCCAGAATGTGTACCTATGTTCCTCTGCCAGCCCACTGTGTGCCCACACCTGCCCCTACACTCTGCTCTATCACACCTGGTTCTTCCTGCTTCAGGCCTCCTTCCATGCTGCAGGCCTTGGTCCCTTTGTCCCTCTTCTCCAGCTCTTTGCATAGCTGGTCCTTCTTCATCTTGAGGTCCCATCTTAAATGTCACCTGACCACCCATCTTCCTCTCTCGCTATCCTGTTTCTATCGATTCCAATGTGTATTACACCCACTTAGTTATTTAGTTATTTGTCTAATGGTTGACTAGTGGTTCCCAATGGAAGATGGGGAGTGAGGGGGTGTTTTGCTTCCCAGGGGACATCTAGCATGCCTAAAGACATTTTTAGTCATCACAAGTCTGCAGGGGTGGCTGGTGGGCTACTGGCATCTAGGAGGTCAGGGCCAGGGATGCTCCTCCCCACCCTACAATGTGCAAGATACTTGATGTCTCCCTATCACTTTCCAGGTAGAGATCTCACTCTGTGACTTTGCATATAAAGTTGTCTGTGATTTAGTCCCTAAATGTCCCACCACAAAGAATTATCTGATCCCAAATGCCAATAGTGGAGTGGCAAGGCTGAAAACTTTTGCTGTTGGCTGTTTTTCTCTCCCTGCTAGAACGCAAATTCCAGAAAGGCATGGCCTTGACCACTTTGTTCTCTGCTATATTCCCAGTGCCTGGCACTAGGAATATAGCAGAGAACAAAGTAGATGCTTTAAAACCTGTGTTACATGACTAAATTAAAAAATAACAATACTGCCGCTCATCATCATCATCATCATCATCGTAACAATAATAACAAGGTATCTTTTTGAAGATTTTTGAAGAGACACCAAAGTGTTCAAGGCAGGCAGGAAGAGATAGAGAAGGTGCTGCTCTCCTGTTATCTCTGCTTAGCACTCTTTTTGGCCCAAAGACAGGGAAGGAGGGGCAGGTATTTGATAAAATCACCTCCTCCTCCATCTCTGACCTCCCGGAACAGTCGTCCACTAAGTGTTGCACTTGGCTAGAGTTCCCCGTAGTAATTTGGTTAATTGGATGAACAGGCACTTTAGTGACACAGACTGAATTTCCACGCCGCAGTCCATCAAAACTAATCAGTTGGCTGAGTTCCATCTCTCAGCAACTGACAGCTTTGCCAGGACGGTGAGTAGATGGTAACTTTTTAAATTGAAGAACTTGCTAAATAATGGTAGTTAGAACTTGGCAGGATGCTTTTAGAGGGGAAGGGGAGACAAGAAATCCAGTGTTGGCTTTGCTTTCCCTCAAAGAGATAATCTTGTTAAGGCGCTGGCTGATTAAAAGTTTTTTCCAAAGACACTGGTGAAAAGCAATCATCTTGAAATTGTACTTTGTTTCTTTTGTGTAAAAAGTAATTGCAAAGCTGGTGTACTGCATTCTCCCTTTCTATGGGGCTTATTAGACACAACAAACAAGGAATAACAAATAACATTGTTATTTTTTATACACTATATGACTGATATTAATGTATTGTATTAGTAAGAACTGTCCGGGCTATATAAACAACAAACCTCAAAATTTTAGTGGTGTAACACAAGCTATCTCGCTCCCCTAAGAATCTGATCAGGAGTTTCTGGTTAGAGTGGCTCTCTTCCACAGAGTGATTCAGGGACCCAGGCTTCTTTCATCTGTGGGTCTGTTATCCTCTGGGACCTCAATAGGATGTGCACGTAGCCAGCAGAAGGAGAAGAAGGGCGTGGAGAAGGCACACTCAATTTTTAAAAACCTTGACCCGGAAGTGATACACAACATTTATATTCATCTTCCTTGGGTAAGAAGAGTCATATGATCACCCCTGGCTGCAAAGAGGACTGATAAATGTGTCCCTTCTGAGCCATAACTCCGTATCATGGAAGAGAGAGCATGAGCTTTGGTGGCCAGCTAGCCATCTCGGCCACAGTTGGACAGCTCACCCACAGTAACCCTATGAGAAATTAGGATTTCCCCTTCTCTTAAACAAGAAAACTGACACTCGGATGGGGTAAGCAACTGATGCATATTTATGTCCTTAGCAAGGAGCCAAGTGAAGTGTCGTGTGTGTATAGATTATAAAGCCTGTATATTCCCTCTCTCCCTCTTTTCTCCCTCCTGTCCATCTCTCTCCCATCTTTTTATTCTCCCTCAATTCTTTTGTTTATTCTCTTCTATCATTCTAAACCTTGAAAATTTCTAAAACATGAACATTTTGCTTCTGTAACCTTGTATGTTTTCAACACGATTATTCTTTTGGGCTTGAAAATTGTTCTCACTGGATATCTTTAACCAAGAGATTTGCCTAAAGCATACTAGATTGTTGCTGAAGCCTTCATTCTGCTCTCAGAAGTATAGAAAACCTTTAAAAATGATAGAAAAGAGATGTTTCTAAAAAGCAGATCTGATACTGTCACTCCCTTACAGAATAATACTTGATGTCTCTTTATCACTTTTAAGGTAGAGATCTCACTCTGTGACTTAGCATATAAAGTCATCTGTGATTTAGCCCCTAAATGCTTCCTTGACCTTCACTTAGACCTCAGGCAATTTCCTGGAAGACCTGCAATTCTTCCATGCTTACCATGGGTTCCCCTGTCGGCCTGGCTCCTGCCTCCATATACACGTTTCCCTATTGCAAACTGTGATTCCAAAGTAGGCCCTGCTGAAGACTACACCACTAGACTAGAATTGCTGACTTGTGTGTGTGTTTTGTGTGTTTCCCCCCATCGGACTATGGGCTTCTCAAAGACAGGGTCTCGTCCTATTTATTTCCATCTCCCAAGTGCCTAGCACAGGGCCTGACACAAAGCTGGTGCCCATTCAGTCTGAAGTGCATACAAGAAGGAATGAACTGCTGCTAAGTTACAAGGACAGGCATCAGAAGTAAGTGGTTTCCCATCCGCTGGAAATTTAAATTGAGGACAATCCACGATTCCATTTAGTTGGAACTTACAGTGTGGCATAGTAGCCTTGTGTGTGCATAGAAGGGTTTTATAGTTTACAGAGCGCTCTCTGATAGGATCTTCTATGATCCTGCCACCATGCTGAGAAACAGAAGGGTGCACACATGTGCTTGCATGTATATGTTTCATGTTTGTGTGTGTGTGCACCTGCTGCTTTGACCCCTATCAAGTTTGACATGTTTAAAGATGGTGGAGATGGTTTCTGGATTGGGTCAGGTTACTTGCAAATGGTATGCTGTCTTTGTGTTTTGGTTTGGTTTGTTTTTGAGACGAATCTTGCTCTGTCGCCCAGGCTGGAGTGCAGTGGCACGATCTTGGCTCACTGCAACCTCCGCCCCCCAGGTTCAAGTGATTCTTCTGCCTCAGCCTCCTGAGTAGCTGGAACTACAGGTGCGTACCATCACACCTGGCTAATTTTTTATTTTTAGTAGAGACAGAATTTCACCATATTGGCCAGGCTGGTCTGGAACTCCTGACCTGGTGATCCGCCCACCTCGGCCTCACAATGTGCTGGGATTACAGGTGTGAGTCACCATGCCCGGCTGCTGTCTGTGTTTTATGGTTGCATTTCTTTTCATTGCTGATCTGAACAAGATGTTAATCTGAGTAGAGAGATTGCGAAGGATGCCACAATATCCCCAAACTGAGAAATGTGGATGAATCCAGGGACTTATGACCCACTCACTCGTGTTAACAAATATTTCCAGTGCTGTGCGGCGACCAGTCCTTAGCCCTCATTGCACAATTGCAGGGTTTTGCATGAAGGTTTGCAGGGAGCATGCCAGAGCCTATTTCTAAACAGTCCAATGATTTATTTGATGCCTTTGGATATTTAAGTAGTCTGCAGTATACACCAAGTGTCTGAAATGTTTATTTTTTCCTTGCTTTAATGTGTGGGACCTCTCACAACGCCTTGTACACCCCAGGCACTCAATAAATATGATTTATGGAAGATGTAAATAAATCCAAACCAGGATTATGTCTGCTTTCATTAATTTGTAGCTCCAGAAGGCAGTTCCCTTCTCCAAACTTGAAAAAGAGAAAAATCCTCACCAAATTACAGAAGAAAAGAAAACGCAAAATGCATGACTCATGTGCTCAAGTAAAAAGTGATGAAAGTCCCTGGAATGAAATAAGAAATGCATGACTATGTTCTCAGCTTTGAGACCTTGGGCCAATTATTTAACCTTTCTGTGTTGTTCCTTCTTAACCAAACACTGAACTGGAATGGTTAAATGATATGACAGTGCCACTGAGCTTCAGATACATGAGGAATAGAAGAAAATAGGACGATGAAGCTAAATGTGTTGAGTATCCACCACATTCTAGGCAATTTTATTTAGGATTTCTGACTGTTTTCCTCCCCCGCATCCCTGAAGAAGTTAATGGAATAATTAGGAACACAGATTTGCCAGTGAATCTACCTGGGTTTAAACCCTAGCTCTGTTCTTTACTGGCTGTGTGACCTCAGGCAAGTTGCTTAACCTTTCTGTGCCTCGGTTCACTCATGTACAAAATGAGGATGATAACAGTTTTCCCGTGTGCACTGGTTGTGAAGCTCAAACGAAGCTGTGTCTATAAGGCATTTATGTAATGCTACTATGTGACAACTAGTGGAGCAAGTGTTATTCATTACAACGATTCTCACTTTTAGAGGAGACACCTGAAGCTTACAGACTTAAACCTCTTGTTTCAGCTTACGCTGCTCATGACCTTGGAGAGCTGGGGAAAGGATGGGGAAAGGGTGAGAGATTTGAGCCTAGTTCCTTCACTCCATAGCCCTAGCTTCTGCCCTGAGCCCAGCCCTGTGGTGTCTTTGCAGCTAGGATCACTCCGTCCCACACCCCCAGTAGCCGGGCTCTCAACCTGGCTGGCCTCTGGGAATTGTCTATTTGTAAACACGCTCAGGGCAGGAGTTCTGGTCAACTCTGGCTCTTCCCTGGCAGGTCCAACCTCACCGGGCTATCTGTTTGCCCCTGCCTCTTGCCTCCTCTGAGCGAAAGGGAAAATAAAACTTAAGAGAAGGAAGAAAATCACCAACCAGAGTTGGAGCCAGCAGCCAAGACCCATCCTAGTTTGTGGGTGTTTGCTTCCTGATTCCCTGCCCCAGCAGCGGGTTCCTGTCTGCTGAATTTGCCATTCATGGAAACCCATGAATGATCCTGATCCTTCCTCCCTGCTGGGGACACATTGCTGCCTTCCTTCCCCTTGGGGGTCCCTGCCTGCTTCTCTGCTCTGTCTCACAGACTTTCTGTGGCTGCCCCACGACCTGCCTCTGGAAAGTCCGGCAGGACTGAAACATCATCATCCTTCCTACCCATGCCATTTCTGTGGGACACATCCGGAAAGGGTCCTTCCTGTCCCCTCTGGTCTTTCTGAAGTTTAATTGAATTGAATACAAATATAAATTTCAAATGCACATTTCAGCTTGACTTATCTCGTCTTCTTAGAAGAAGCCAGTTTAACAAGCTCTCTGCAGGTTGGTCGGCCATAGTACCAGGAAGTAAGCACTGTAAAGTCAAATAGGAAGTGCAAAAAGAATGATTTGGAGAGATATCCTTCATTAAAAATCACCCCATCTCCAGCAGACCCCAAAATAGGATTGCTTTCTATTTCATTCTATGTATGTTCTTTTTTTTTTTTTTTTTTGAGATGGAGTCTCGCTCTGTCGCCCAGGCTGGAGTGCAGTGGCTCAATCTTGGCTCATTGCAACCTCTGCCTCCCAGGTTCAAGCTATTCTCCTGCCTTAGCCTCCTGAGTAGCTGGGACTACAGGCACATGCCACTTCGCCCGGCAAATTTTTGTATTTTTAGTAGAGACGGGGTTTCACCATGTTGGTCAGGCTGGTCTCGATCTCCTGACCTGGTGATCTGCCCGCCTCAGCCTCCCAAAGTGCTGGGATTACAGGCGTAAGCCACTGCACCCGGCCTCTATGTATGTTCTTTAAACTCACACACACACACAAACACACACACACTTTATTGACGTGTAACTGACTGCCAAATTTGGCCTGCATGGAAACTCACTACTGATCCTTTCTACCTGCCTGGGACACATCCCTTTACTCCTACAAAGTGCACTGATCTTGAGTGTTCAGCTTAACCAGGCCCAGCTTCATGGGTATGGGCTCTGTACAACAATGCAGGGCCCCACACTTAGAAGGGCCCACTCTCCATTTAATGCTCTCCTGTTGCTGTCCTGAAAGTCTTAAGAATTTTTTAACAAGAGACCCCTCCTTTTCATGTTGCATTGAGTCTTGCAGATTAATCGGCTGATCCTAAGATCAATGAATTATTCCATATCTACACCCATATAACCACCTCCTTGATCAAGATATAGAACATTTCCAGCTCCCAGAAAGCTCCCTCAATCACAATCTCAGTCAGCGCCCCCTAGAGGTGACCGCTGTTCTGACTTCTGTCACCCTCCCTGACCTTGCACGGCACATACATGGGACTGTACAGTGTGGATTCATTTGCTTCTAGCTCCTGGTGCCCTGCAGGGTCTGGACACTATGACCCTGTTTTTGCATGACTCAGCAGCCCTTCTTGGCCATTGCTCTGCAGTAGCCCACTACACGACCGCATCCCAATGTGTTTTCCTAGTCACCTGTTGACGGGTACTTGGGTTATCTTCTGTTCTCAGCTTTAGGAATAAAGCTGCTATGAACATTCTTGAATGTGTCTTTGGTGAACAAACGAACTAATTTCTTTTGAGCATGTGCCGCATCCGATGTTCGTCTCACATTTAGTGATTGTCGTATCTGTGTTTGTTTCATACGAATTAGGAATAAGTCATTCAGATAGTGAGATGCCTCATGGGAAAGCATGCTCCTAAGAAAGCTCTCAGGTTTCCACATGTGCTGATATCACCAGATCCAGGTGAGGTGTTGGGATCTGGCATTAGATAGGTTTCCAGGTGTGGCAGTATCACCAGATCCAGGAGAGATGTTGGGATCCAGCGTTAGATTGTCTCTTTTCTTATTCCCATCATTACGCATAAAGATTCCCATGTCTTAAAAAATGTAACTCAATATCAAATTTTAATAGAATGTTCTGCCTTTTTGCCCACCTAGCAAAACCATGGAAATCAAGTTGATATAAATGCCTCCTGGGGTCTTGGGTAATCACGTTGGCATGTCCTATGAGCGCCTCCTCAGGGCCGCTGACGGGGACTGTCAGATCGTTTGGGCCTGTTGTCATGTTCTCTTTGGTTTGCCCCATTGACTTTTTACAGAACTCTCCCCTGCAAAGTCCCCTGTAGTCTCCTGACTGCTTCTGACAGGCAGAGAGAGTGGGATTCAGATTAACCCACCCCTGATCCCAGAGTCTGAGCTCAGGTGGGGTCAGATCCGCAAGGGCAAACAGGCCTCATCTGGAAGGGACTCACGGCTGAGCCCCAAGTGATACAGCCGCAAAGTTCTTCTGGTTCAACGAGCCAAAGAGAAAATACAGGCCAAAGCCAGGACCACGATCTCCCGCTGAGACAGGAAATCCAGAACCAGGACCACCATCTCCCATTGAGATGGGAAAAGAGGACTACAGTGCCTATCCTTGTGCTGACTCTCTTCGGGCTATTCCTGACTCATCCACCTAGCACTGGTGGGGGCACCTGCTGTGTGCCAGGCCAGCTGCCAGCGGCCCAGAGACAGTTGGTGAGCTGGGCGGTGAAGCACAAAAGACACCATGGACTTTAAAGTCAGCAGCACCTGGCTGTGAATCCCATCTTGGAGAACGGCCGGGCAGGTGACTATGGGTGAGCTACTTCCCTTCCAGGTGGTAAAGGGTAGTAGAGAATAGTGCTGGCTTTGGAGACAGGCTTAGTCACCGTCAAAGCCTGACTTCACTGCTTTCCTCTTGTGTAGGCTGGTTGTTCATCAGACTGTGCCTCAGTTTACTCATTCATCAAATGAGGCTCGTAATAGTACTGCCCCCATGACATTGCTGCAAGGATTCAAGAAGCTGCTATAAAATAAACATTGTCTGGCATGTAGTATGTTTGATAAATATTAGCTATCATAA
Organism: Papio anubis; assembly: GCF_008728515.1. Classification (NCBI taxonomy): domain Eukaryota; kingdom Metazoa; phylum Chordata; class Mammalia; order Primates; family Cercopithecidae; genus Papio; species Papio anubis. The sequence continues at coordinate 10,672,396 of NC_044993.1, forward strand.
TTATTATTGTGAGCCAGGCACGGTGGCTCATGCCAGTAATCTCAGTACTTTGGGAGGCCAAGGTGGGTAGATCGCTTGAAGTCAGGAGTCTAAGACCAGCCTGGCCAACATGGTGAAACTCCATCTCTGTGGTGGTGCATGCCTGTAATCCCAGCTACTCGGGAGGCTGAGGCACAAGGATCACTTGAATTGAGGAGGTGGAGTTTGCAGTGAGCTGTGACAGCACCACTGCAATCCAGCCTGGACAACAGAGCAAGACTCCATTTCAAGAAAAAAAACTTATTGTTATTGTGCTTATTTTTTACAATCTTACCTAGGGGCAGTAGCAGTTAGGATTAAATGATGTAATATGCACAGATGAATGAATAGATAGCATGTCAGTTCTGTGCCAAGTAAATGGTACACATTCAATAAATAGTGGCAGAGTTGGAGCAAGAGTAGTTTTTTATTTTTATTCTTGTCTAACACTTCATTCTCCACATATTTATTGAGTACCTAACATGTGCTAAGGACTCCTCTAGGAATAAAACAAAAACAAAGTGTCTGCCCTCCTAGAGCAGATGTTCTAAAGTCAAGTAATGAACAAATTAACTTTTACATCTATGAAATTCAAACAGCAATGTTACTTTCAAAAAATAAAGTCGGCCGGGCACGGTGGCTCACGCCTGTAATCCCAGCACTTTGGGAGGCCGAGACGGGCGGATCACAAGGTCAGGAGATCGAGATCATCCTGGCTAACACGGTGAAACCCCATCTCGACTAAAAATACAAAAATTAGCTGGGCGTGGTGGCGGGCGCCTGTAGTCCCAGCTACTCAGGAGGCTGAGGCAGGAGAACGGCGTGAACCCGGGAGGCAGAGCTTGCAGTGAGTGGAGATCGCGCCACTGCACTCCAGCCTGGGCAACAGAGAGAGACTCTGTCTCAAAAAATAAATAAAAAATAAAGTCAAGTGAATGATGGAGATAGGATGCCACTGTACTGGGTGGTCAGGGAAGGCCTCTTTGATGAGGACATGCTTAGAGCAGAGAAGTAGGGAGCTGGGTGGGCATCTGAGGAAGGGCATTCTAGGCAAAAGGGATAGGAGTGTGGGTTCTGAAGGGAGGGAATGAGGCCACAGTGGCAGGAGGTGGGGGCAGAAAGGAGGCCAGGGAAGACACTGGAAATGTGGAGCCATGGCAATCTGGATCTTACTCTGCAAGACCTGGAGAGCCATGCTGTGCCTGAGCTATTTAAAGGATGTCTGTGGCTCCTGTATGGAGCCCAGAGGAAACAGGGAGGCAGATAGAAGATGAGACTATGGTCCAGGCCAGAGGTGCGGGTGGCTCAGGCAAGAAGAGCGGTGGATGTCTTGGAAACCTTCTGTTCTGTATTGATCCATTTTACAGATGAGGAAACCCAGTGCACAACATCAAGAAAGAAAGACAAACTTCAGAGTTAGTAGATGGAGTCCAAGCCATGAAGGGTGAAGGAGATTAAGAAATATTTCTTTCAGTTCAGCTGGAATGACTCTGATGCCCTAAGCGGGGTCAGCTGGCATTTAAGATTTCTCTGAAGCCATTTCATCCAACACCACCCCGTTCCTCGCCCCAAGTCTTCCTTCCTGTATATGTTGACTGATGGGAGTGGCAGTCACACACACTCTGAGGTCTAGTTTTTCAGGCCAGGCGAAAGATTAAGATGCATTTTTCATCTTCCATGTGGGATTAGGCCTGCATTAGCTCTTTGTTAAGGAAGTTAATTTCATTATGGATCCATTTGCTGAGTAACGAATAAATGGGAAACTGAGGTGCTTCAATCCTCAAACAAACCCACTTTGTGTCTTGAAGTATCTGAAACCATTTCCCATCTCAGCCCAGAGATTCATTTGTGTTCTTGTTTTACAGCTTTACATGGCTTCTTACCATTGTTCGCCACTCACAGGGTGGGCCTTCGTGTCCAGGGTTTACGATGTTTTGTGCAATAAGAAAGGTGGCTTTGCAGAAGGGAAGGGAACTTTGGAGTCAGGCAGGCGTGGCTGGGTTTAACTTTTAACCAGCTGCCTAGGTACTAGGTGACCAGGAGCCAGTCCCTTCATCTCTGCGAGCCACACATTCCTGACTTATACACCGAGGAGGGCAATTCCTGTTTAGAGGGGTTGAGCCAGGTTTCCACGTTCACGCCTCAAATTTGTAAGCACCGTGCCTGGCACCTTCTGGCTGTTCAGTGAAGGGGAGCTGTTTTGGTGACTGCCTCTCCCTTTGATCACTAACAGACCATCCTCAATACAGCTTGCTCTGCCTTATGCCTCTTTCCTTCCCCACTGATGTTCCTCTCTGCCCTGTGGGTGGCCTGGTATCTCCTCTCTTGGCTTCCTGTAAGCCCTTTGGATTTAACTTCAGGCTCCCAGCCCTGCTCATGGCCAGAGCATTCCTCTACAGCTCTCACCGTTCCTTCAACTCTGCTCAAAGGTGGACCTGGATTTCCAAGACCCAGAGCTTATAAAATGTTTTGATTGCTAACAAAATTAGAAATAGAAAGTTGCAAGAGCCTTTCCTGGCATCTCCAAAGAAGTCTATACAAGTTGGGGTGGGGGGGATTCGGAACTTAATTTCCTTAACAAATCTGCCATGTGCAGTACTTTGTTCTCAAAAACAAAATGCACACTAGCATCAAATTATGCTTGGAATGACCTGGGCATAAAGAATGTTGAACCATAAAATTGGATTGCAGGCAGCATGTATAGATAACCTTTGCCTTCTTGGGATATGGCAGGCGGATGACAGCCTTTGCAGCCCATACTTTTACCTGCTTTGAATAAATCAGTAAGAAAATAAACTTGTTACTTGATTAACAAAAAATGGTGCATTGAAATTTCTTTGATAATCAGTAAAAGCTTGAACTTCGGTCGATTGATTGGTTGCTCATTTCCTAATCCATAACCTTTTACTGTTTTTTCATGGTGACTTAATGTTTATTGTATGGTATGTCTGTTCTTTATGCTGTATGGATACTAACCATATAACCAACATTTCCCTGTAGGAAGTGAGTAGGAAAGATATTCGAGTTGGAACAAAGAGATGTTCAATTTGTTTTGAATTTCTTTTGAAACTGTATTTAAGTAGGAGGCATACTGGTTTTAATTAGATTATATACTATAGATCAATAAGAATAGTACAGTTTTCTAAGTTGCTTCATTTTCACTTTACAAAAGATGAACAAATGTCTCTCATTCCTATCACAGTGTGGGAATGAGGGTGTTAAGTGGGTTATTCAGATGGGGGAGATACCATGAGTGATACGAACCACTTCTATCATATTTCTGGATAATGTCTTTCTTCCACTTTGTTGCTTACTGTACAGTTTTTTGTTGTTTTTTTTTTTAATTTTTTGGGGACTCTAGATGGAGATTTTGGAAAGCAGATTACAATGCAATAATTTCCTTCTTGCATTTTTCTTTGTGAATTCCACGACGGACCCAGAAGAAATGCAACCAAAATTACCAGATACCGGTGTTGTGAAATCTCATTTGCGTGGCACTTTCTTCCTATATAAAGTTTTCTGGAAGCAAGGACTGATGCAAACTCTCACTTCTCCAAATTCCAGTTTAGTCGGGCTAGAGTCGGATTATTACCAACCATTTCTCAGTCACTCACTTGCAGACCCCTTCTTATAAGGAACTGGGTTTTGAAGATCACTCAACTCTGGTAGCTCTGACTTTTCTAGCAGAGAGAGGGAAATAAGCTGTCCTTTAACCTAAGGTGCCCTGGTGTTTCTTGCCTGGTCCCGTTCTCCAGGAAGAACAAGAACCAGAATGTAGGAAGTGAAACAGGGGTTTAAAAAAAAAAAAAAAAAAAATCACAGAAGGAAGGGGCAAGTTGCCGAGTGAGTGGGGGCGGGTGTGAAAGATACAGCTTGCAAAACAGCCGCTTCATGTTTCAGAGCTGTGGATATTAGGAAGAGCTAAAGACAGACACAATGACAGATGTAGTGATGTACCTGATTCTGCACCCAGGTATGCCCTTAGCACTAAATACACAAGCAACACAAAACTGAGAGTTAAACGCCTTGGCAGAAAACTAGCCGAAGCTTAAGGCAGCAGCTTCCTGGCATTCAATCAGATGGAGAGAGGCTGGAGCAATTGAGAGAGGACCAATTCTTCAAAGGGTTCCATTTTAATTACAAGCTGGTTGGAGAATGTTGCTTCCAGAACCTTCCCTGCTACCTGGGTTCACTTCCAAAATCTAATGGAGTTATATTGGCCAAATGAAAGACTCCCAAATCACACAGTGACAACTTCCCCGCCCAACCTCAATAAGCTTTGTCTTCGTTCAAGTGCCAGCTCGGCTCGAGGGATTTTAGGCTCTGAAGAGAATTAGCTCCCTCTTGCTCTCATATTGCATTAAGAAACTGGCAGCCGATCAAAAAGACAAAACAAAATCAAAAGAATGTATTCTCATACAAGGGCCCCACCCTGTGACTTCCACTGTTTCCCAGGAACCTGTGGAGATTTCAAATTCTCCTTTTGCCCCCGTTTTCCTCTCCAGCACAACCAAGAGGCCCCCCAAATTGGAGTTGCCCTAAATGTCTCACATCCCATTTCCTTGTCTCTAGGCTCTTCCAAATGCAGAATCTGATTTCTTTTTTTAAAAAATGAGCTCTGATTTGCACTTGTTTGAGCTTGTATATAATGAGGATGATCTTGGCCACACAGTGCCCTCTGAAAATAAGCGAGGAAAAGATGAGAGACTCCCAGGGAGGCAATATATTACTAGGCATCTACTGTATGCCAGGTGCCAATCACTTCCCTAGGATTTTCTTAATGCATGCTGCAGGGATGAAAGCAACTTGTGCTATTTCACTTAATCCTTACAACTCAAAGCATTGGGAATTCTTATGCCCATTGCACAGAGAAGGAAATTGAGGCTCAAGGGAATTTCAGGAGTTTGTTCAGATTATCATACATTAAGAAAACAGAAAAGCTAAGGTTTGCACCTAAGTCTGGTACCTAACAGCATTTTCTGGCGATCCAGTGGTGATGGAGAGAATACTCTGTAAAGGATATTTACATGGAATGAATGTTATTGCAAATGCCCATTTGTCAATGACTGGGCTTCAGTTTCCTCCTTTATAAGATCAGGTTCTAAGAGTATCTTCCTCGGGGACTTGTGAAGATTAAAAGAGACAAAGCGGTCAACACTTGTGGCACAGTCCGTGTGACAGTAAGCAACATTATGATGATGAACACAAATGGGTATCATTTGAATAGAGAGAGAGAACACATAATGATAGCCAGAAAAACACTGTTTCCACCTTAGTTACTTTTGGGCCACTCTGGGTGGAGCTGACTCACCTATAGCAAGTTTTTCCAAAAGCAAGCTATGTAACCTTGTCAAATCAATACCTTGCAGCTTTATCTCTTGTCTTATAATAACTCATGGCTTTGTCTATGCATGGACACTGGCATCCCCAGATCATCTGCCTCCAAAAGAGACTATCAATGAGAAAATAGGTACATCGAAGAGTAAAAGTGCTTTAAGAATATAAAGCACAACTCTGATAATAAATGCCGTATGATAATAAATGTCATTGTGAGAGAACTACCCAGAAAATGGGAATGTGTACAAGAAGTCAGGGCTTGTACCAAGCCTGGGAACTAGTTCTGTACCCTCCATCACAGGCACTACCAAAATGGTCTCCCTGTTCTCCCCGCAAAGCCCCTGCCCCAAGCCATTCTTCAGAAAGTAGGCTTTTTAAAACCTTTTTGCAATTTAAAAATCCAATCCACTTTTGCTTCACACCCACGGAGATTTCCCCTGTACTGCGTGCCACCCCCGGTTCTAGGCCAGGGCCGTCAAGTGCAATAGTTCAATACAGACTCCGAAGCCAGAATGCCGAGGTCCAAACCCCACAGCTGCTAAGATGATGTGAATTGCCTTGGGCAAGATATTCTCAGCCTCAGGACCAAAATCAAGCTTATCCCTTCTGGAATCCTTCATCTTTGTTTCTCTCTTTTGAAAATCTATTCATTTCCTGTTCAGAGGCTCCCAGACACTGCCCTGTGTCTCTGGATGCCTCAAGAATTACTGGTGATATTTGCAGTTTTTCTCAGCACCCTAGTTCAGGAGTCAGCAAACGATAGCCTGCATGCCAAAAGCAGCCTTCACCCATTTTTGTAAATAAAGCTTTATTGGAACACAGCCATGCTCCTGCATTTACATATTCCTGTGGCTGCTTTCCTGCTAGAACTGCAGAGTTAAACAGTTGCAACAGAAACCATATGTGATCTACAGAGCCTAAAATATTTACTATCTGGCCTTTTACAGAACAAGTTTTCCAAGCCCTGCCCTAGTTTAGTGTCTCTAAAACTAATACAGGGTGTAGAAAATTTAATGTCACGCTCATGTCTGTTGAAACGTATAAAATGTTGCTATATCCAACAGAAATTCATTAAATATAGATGTTGTGCTAAATTAGATATATTGCAGATTTTTAAATGTGGCAATTTGGGATGGAAAAAATTTAAATGGGGGGAGAAGCTTGTTCGTCCACTTTTTTGGAAAGTGGATTCAACAAAACATCTTAAATTTATGGAGCCCCTAGTATGCTAGGTACCATAAATACTTTTATACATCTTAGTGCATTTAACCCTCACTACAGCTCTATGAGGCTGATACTGTTATTATTTCTGCAAGGAGTCATAAATTCTGGAAACATTAGAAAATCTTCAGTCTATAAAAAAATAAGTTATTGAAGTCTTCAGACTTTATGGGCAAAACTATATTTTGTGGATTAAAAATTGAAGTTGAAATTGGTAAAGTGGTTGCCAAAGGTGGCACAACAGGCTAAGTGATGGAGTCAGTGGTCAGACCCTGGTTGTCACAATCAAGATCTTGCAGGTTAAACCTTTCATCTGCCTCTCCTTGTTCAATGTTACGAAGTATCAGTGTCACACAACATCAGAGTGTGGGGATCCTGGTAAGATACCTTCCTTGAAGACTTGAATCCATTTGCCTAGACTGGGGCCATCTTTATTATTTCACGTATCTTCTGTTGCCTTCCCAGCCACGTTTGTTCTGCTCTTTCTGGTTTAAGCTCATTCCTTTGATGAATAAGACAAAAGCTAGTGAAGAATTGGGTCTTCCTGCCTTCTCACTGTCATCTTGTAACTTTGCACGTCTGCCTCCAACAGTGCATATATATCTTGCTTTGTTCTTCTGGTTTTTAACCAGTACTCAAAAGGTCTGTGTGTGTGTGTGTGTGTGTGTTCTGTGTGTGTGTATCTGTGTGTGTGTCTATGTGCCTTAAGGGAGCCGGGGCTCCTGAGACAGCCCATCCACACTCAAATCCTGCTTCCCACTTACTAGCTGTGGGGCCCTGAGCCAGTTGCCTCCTCTCTCTGAGCTTCATGAGCCTCCTGGGTAAAGACACAATTCTGATCATACCTGAATCACACAGCTGTAGTAAGGGTTCCATGAGATTGCATCTGAAGGCAATGTTTTTAGCAGAGCATCTGCCAGCTGGAAGCACGTGATAATGCCAATTGCATGCATGGTTGTCGCTCAGAGTTGACTCCAGCCGTCTGTCTTTCCAAATCAGGTTTCTTTGTTTTATTTACTCTTGAAAGCATTTGCCTCTGTAGTGGATTGAACGGTGTTCCCCTACTCCAAGAAAAGACATATTACCCAGAGCCCGTGAAAGTGACCTTATTTGTAAAAAGAGTCTTGGCAGAGATCATGAAATGAAGGGTCTCAAGTTGAGACCATCCTGGATTGGGATAGGCTCTAATTCCAAGATAAAGAGTCTTTATAAGAGAAGGGAAGAGAAGAAGACACAGGGGAGAATGCCAGGTGAGGATGGAGGCAGAGATTGGAGCATGTGTCTACAAGCCATGGAGCACCAACGATTGCCAGAAACCACCAGAAGCTCAAACAGGCAAGAGTGGATTCTCCCCTAGACCCTTCAGAAGGAGCATGATCCTGCTGACACCTTGTTTAGGGACTTCTGGTCTCCAGAACTGTAAGAGAATAGATTTGTGTTGTTTTAAGCCACCAAGTTTGTGGCCATTTGTTATAGAAGCTACAGAAAGCGAATACAGTCTCCCTTCACCTTTCCTTCATTATTACCTTTCCAGGAGTGCATATCTGACTGTTGCCTGTGCCTCCCCCTTTCTGTAGAGGTGCTGTGTGTCCTGCACAGAACTTTGTATCTGAACTCTGCTGCTTACTACCTGGGTGTTTCCAACTCAATTACTTAGCCTTGTTGGATCTCCGATTCTTACTTGTATTACGTAAAGATAATGTTTGCCCATGTGGTCATTGTAATAATAATACTGTAATCCATTGGTACACATGGAGGGTTGGTTCTAGGGCCACCTGCTAATACCAAAATCCATGCATACTCAAGTCCCAAAGTCGGCCCTGCAGAATCCGCATATAATAAAAGTCAGCACTTCGCAATACAGATTTCACATCCTGTAAATATTGTATTTTCAATCCATATTTGGTTGGAAAAAAAAAAACCCACGTATAAGCAGATCTACACAATTCAAACCCATGTTGCTCAAGGACCAACTGTAATACTAACAGCAATACCAACACGTTCTGTTTATCACACTCTGGCAATAAGAAGGCAGAATGATGAAATGCAGCCTTTCATTTTATCCTACGAAATGGGCGATACTCATGCCCACATTTGACAGATGGGAACATTGAGGCACGTTGAGTTTAAAGTAAATTGTCAAAAGTCACGTAAAAGCAAAATTCACGTACCATAAGCTAACCTTTATTGAGAGCATGCTCTGTTGTAAGCACGGAAAGTCCACGGCAAAGAAAACAATATCCCTCCGTTAGTGGGGTTTGTATTCTCAGTGGGAAGACGCGTACGCTCTGGACAGTTCTGGGGGTTCTACAGGCACATAGTAAGTACTCAATAAATGTTCACCCACCTTCTCTGACCTGCTGTAGGAAATTAAAAGGAGGAATTCGGTAGCTGTAAGTTCATGGTCACTTTCTCCCAAGGTCATATCACTTCTATTTAACTAACAATTCCTTCTCCTGGGATGCAGGTCCCCTCGTTATTTCCTTAACCCTCTGGGAAACCCCGTTGTCAGCAAGGATGTTGCTCAGATGTCGGGTGTGAGGGGAGTGAGTCTCCAGGGAGTGGCACAGACCGTGGAGAGGTCTCTCCAGAGCCCTCAGCTCGCCTCGGTGCCAGCTGTTTGCCACAAGGCACGGTCCCATCACCAGACACACCCTTTCCGGTGCCCGCCGGAGCGTGTGCATTTCCAAAACTGGGCCACTTCTTTGTCTTTCTCCTGTCATCTTCACTCACATTGTCTCCATGGGTCTTGCAACCTGAAGTTTACTCCTTTCCCTTGTTTTAATCTTTTTAATTTATCTGTAAAAAGTTGCATTGGTGACACACGTTTGCATAGGAAACAACACAGAGATGTATTTAAAAAATGAAAAACAACCCATAATAATTCCAACCTACTCCTCTCCAGCCTGAGCCCCTGACATAACCAAGGTCCCCTTTTCTCTCCTGGGACACCATTCATGACATCCTAACTGGGCTCCCTGCAGCCTCTCCATGTCACCCCCCATCCAGTTGAACCCCTGGGACTAGACTGACTTTTCTGTTGAAATTGTATCATCACTAGTGCCCCAATTGCCTTTTTTTTTTTTTTTTTTTTAGCGGAAGGGGGGCCAGAGTCTCGCTCTGTCACCCAGGCTGGAGTGCCGTGATGAGATCTCTGCCCACTGCAAGCTCTGCCTCCCAGGTTCACACCATTCTCCTGCCTCAGCCTCCCTAGTAGCTGGGATTACAGGTGCCCGCCACCACTTTCGGCTAATTTTTTGTATTTTTAGGAGAGATGGGGTTTCACCGTGTTAGCCAGGATGGTCTCGATCTCCTGACCTCGTGATCTGCCAGCCTCGGCCTCCCAAAGTGCTGGGATTACAGGCGCGAGCCTCTGTACCCGGCCCCAATAGCCTATTTAAGGAAAAACTAGAACTCTTTGGCAGGGACTATGGGGTCTGGTGAGCTGACTATAGGACGACATGCCTACTCCTTCTCTCCGCTGGCCTCTCATCTCTGAACTCTGTACACCCCCTGCCATGACCTTCAAGTCCACCTTGACCCTGGCTAGATGAATCCCCCCAAGATACCCATAAGCCGGTATCCCTGTGTCGACCTTAGCACCATGCTATTGTACATTTATTTGTGAAATTCTATGCCTATATCCTCTAGAAAACAGAAAGGTCTGTTTCTGCTTCCCATGTTATCCCCAGCACCCAGCACAATGCCTGGCTCATAGGAGGTATTTAATATAGTTTTGTTCTCTTCCTTTTTATCTGTTGCAAAGAGTTCCTGGGCACCTCCTTACTGCCTTTTTATGCAGCAAACTTACTGTTTTTCTCAAATCTCAAGCATAGATTTCCTTTGTAACTGAGTCCAATCCACAGAATGACTCAGTCACTTATCACTTTGTCTCCCAGGGACCTTCAAAATGGCCGGTTGGTAGCCCCTCTGAGTGCCACACCCTTCTTAGAAACACTCAATGACACCTTTAGCTATAAAAGCAAAGCCCCTTTTTTCTTATTATTTCTTTTGAGATGAGTCTCACTCTGTTGCCCAGGCTGGAGTGCATTGGAGTGATCTTGGCTCACTGTAACCTCTGCCTTCTGGAGTTCAAGCAATTCTCCTGCCTCAGCCTCCTGAGTAGCTGGGATTAGAGGCGTGTGCTACCACACCTGGCTAATTTTTGTATTTTTAGTAGAGACGGGGTTTCACCATGTTGCCCGGGTTGGTCTCAAACTCCTGACCTCAGGTGATCTGCCCGCCTCGGCCTCCCAACATACTAGGAGTACATGTGTGAGCCACTATGCCAGGCCCAAAGACCCTTTTTTAACAGGGTGTTCACGTTCATGGTCACCCTGGACCAAGCCTTGGTCTCTGCTGCTTTCTCTTAAAACACATACACCCTGTTTTAGCAGACCTCTGTTCTTTCCTGATTCTGTGCCTCTGGGAATGCCTTTCCCTTTGCTAAAATGCCCTTCCTTCCTGGCCTCAACCAAGCCATCTCCTTCTCATTCTTAGCACATTGCTGCTTTCTGTGAAGCTGTCACTGACTCGCCCTCTCCTCTCCAGCCTCCATGTTCTTGAAGCCCTTTCCCTCTCACCCTCTAGATAAAATACAGGATGTGATATTCGGGACATACTAGACATTACTTGCTGTTTATCTGAAATTCAAATTTAACTGGGCGTCTTGTATTTGTGGTTGCTAATCCACCCTCTTACCTTGAGGTATGATGGATTCCATCCACTCTGACACCTCCGAAGACTGCGCTGTGGAATTTCCCGGGTGGAGAATTCTGGTAGGGCAGGCATAGAGGAGAATCACTGTATGTAGATGCTGCCAGCACAGTGATTGGCACAGAACAGCTGCGCCGTGCATCGCCGAGTAAACAAACAGACAGTAATGATCCTAATAATGGCTACTCAGTGTGTGAGTGAGCAAAAGAGATCGAGATCAGACTCTTCAGTTAGTCACCTGGGTCCAACCCCACCTCCTAGAACTGGACTGGACTGGGTTCAAATCCCATCTTCTTCATTTACTGGACTGTGATCTCACACTGTTTCTTAGCCTCACTCTGCTCGTCTTTAAAAGGAAAATAAAAACAGTACCTCCTGCATGGCATTCTTCTGAGGATTCAATGAGATAATCAATATATAAAACACTTAACACAGGGCTATAGCAAATACTCTATAAATGTCACCCATTATTTATTAAGTGCCAAGCCCTGCCAAACTCTACTATAGTTTTATATCATTTAATGTTCACAATAGCTCTATGGGATAAGTGTTAAAAGTCCCATTTTTTTTCATGCAACCCTAGAAGCTTGAGGCACATTCATTCATTTGCCCAAGGCCACACCGTTAGTGAAGGAGCTGGGATTAGAATCCAGGGTGACCGACTCCTCCTTGAGAGACAATGTTGCCTAAGAAGCAAATTCTAGACCTCTAGGTAGATTGGGGAGCCTCCTTCCGAGATCTGTAGGTGCAGCTGCCGTCAGAGCCCATGGATGGGCCTAAATTTCCACTGAACTCATGGGCTGACCGACGGCCCCCCACTCTGCCTCACGAAGCAGAAGCATGTCCTGTAGCCAAATTGAGAGCCCTCAGAAAAGTGAGAAATTTCTTTCTTCCATTTCAGGAAACCCCATGTCTTCTCTGGTGGATGTTTTAGCAGAATGGGAGCAGCTTTCTCCTTTATTCTTATTCCCCTACAATCTGTTCTTTGCTGAGCTTTAAATATATATATATTTATATATAATATATATATTTATATATAATATATATATTTATGTCTGATATAAATCAGACAAAGATCACTCAGCCACAAAACCTTTCCAGTGGTTTCCATTGTGCCCAAAGAAAATCCACATATGCACCAAACTCTCCTGGACATGGGTTCTGCCTTCCCTGATACTCCCCTTTGTACCACCCTTCCCCTAAGCCTCAACACTGGCCTTCCTTCTGTCTGCCATGCAACCCATGCTTGGTTGGACTCATACTCTTAGGCTAAGCCCTGGATATCACCCCGGTTGGATCTTAGAATCTCCTAGGAGCTGCATATTTTAAATATTCTCTCACAGTTCAAGATTCACCTTAATTTCACCTCTGCAGAGAGCCCATCTCCAACCATCCTGATCAAACGGTCTCATAACCTCAGCCACACTGCATCCCATCCTCCAGCCAAAATGTTGTAATTCCATATTTCTCTACATGGTCATTGTTTCTCTCCCTCAATTAGAATATAAACTCCAGGAAGGCAGAGAATTGCCCTGACACTTTTCACTCTATGCCCACAAATGGTCCTTAGCACATCATAGTTGCTCAATAAACATTTATAGGAGAAATGAATATGCAAATGCATAAAATAATGGAGAAATAAGTAGAAGTAATAGTTTAAGAATGATCAGAGAAATGCCAACAATCCCACCTGTCTGTTTTAAAGTGCATTATTGTTTCCCCAGCCCCCTTCCACCTACATCAGATCCGTTACAGTCCAAATTTTCTATTTCTATGTGTAGATGAGCACTTTCACAAACAGTCTTGCTTGGCGAAGGGGACTGAAGGTCAGTGTTAATTTAATCCACTAGCTAATATCCGTTTTATCAACCTTCTGCTTTATAAAGAAGCATTGTATGTACATTTTTTACAAATAGTCTGAGGGCATTGATCCATAGAACTTCTAAAGTTTACTTCAATTAGAAAGAGTTTCAGATAAAGATCAAATTAATTAAGTCCTCTCCCCCCTTTAAAGTTCATCTTAATTACCCATTGTTTCTTTCTCGATGGCTTAGTAATTGGCTGGGCTTCAACCTGGACATAGAAGAATTGGAAGGGGGAACCCCCCCACCTCCCCAAGATAGGCATTGACACCTGGCACAGCCCGGAGTTCTCTGCCTGAATATTTAGAGTGTGCAAGGCACTTAGGGAAAGTGTGCCTGCTGAAATGAAGGGAGATCTGCTGGAGAAAAAAAAAAAAAAAAAAAAATCTATGATTCATCACAGAAGTGAATTTTCCAGTTTTCCTTGCTGAAATAAATAGTTGCAAAGGAAATGCTATTTTATTTTTGCTTCTCAATGTGTGTGTGTGTGTGAGAGAGAGACAGAGAGAGTTTCATGGAGGTTCGAGGGTTCTGATGGCTCTTGAGGCTCAGGCGAGCAGATGTGCTGTAAGGAGGAATCCATAGCTTTTGTCTTCCCCATTGCAAACTTGGAGTCAATAAAAGAGGGGAGTCTTCCAGCAGAGGCCGTGTTTTCTGGTGTCCTGAGATGCTCTTTTTCCTGTGTCTCTTGTAGCCTTAAGAGTGTTTTATGGCACAATCTTTGATACTCAGGGAACAGGTGCAAACACTGTTAAGTGACAGAATGTGTCACGCAGATGATTTTAAAAGGAGCCATGAAATGGATGTATCCAACGGAAATATAATGTTTAATTTACTCCTTCCGAGAACTAGTGATGTTGCGCCAGGGGCTGCCAGCAGTAAATCATCTGCCAACTTAGATGACACCCAGCGATGTAGTTTCGGGAACCCTTTTTCTGGCTAGTGCAGGTTCAGGCTGATGAATCTATTCAGTCTGGCTCTGGGGCAGGTTTGCGGCTGTCACATGTTTGCATTTTCACATGGATGGAGAATCAGAAGGATGGGGACAGTGGACACCAGAAATTGCTCGTGTACCTGGCAGGAGGAATGTATCTCCTCCTCCAGGAAGCCTTTACTGATTAGCATGACTATGACTGGGCGACCCAAGTTGCTCCTTACTGTGTAGCATCCCAAAGGACAACACTCTCAAGCAGAGCCCTGAAATGCTGTGTAGTGGATGCAACCTGGGAACAGGTGGATCATCTTGAACTAAGATCATCTTCCCTTCTGGCCTAAGAGTCTCATAAGGCAAGGACCACATCTGTCCTGCTCATCCCCGTAGCCCCACGGCCTACAAAAGAGAGATTTCTGACAATTTATAAGTGCTCAGGACATATTTAGAGAATGAATGAATGAATGCTAGGGCATATTCTGCTTACTCCTCAGCTAGGCCATAAAAGAACTAAACAAAGGCACAACAGTGTTTGTGTTCCAGGATGTGGCTCTTTGCTCAGGGAAAATAAGAGTGAGTCAGTGAATGAATGAATGAATGAATGAATGAATGAATGAATGAATACAAGCTACTCCACAGATTGTAAATCCTCTCCAAATGGAGCAGGGGCGGGGGCTAGAACACACAGTCAGCTTGGAACTGTCATGCAAAGAGAAGTGCAGACAATGTCATGTGTCCAGTGGGTTAGCATCAGGTGGAGCCCAGAGCAACATCGGCAGCCAGGCATGAGGAAAGTGGGGCAAGGACAGCTGAGAAAAGTGGAAAACAAAGCATCTGCCTCCACCCTAGGCTGTTCCCTCTGTGAGGTCAAGGATAGTGTTGGCTTAGTTCACTGCTGTAGTCCTGGTGCCTGGAATAAATAAGAATTTGTGGTAGAAAGGAAGGGAGGAAGTAAAGACGGAAAGAAGGAAGGTAGAAAGGAGGGAAGAGACAGAGGGAGGGAGAAACGAAAGGGGAAAGGAGGGAGGGAGAGATGGAAGAAAAGAGAGAGGAGGGAAGGAGGGAAGAAAGGGAGAAAGGAGGGAGGGAGAGATGGAAGGAAAGAGGGAGAGAGGAAGGAAGAAGGGAAAAAAGGGAGGAAGAAGGAAGGAAGGAGAAGAAAAGAAAGAAAAAAAGAATGAGATGAAGGAAGGATGGAGAAAATAAAGGAAGGAAGGAGAGAAAGGAAGGAGAGGTGAAAGAAAAGAGGGAGAGAGGAAGGAAGGAGGGAGAAAAGGAAGGAAGGAAGGGAGGGAGGGGGAGGGGGAGATGGAAGAAAAGAGGGAGAGATGAAGGAAGGAGGGAGAAAAGGAAGAAAAGGAAGGAAGGAAGAGAGGGAAGGAGGGAGGGAGGAAAGGAGGAAGGGAAGGAAAATGGAGTGAGAGAGGAAGGAGGGAGAGAAACAAAAAAATCCAGGGTTGAAGTAAAGGACTAGGTAACTCTTGGCTCCATTTCTTACTTGTGTGATGTAATGCATTTTCATTTATCTAAGCCTGTTTTCTTCTTTTGCTAAATAAGAGTAATGAACCTTCACTAGGGCGAGAATATGTGAATTCATGAGGTGCTTTACTTCAAGTGACTGCTACTTTGTTGGTGTCCAGTGAACACTGGTGTCTCCAACCTCACCCCCTTTCTTTAAGTCCAGTATCTGGGTGTTGGCAACCAGCCCAGAGAGGAAGAAGGGAGTGAATAACACCTATTAGTTTGGGTCCTTCTATGGGTGCCTTTTCCTCTGTCCTTATCTCCAGGGGATCTCTCTAAGGCCCACTCAATATACTACAGGACCCCTGACCCCTCATGTTTCATTCGTCCTCCAGTAACATTTCTATTTCCTCTGAAGGCATTTCTTGGCATGCTGGAAGAGATGGAAAGCTGTCTCACACTCAGGGGGAGTGACTGGTGGCACCTTCCAGTGGTCCCTGGGTTAATTGTATTCTGAAAACAAGATGCTTTAGCAACTCAAAGAAGTATCATTTATCCCACTTAGCAGAGACACAGAAACCGAGAAACACATGATGCAAGGGTTGGCGCTAGAGCAGGTGTATGTCAGGGAGGGGGCAGGAAGGTTTTACCAGTGTCCTGCAGACCACAGTGTGTGGGCAGCTGCCTTCTCCATTTATGGGTGAATACAGCTCTGCGGAGAGATGCATCTAGAACATTGCACAAGCTCAAAGTTCTCTGGAAACGGAGTGTGGTGAGCTTGTCAGTACAATCTTCCCTGTTTTGGTCATTTGCTAAGTAAGGTTACCAGCAACTTCAAAGCAGTCTTCACCATCAAATTGGAAATGGAAAAAGCTCGCATTTTGGGTGAGTCACGTTCTAACTGGCGCCCACACCTTGAGGTAGAGTCAGGCTCTGTTTTCACCAAAATAAACCCATGCTTTGCATAATAAGGTTATGCATGTTGGTGACAACTCATGAAAATGACAACAATTCTCAGTCACAAGCATGAGCTGGTCCACCTTGCAAGGACCAGCAACTCGCACAAGAGGTTCAGAATAGCAGGTGCTATTGTGAGGACCGTAGTCCCTGAAGAACAGTGGGGACCCCCATACACCCAGGAGCAGACTGATGGGAGCACCAGGCATGCATTTCCAGACATCACTGGAATTTTTTATCTTAATTCTTGAAGGTCTCCCTAATTAATGAAAAGGAATGTAGTGGAGAGGACGGGACTTGGGCTTTGGAGTAGGACAGCTCTGGATTTTAATTCCTGCTCTCAATAACTTTTTACTTCTCTGCCCCTCATCTTCTCCATCTATAGGGGTAAAATGCCACCCACCCAGCACTGGCAGCGTGATTAAAACATAGGCTCTAGAGTCAGACAGAGTTGGATGTGAAACCTAGACTCATCACTATTAGGAACTTGGGAAACCTACTTAACCAAGCCCAGCCTCATTTTCCCCATCTGTAAAATGGGTACACTTACTAACATCACGTATTAATATGTAAAATATTTAATACATGTGTGACACCTATTAATAGCTCAACAATGCTCTCATTGGTAGAAGTTGAAAGAGTATGATTATATCTATAAAATATTTATAATTAAAATTTTTATAATCAGTAGATGTTAGTTTCTCTTAGTACTAGTAAAATATTTTTTAAAAATTAAAATCATAGTAGTTTCAACTCTCCCCCGTTCATTCACCCAATTTCATAGTCCCCTAACTGGCTTCATTTTTCTTTATACACTTATCACCCCTGATATTTTCTGTAGTTACTGTTGGGTTGTTGTCTGGCTCTTCCCACTAGAATGTAAACTCCACAAGGGCAGGAATGATATTTGCTCACTCCTATGTCCTCAGATCCTAGAACAGTGCCTGGCACATAGTAGGTGCTCAATAATTGAATGAATGAATAAATGAAATAATAATACTATATGAATAAATGAAATTAATAATATAGAAGACAAAAGGTCTGGACAGCATGTAGCACACAGCAAAGGACCCCATCTTCATTAATTCCCTGTGTCTCAATACTGCAGAGGAACAACGAAGAAATAATTGATTTTGCTTCCTCCTTGCCATTTCGAGGTCACTTCCTGCAATGGGGGAACTAGAGAAGCCCAAGTGTCCCACCGGAACTTGCTCTGAGTTTCCCTGGGGAGGCTCGTGTCCTTCTGCCTTCTGGGGAGGGAAGGAGGTGGACGAAGAGGTGCATCATGGGTAGAACTGGCAAAATATCATCTGGGCCTCTGAGCCTCCTCTCATTTCTCGAGGCCCTTAAGCAATGACAAAACAGAATCTTCTGGAACTTCCTAGCCATTGCTTTGATGACCCTCCATGGGAACCAGCTGGCATTTGCTCCAGCTAAGATTTCTGAATTGGCTCTGGCTTATCTTGCCAAACTGGTGCTCCCTTGACAGGGAAAATGTAGGGACTTGCCATCCCCTTAGGAAGCCCCTCCTCTGCTTTCCCCTCCATGCTTGCCTCGGTGACCTCCTCCCTGGGGAAAGCGGACCCATGAGAGACGAGTAGAGTCCGGTGTTTGATGGGACATCCGGCCAGCTGCCTTACGGCAACCCATGACAGACCCAGAATTCCTTCTGAATGTTACTGCCTGGGAATATTTCAGCCATTTAACCCGGCCTTAGGAAGAGCCCTGGGGTACCTATGAAAAGAAAAGTGGCCTGAACTGAGGGGCTTTGGGAGAGTGACGGTTGCCAAGACGAGGTCACCTCAAACGTGCTGCTCCTCTAGGAAGGGTGAACACCTTGCAAGTACTTGGTCATAAATCTCCATATTTCCTCATTCTGTTGACCATAAGACATGCCATGGATTTATTAATAACAGCAGCTTTCCAGAGGCAAACACGAAGAAGGGCCACGTGGAAATCACATCAACGTGAATGTGCATCCCAGGTTTAGGAATGTTGAAATGTGAACTGTCCATGTCTCAGAATCAAAAAAGTCTGGCACTAGTCACCAGTCCACCAAAGGCTGCTGTATTCTAACGGCATCGTTTTCTCTGGTCTTTATTCTTATGTTATTTAATCATCGCAGACATCCTGTGAATGTAGGTGCTAGTCCACTTCATTTTCTTATGAACAGGCAGGCTCAGAAAGTTTATGAGACTTTCCCAGGCTAGAGGAGGGAGTTCTGAGACTTACACCTCTATCTCCCTCACTCCAAGACTGGGTGCTTGACATCTACTGGCTGGAAACCTGAGCTGAAATCCTGGGGATCTTGTCTTCCCCTTTGAGAGCGGAGTGAGATAGTCAAAGCCTCCTGAGACTGGGGTTTAGGGTTCCACGGAAGCAAGGCTAAAAGCAGAAGTCCTCACCCAAGGCATTGGGGGATGCTAAAAGCAAAGAAACAACAAAAACTGAAGATTGAGATGGCTGGAAACTGTGGCCCCCACCAAGGAAGACAGAGACAGAGGGCTGACTCTTAAGATTCAGAGTGATTGAGAACAAAATGAAAATGATAGGGGGTGTTTTGTTTGGATGATGGGAACAGTCCATTTTTACAGATCTGCTTTACTGTATTTACAGTGGGAGGTGATGCCTGGGGAACTCAACATCATGGACCTGGTCACGACTGGGCTTTGACTGTTAAGAAAGTCCAGTTTTTCAGCTTTGACTCCTGCTTGTTTTCTTATCAGGCAACCTCGGAAAAGCCCTCGTGATCCTGTTTGCCGTTCTTCGGGATTCTTTCTTCTTCCCCCTTCTGCTGTGCAGAAAAAATTCTTCATGTTGTTAAATGAAAATGTTGCCATCTTCTCCTCTTTTGTTTGTTAGCGTTCATTTACTGAGCCTTTGCCCAGTGCCCGTGTGCCAGGCACTGGGCTAATCACTTCCCAGACATGGCATTCAATCTTCGTGGCACGCTCGTGAGATGGGTATTAACATTCCCCTTTGCAGATGAAGAAACCGAGGTGCAGAAGTGCAGTCTGTGCATAGGGTCACTTCACTCTGTTTGCCCAGTCTACACCTCTCTGACTTGAAGCCTGTGCTTTTAGCTGCATGCAACTCCTCCCTCCACCCTCCCCATCTTGTCTCACCCTAAACTGGGCGGATGATGCCATAAGTCCAATATTATCAGGCCACTTTTGGGTTTAAACAGCCAAACATAAAACAGACCCTTCCCCAGTTGCAGAATAAGTAAACTTGCAAAGGTGCCTGTCTTATATGTAGCCAAGACCATCTGAGTCATCAAATACCCTTATCACTGATGCAAGCAGAGATAAACGAAGGCATGTTCTCTTCCAGGGGAGACAGGCACGAAGACAGGCCCGGCGATTAGATATGAAGGTAGCGGCTCATTGGGTTACAGAATAATTGCTGTGTTCGCCTGACCTTGATAACTGACGTGTTTCCTTCAGAGATGGTCCTAGGTATCGGGCGCAGGCCTTAGACTGTAAGAGCTAGAAGGAAGGCATTTCTGTCTCTCTGCTCTGGCTCGTGGAAATTCGAACAAAAGAGCAAACAACTGTTTTGGAGTAGGGTGTGCTATCACAGAGAAGCCAATGGAGAGAGAAGGGCTTGGGGACGTTCACACTGAGCCAGGCCACGTGAAATGCGTATATGGAGGTCAGCAAAATAGGAGAAAATCAGACACCAGAAAAGACAGATGTTAATGTCCTTTTACCTCCGCTTTCGTATTTAATGCTTGCAGTGACCCATCGATGAGGGTACAATTAGGTCTGTTTTGCACATGTGTGCCTTTGTGTTGCGTATGCAGTGGAGGAGTGCATACAAAGCTCTGTGCAGACAGGGGCAGTTGGCTTCAGGATGGAGGAATGTCAACTTTTACCCTGCATATTTATTTTCCTTTAGATTTGTATAAAAAGTAAGTACTACTTTTGTAATAATGATGATGATGATGAAGGAGGGGGAAGAAGAGAAGATCAAGGGAAGAAAGGAGGGAAGGAGCCAGAGAAGAGAAGAAAGCAGAGTGAAAACTGAGACTGAGAGTTCTGCAAGCTACTCAAGGTCAAGCAGCCGAGTGGGGAAGTGGACTTGAATCGGCAGCTCCCCGTCCCGAGCCCTCCTCTTCCCTCTCCGCCATCCTGCCTCGCCACCATGGGCGAGTTGAGTGCTGAGAGATTACGAAGGGCTCTGCTGAGGTCCCTGTGCCCGTTTTGGTCTCAGGGATGAGTTCACTGTCTCCTTCATGACCTCAGAAATGCCGACCACTTTCAGGGTGTTGCAGTACTCACTGGCCCTGGACTTGCCGGGCGTGGCATCAAGCTGAGACAGGAAAAGTGGGCTAAAGCCCTTGGGGAAAAAAAATCAACCATCCAAGCTGTGGAATTGAGTCTCTGGAGTGAAACGGCAGAAATTTCTGGACTGAGAACTGACTGCAGAAAGAGGCACTTCAAGTCCAACCTGGGCTTGGCTGCCCGCCTGTCTTTCCAGCTGAGGCCCCTCATACTCACCATACCCCGACTCACCCCAAAGCCCACAGTGAAAGCAGCTAACGGCAGACATAATTTTTTTTTTTTTTTTTGAAAGAAAACAATATTCCCATGCCGGTTTTGTAAAACCGTGATACCCATTTGCACACTAAATCATGGACGTTCCAAACAGTTCTGGAAAACTCACGGTACCCCCAAAGGGTCGCAGAACAGGCTGCTGGGCAGATGCTTTCCGTTCCAAAAAGAAATAGGAAAGGGCCAATACCTGTGTGCCACTCTCTGGAGCCAGAAGGTGCAAACTCAAGCTGATTTAGAGGGGAAAGAGAAGAGAAAAAAGAAAAAATGAAGTAGGAGTGGGAAGCTTTTTGGACAAAGGCGTATTTCCTTTCTCTTGTACTTAAAGCAGCTTAGAGCCCAGAGAGAGGGCTGGGGGAGGGAGAGAGCCTGGCAAAGGAAGGGAAGCCAGGGAGAAATCCAGGTTAAGGAGCCTCTGAGACACCACAGTGGGGAGGCCGGTGCTGAGGGAGTGGGTGTTTGAATTGGGTGCATTTTACAGGAAAAAAAAAATAAAAAATAAAAAAGCAGCCACAGCAGCAGCCAGGGTGGAAGCTCGCGCTCCTGGGAGCAGTGGAGCCAAGGCAGTTAGCTGAAGCAGCACAGCCCTCACGCTCAGCACCTGCCAGCCAGCAGCCTCTGCCAAGAGCAACTTGGTACCAACTTCAATAATATCGCAATTCAGTATTTAAATAATGCGACAAGACTCCTTTGGAACACGACCAGGGACTGCTCAGGGCAGTAATTTTCCTTTTAGCAGCGGGAGCTGAGAATCTACAATTTCCCAAAGATAACACCACTCCACCCTGCTCTGGAAGAGCCCAAAACGGCCGCAGAGGGAAAGAGAAATTCACCAAGGCAAGCCCCCAACAATAGACGGGATCTCAGTTTGTGACCAGGGACAATGAAGCTCTTTGCAAAATGTCACAGAGGCGGATACAGGAGCTTTTGTGTCAACCCACTTGGTGGTGGTGAGATGAGCCACCTCTTTGGGACAGCAGTCCTCCCATCTGAACTCCAGATGTGGAAGCAATAAATTACTAAAGGTGGTCAACCTAGGCCTGGGGAGCAGGCATTTCGAGTTGGCCTGGTTCTTGAGCACATTTATGAAGAGGCTTTTCCAGCTGATCTTCCTCTCCCTCCCTCTCCCTCCTTCCCTCCATCCCTCTCTCTCTGTCTCTCCCCCTCTCTCTCCTCTCTCTCTCATCCGAAACAGCCCAGCCGTAGCCGAAGGCATCCTATGGACTCTTTTTTGCAAATAGATGACGTCTTTCTTAGTTGATTCTCACTAACTTTTCCCTCCCTACATACAAAATTACAAAATGAGACCGTGAGGGTGTTTTGTGCCCCCGTGCGTGTACCGAGTCAGGGACTGGCCTCATGCACAAAACGGTGGCTGAACCTTGTGCAAATGACACTAAGATTGCATATTGCCCAGTTCCATTAAAGGAAGGAAATCGAGGAGAAAATGCTCAGGTTTTTATTAATTCTCAGTTCTGGGAGTTCATTCTTGATTTGATATTTATCCATATGTTCTGCTAACTGACCGCTGTTTGCCGTGTGATGGATAATGCCCTTTAAGCCACGGTGTAAGTTACAGTAATGTCACCAGGCTATTAACCTCTGAATATTTGCATTATTAGTCAATTTTCTAAGTCCTTGGAGTTAAAGCAGCCACTGAGATCTTTTATTTCTGTTTTGCAAGAGCTGGGAGCTGAGGTGTGGGGCTTCCCCACAGCATAGAGGTGCAGCAAAGTTTTCTCAATTTGCTCTCACGGTTTTGTTTAAGGGGAGCCATCCGCATCACATGCCTGGCTGGGAGGGAGATATGCTAATGACCACCGCGTAATTTATGGTGGAAGTTTAATACAGGGAGCACACTTCTGAACAACTCGACATCCGTTCCCTCTGCGGATGGGGACTTGAAGATTGTTTCACTATGAAGTCTGAATTAAAGTGGAAGCATTTTGCCTTTTGACAGGTGTTATGAGCCTCCTTTAAAAATGAAATATTTGTCCAGATAAAATATTTGTGCTCTGTAATGCGAAATGCACCAAAATCTAGGGCAAAACCGTTTACATATAAAACCCAACTTGAATATGAAAATGTAAGTTCTCACTAAGGTTGCTCACCATGTAGCAGAAAAGAAGTGGGGTATGAGAAAAGCAGAAGAACTTCTGGAGAGATGAAGGTGGGGAGGCCAGAGAGAACTGCAAACCCGACAAAATGGTAACCTTAAGCGAATCTTCTACAAATAGCCAATAAAGGCAATTATATAACAAGGCACTTGCAAGCAGCTGGTCATAGCTCAAGGCATCAGCCAAATGAGGCCAGTCTCCGAATTAACAGGGAAACTCCCTACCATCACACCATCGCCCCTTCAGCCTCAGTTTCTCCTGTATCATGGCTTATTGAAGAGCATCCCTGTATCCAAGGCTTAGATGGAAAACTGACTTTGCCCTGCTACAGACTTTTGTTCCCTTCCACCTTCCACCTCCTCTCTCTGCACCCAGGGCCAGATTAGAGCCTCAACTCCTTCATATCACCCAGGTTGCATTTAAGTATTTCCAGCTACTGTTCACATTATGTTACTTCCATAAGTAACTTCATATATGTTACTTCCATAAGTGGCTCATCATCCCAGAAGGGCCCAAGCTCTCTGAAGGCGGGACTCCTGTATTCTCCCATCTCCCAGATTCCCATTTCTGGGCGTTAGGAAAGCAGCTTGGACCATGGAGAGAACCCAGATTCCAGAGTCAGGAATAACATGGCTTTGTGCCTAGATCTGCCGTTTTCCAGCTCTGCAACTTTCTAGCTCTGCAATTGTGGGAAAGTTGATGCCAGTTGTCACTCTTAAAACTCATAGAATTATTTGGGGGATTAAAGGATGAGCTTGCCAAAGACAGACATCAATACGTTCCCAGGCAACTGTTAACGGGGTTTCAATATTTTGAGATGCTGATGAGCAAGATGCTTTTGCATAGCAGAAAATTCCTACACAGAATGAAGCATACTTTACGATCTCAGGCTTTTGCTAGCATTTCAGCACCTCATTTCATTGGCTGGTCCCTACTATTCCATGGGACAAATACCTTTTCACCCCCATTTTCCTGATAAACAAACAGAGGCTCAGAGAGGTTATTTAGCCTGCCTGCAGCCACACAGGCTGATAAGGGATAAAGGCGCCTCCCAGATGCCAAACTCCTACCATCCAATGGCCTCTCTGAAGTTCAGAGGACTTTGTAAGTTAACATCTTATCTTCTTACAAGGCTGGTTCCTCATTTAACCAGGGCCTTAGTGACCAAAGTCCCTAAACCATGGCCCAGCTGATCTGATCATTCCAGGTGTCTTAAATGATCAATGTGGACCCGTGTTGGGTCAATTCCGCTGCGGTGATCAGTATTGATCGTCTAGGCAGCTCCATCGATTGGGTCAGCAGGGCTGTGGGTCTTTAGGGACACCATAGATGTGACACAGTCTGACCCTTCCCAGGGCTCTGTCAGATATTATCACCACTGTCATTAAAACAAGGGAAACTGAGGCACAGGCCGGCGGTCTCATGGCAGATGAATGAATTTACAGGACAAGGAGGTAGTTCTGTTTTTGCAAATTCCAAGCCAATATTTACGACAGTCAAAGATGAGTGACTCAAAGGGTAGGTTGTAGAGGGACTGCTTCCTGACGCCTGTCAGGACTTTTGGAATGGCTTTCTGTAAAATTCAGTCTCTTTTTGTTGGCTTACAATTTGGTGACCACAGTGACTGTCATTCTAGCACAATCCAGGGCCTAATTATTTCATATTTTCCTTATATGAGGTCTACTTGAAGGGTTCATTCCAGAAAAACAGGTCTAGGGAGAAGGGAGAGTCTAATTTAGTCTAAGTAGTTATCTTGCACATCAGTCCATTTTGTGATTATATATATTTTTTTCTGTTTAAACATTTGCTAGACAATATTGTTTATACCATTTTTGATAGTGAAGGGTAGCCCTGAACTCTACTATTTTCTCATTTTATCTCCCATCATGTTGGAGGGATGTGATTGGATGCGTGTGGTGTATTTCCCCAATTCTGGTTTCCAACAGGCACAGGAACTGCGAGCGTCCTGCAATCACACACAAAGGTGCTGATGCATTGCTTCTAGCCAGGCTCGAAAGCAGAAGTCCAGCCCGTGTGCTCACGCCCAGGGACCTGGGCTGTGCCTCCCACTGAACATGGGGACCAACAACTTCTGGGACCCCAAAGCCCTTCCTTCTGTGCCAGGGAAGGGAAGAAGCCCATGCTGGGCCAGCTCCTAGGGCTATGAGTTCATGGCAGGAGCTTATGATAGGCAGGCCCTGGGGTCAGCTCATCTGAGGTCAGAGCCACCCAAGCCTCAGTCACAGAACTGTCCGAAGTCACCAGATTCACGTCAAACCTCCTGTTAATGATTTATGGGAGAGTTTCATCTCAGCGTGGACTGGGGAGATCTACTGTCCCTGATTCTCGAGTAGAAAAAGAAGGTCAGGTTTTGAGGACCCGTTTTGTAAACAGACGCTTCAGATGGCAGGAACGGGATTTGAGTGGTGTGCAGAAGTTAGGAAACACTGATAATAACAGAAAAGACAGCAGATTGTACATATGGCATGCTTGTGATGTTCCCAGCACGGTCCTAAGTGCTTTTTCATAAAATAGCCAATTTAGTCCTCAAAACAACCCTGTAATGTAGCTACTGTTATCATCTCCATTTTACAGAGGAGGAAGTTAAGGCATAGAAACGTTAAGTAGCTTGTCCAAGGTCACACAGCTGACAAATGGCAGAGTCTGTCTCTAGTCCAATGCCACTACTTTATGTGGAAGAGTGAAGCTGTCTATGAGTATTGCCCAGCCCAGGATAAGAATGCAAGTGACAGTGATGATGATGACCCTGCTGGCAATCATGTGAGCAGTTAACATCTACTGAGCACTTAGAGTGTGACCAGAGCTAAGCTGATGGCTTTCCCCATAGTATTTCCCGGAAACTGGAGATAGATTTCCTTTCCTTCCCCTCCTTTATCGCACACATCCAATTCATCTTCAAGTCTTATTATATCTCAAAATACCTTGTAAACCACCAGCCTCACTTCCTCTCTACCAGGAGGCCAAGCGATGCTCTGTGGATCAGGGGCTCACCCTGGTAACTGTATTCTTAAAAACCTACACTAAACCTTACACATTGCAGGCACTCCATACATGTGTGTGGAATGAATGAATGAAGGGCCTGGTTTCCTCATCCATTACAGCCTGTGAGGGTGGTACTGTTGCAGTCTCCGTTTTGCCATGAGAAGCAGAGATTTAGAGTGAGAAAGTGGCCGCGTGCATCACACAGGATTACAAGACAGGACAAGTCAAGCAGATATCTGACGCTTTGGGGCAGTCCTGCATCTGATAGCCTGTCTCATTTCAGGGGAATTTATCATCTTACAAAAGCAGAGGAGGCAGAGACTCCCTTTCCAATACTGGAGCCCCAAAAGGCCAATGTTACCTTCTCCAGCCTCCTTTGGAGCTAGTGGGCACGTGACTTGGTCTCAGTCAATTGAACAAGTTACAAGACCCCAGACTTCGAATGTTACCGGTGAAGCCAAAAAATGACAAGAGAGGCTTGCAGAGCTTGGGGTGCCAGTCCTGGAGCCCAGGATCTAATACAAGGCAGGACTTGGGTGGCAGAAAAGCATGCTGTGGTCCCAAACAGTGCAAATGCAGTGGCTGTGAAGCCTGCCGCTACAGAACTGGTCTGGCAACGTGATTCTCCCTTCTGCCTTGCGTCCCTATTTTGTGAGCCTCATTTTCCAGTTCTCCTGTGCATCCTCCACTGCCCTTTCAGTAAATTCCTCTCCCTGCTTAAATCTTCCAGAGTCGATTTCTATTGCTAGCAACCAGAACCTGTCTATTACAGCTCAGGTTCAAAGTGATGTCTTATCCACAGAGCCTCAAATTGTATCCAATTTCTCTATTATCTCTCTGGTGCACCAGGAGGGTCTAAACTCCCCAATCCTAGTGCAGCCCCTCCCCATGACCATTGGAGGTCTCACAGCCTCGTTTCCCATCTGCCTTGCAGACCCTCAGCCATGAGCCACAGAGAATACCAGGGGCATCTCTGAGGAAGGCGCACTCCTCAGTCGCACTCCCCATAAACCCCAGGGAGGAAAAGCATCCAGCCCTTTGCTCCCTGTCTGTTCCAACAGCAGATGGAGGTTGGAAGTAGGTTGGGACTGGAGCAGCAAGATCTCACCTCTGCAGTCCTGGTGCCCCTGTGCAGAGCACTGGCGGGTGGGTAGTGGATATGCTCGGTAACTGAGCAACTGCAGCTTTGCCGCCTGGTCCTGGTGGGAGCCCTCAAGGGCTTATTCATCACTGAGCCCAAGTAATAGAAACAGTTCACCTGCCCCGGCCGACTCTCCCTTCCCCTGCAGTGCTCCCTGGGACCAGCCCCTGGCCTGTTGGCGTGACCTTGTTTCTTTGGATGTTCTAATACAAGCCGAAATGGATATTAGCTGTAATTACTCATTCCACACGATTCTGTAGGCCGCTCTTTGTATCAGAGTTGAGAACCTTCATTGTCCACATTGCTTAAATTACTGAACATTGTGCCATCCATTCTGAATTAGTGCTCATTAATGAGCTGGTGGCTCTAGAAACTCCCTATTTATTATTCAGGCGCCAAGTATAATCCAAGCAGCTGCATTGCAACACCACTCATGTGACTTTTGATCTGCTGTGGAAAGAAATTAAAAAACACACACACGCAACTCACATTTATTAACTTTTTTGTTTTTGTGACCAAAGGTGTAATGGACACAGCAATAATCATTTAGTCCCTGTTGGTCCCTAGCTTACAAATGGCACTTTTTCTCTGAAACAAAATATGTATGATTGAGAAGGGAGTGTGTTTTTTAGGGTCTGGTTTTCTGGCTTGATGTTTAAGAACCCCTACCACCATTTTTCATCATCTTCCTACAGAAAACACCTTTCTTTTTCTCACTCTCACTGGCTTATCTTTTGTTCCTTTTGTCCCCAACTTATGGAATCAAAAAGGCTCGTTCTGGTAGTGAGACCAGACCCACACAAAAGGTAAAACAAAGCAAAAATTAACGGTCAAACTATCAAAAGAGAAGTCAAAATTCTATTTAAAAAAAAAAAAAAAAAAGACGCTGAAATGGGAAGATTAAAAACCAGAGTCCGTATTTCCGTTCTGCATGTTATTACACAGTAATACGATACAGTATCACCCAGCGTCCAAGCGGTATAACTGCATCATTAGCCCGTGTTACAGGATCAGCATTTCTCATTGGAGGGGCTGCTCGCCTGGAAAGGGGGAGGGAGCGATGCTCCCCGGGCTGACATTGATGTCTCTGCAAGGACATTCTGCCAGGGTGCGACAGGTCAAAACCAAATGGATTGCTCCCCAGTGGGCTGGACTCCAGTCACATTGTCAGGTAAACACAGAAATATTCTGTCTTCGCCTGCCAAGCCTTGTCAAGTATCTGTATTTGTTATTGCATCTTCGGTCCCACAAGGTTCCCACCCATATTTCTTTATAGAGGAAATGCAAACCATATGCTTTTGCCTTATTTCCACTGAATGTATCCAAACGCTCTTGGAGCCAGGCATATTCTTTTTCTATGAGTCTTTTGAGTGAAGTGCATCAACCCTGAACCTCTCTCTTTTTTTTCTCCCCACATTTTGACATGACGTAAGTGGATTTGACTTTCTGGTATAAATACAGGAGTCTTTGATAGATCCTAAACATGAAGTGAGTTCTGATGGTCCTAACTTGGTTTTTCTCTGCTTGTTTGTTTTAATAAACATTGGCTTGTGGCAGCAGATAAGTAATATCATGGTCTGATAACCAATTATAGCACTCTTTCTTATGGGTGTGCCTCAGAACCCTTCTCAACACAATACTCCTGACAGTCTATGTGAATTAATAGGCATCATCATTTTCCATGCCAGTGGAAGATGCATTTCTGAAGCCATCAGTAGGCACTGGGTTTGGCCAACAGCCTTTGGAAAAGGGCATATTTCTCCAGGTACCAGAAGCCCTGAGAAACAAAAGTGTGAGACAACACGTAAGGTCAAAGGCAAGAGAGAATCTAGCCTCAGCAGGGAGCATTCTTGAAGAATTGCTGCCTGGGTAATGTTGAGAGCCCCATGCTTCGCAGATTGCACACTCTTTGAAGAAGTAGACAGTGCCTTTAACTTCCCACTGTAATCCCATGCCAGGCTCTGAAGCTATCTTAAGCCCTGCTATTTATCCGCCTGGTGAGGCACAACACTTACTTATTAAAAACATATCTATCATGGTTAATGACTTGATTTTTTTCCTTTAATACAGTACAATGACAGGTGTAAAGGGAAGATGAGAGTCAGATGCTTCTGCAATATGCTTCCAGCTCTAAGATGTCTAGAACATCAGCCTTCCTCCATGGTGCTGGGAGGGGGGATGCCTCCCACCCCCTCTCTCCCAACACACACACACACATACACAGATTACACGCTTGTGTTGGATGGAAAATCGTGCCATTTGCAGTTTCAGATAAAAGCATGTTCGAGTGCATATGGAAGGTACCATTAGAAGCAACTCCGCAGTGCCGAGTAAAATGGGTCATTAGGCTTTTGTTTGTTGGAGAGCGTCTCCCATCTGACAGTGCAGAATGGTACCACTTTTAGCAGCTTATGTTCCCAGTTACATTAAACAGACAAACAGATTGACTATTTTGCATTTCTCATTTGACAACAGCTTGTCTTCATTTGCCGCACACTGGTGGCAATGCTGAAAGCATGGTGGATGACTGTAGCCAAGGTCCTGGTTTTGAATAACAGCAGATGCCAACATTTAACTTCAAAATCAATCAATTCTTTTTCCTGAGCATGGATAAAAGGTCTTCTAGAGCGCCTGCAGGGGGATTTCTGCTGTTTACAGCTGAAAACATAGAAGCCACATTCATTACCAAACTTTCTGCAAGAAATAACAAATGTGGATGTTTTTATGAAAGGAGGTGTTTGGAAGAAGAAGCGTTTTCTGGGAAGGGAGAACGAGAGTGCTGCCTGCAACCAGGCAACTTGATTTGAAGGTGAACTCTTTGGAGCTTCATTGGTGAAGGCATTGGCCGTATCAGTTGATCTGATTCTGGCACAAAGTATTAATGTGCAGTGGCAGAAAAGAGTCGTTTTCACACTGACCACTTTTCTTGGTAGCCTGTGGCCAGTGGGTTAATTAAAAGCTTTCTCCGAGAGGGAGACAGAGCATTCATTTCTCATTAGAGATTAGAGAGCCAACAGCCTGCTTTAAAGTCAACCAGAATGTAATCCAGTGTCTTTGTGTCTCCAACTCACTGGGCTCAGATTCTCAGGCCCTTCGAGAATGGAGTTCCGAGTCATTCCAAGCAGCGGTCCTTCCAACACGTCACGTGGCTACCGGGCTGGATCCCAGCCCTCACCTGGCACCATTGCTGAGACACCAGGTGTAGGAAGGCGTGTCCTAGTGGCTCTCGACGGATGCAGGTGAGAGTCAGGCCCTCCACGGAAGTCCATCTGGCTGACCTAGGTCATTCCTGTCGGTGAGAGGCGGTGATCTTAGTGGTTACAGCCGTCGGGCTTTGGCATAGGACACACCCTTGTGCAGCTCTCAACATTGTGCTCAAAAGGCTGTGAGACCTTGTGAAAGTAACCTAACTTCTCTGAGCCACTTTCCCCACCAGTAACACAGGGATAATAGCATAGTTTCCATTTCACAGGGTCACGATGGGGATTAAATAAAAGCAAGTGTGTAAAGCCCATAGCATCATACCCAGAACACCGTTAAGTGCTCAATGATGGCTACGTATGTGTGTGTGTGTGTGTAAATTTATACACATTTTATCATATATGTGTGCTTTATACACACATACAACGTATGTAATAAAATACATTATATGCATGCCTGTATGTATGTGTCTATATACACACATAGATAACATAATAAAATGCATATAAATTAAATGAATAAATGCATTTAAATGTAAAAAATTTAACTATATGCATAATAACTATGTAAACGCATATAAAACATCCTCACGTAGTCTCATCCCTGCGTCCTAGCCAAGAGTCAGGACTAAGATAGTCTCCCCTTGGCCGCCTCCAGATTCGTCATAGAAAGACTCATTCCCTCAAATGGGAGAAAAAAATGTGCTTCCTTAAGTTGTCTAACAAGAGCATCTACTAATTGAGCTTCTGATTCGTGCACGGAGGCACACTTAGAATCCACAGAAGCAGCTTGAAGTGGATATTAGTGTCCAGGAGTGGCCTCACCCAGGGTCTCGCTGGTCAGCAGGCTCGTGGGCATTCAAATCCCAAACCCTTCCCACTGCCCCCTCCTCCCCAGGACTGTGGGGTGTCCTTCATGCAGTTAGGAAAACAAATCAGACACCTGTGGGCCACTTCTGCTGAGGACCCGATTTGTTTCTCGTGTCGCGAGCAGCCGGGTTTCCTTTCCTCCCTACCTGGCTGGCTCTTTGTTGAGCCTCCGCTTGGTTTTTTGTTTTGTTTGTGTTTTTTTCAGGGGACCTATTTTGTGCCTGAGTGTCCCCTGCTTTCCTCTCTTTTATTCCCCTCTCCTCCCCCTTCTGCCCCTCTGCTGTCCTTTGCTTTCTTCTCCTCTTCATGTGTTGATCGAAAACCCAAACGCAAGCATTTTGGTTTGTATAAAAACATGCAGTAGACCCTTTACTTTGTAGTAAATTTTTATCGACATTAATGTAATGGACTTCTGAATAATCTCTTAAAAACAAGAAAAAAAACTAAACACAAATCATTGCTCTTATCTGCTATATACACACATAGATAACTTATCTGTCCATATAAATTAAATGACTTTTTTTTGTCTCTCCAAAAAAGAAAAAAAAAGGAATTGGGTTTTTTTTTTGTTTTGTTCTAGTTGATTTGGTTTTTATTTTCATAATTTTTAGGAACTTACAAAAACCCTAGTATAATCTTGAGATTTGAGATAAGGGTGTTTGTTTGTTTGTTTGTTTGAGATGAAGTCTTGCTCTGTCACCAGGCTGGAGTGCAGTGGCCGGATCTCCACTCATTGCAACCTCCACCTCCCGGATTCAAGTGATTCTCCTGCCTTAGCCTCCTGAGTAGCTGGGACTACAGGCATGCACCACCACACCCGGCTAATTTTTATATTTTTAGTAGAGATGGGGTTTCACCATGTTGGCCAAGCTGGTCTCTGTCTCCTGACCTGGTGATCTGCCTGCCTTAGCCTCCCAAAGTGGTAGAATTATAGGCGTGAGCCACCAAGCCCGGCAGAGATAAGGGTCTTTTAAGAGTTAAGTCATTAACACACAAATAGCAGTCAATAAACATTGTTTATTTTTAATTTGTTATTCCATACACCTATCTAGCTTAGAAACAATCATTAGCCATTATACCTAACATGATAGAAATAAAAACTAACATATATTAATACTTGATCCTCCCATGACCAAACATTTTTGGAGCATGTGCTTTTAGCCATGAGCTATCCTGGGTGCTGCGGAAGAGACGCCAGGTGGGAGCCATAAGGCAGGCTCCCTACCCTGCACAATCGTTGATGATCTCGAGTAAGGCATAAGAGGTGGACAAGCCAAGCCCAGTGGACAATGGGTCAGAAAGCCCTGTTTGCCAAGGGTTCAAATTTTTAGGGTGAAAGACAGGGCTCTGGGCCAGAGTGGCTTAGCATAAAGCAAAAGGATAAAGCTTTTTAAATCATCATATTCAACGTCAACAAAGGAGAGAGAAAATAAGAAAGGAAGGGAGAGACTGTGGCCATGTGATTGAAACACACTGACATCCATGTGGTGCCAGGAACGAAAAGTATTGCATTAGAAAAGTCAAGATCAAGGTGCCTCTGGGTTGCCATGTCGCCATGCCATGTCGCTGTGCAGGACGCTGGTCTCAGAGGCCCTCGAGGGCCTCACTTTTTATGCCTGGATTGCTCAGAGAAACAAAACTTGTTGAGGGGTGGGGGCAGACCCACCGGAAATAACTGAAAAAAAAAACCGTCAATTGAGTTTCCCTCTCTTCTTTGACCCCCTCCTTCTCCGGCCACCCGCTTCTCTGCACAGTTTGCGCCCAGGCCTGGCATTTAGGACCTTTTGTTGTCTTAATAGAGACTGAAACCTACTTTGGGCCTGGAGTTTGCTGTTTTAATTCAACAGTGGAAGGTTGGTTTTTTTTTTCTTTTTTTTTTTCCTTCTTCTTTGTTTGTTTTTCTTTTCCATTTTCTTTTTCTAAGCCTGGCGGACAATGCGTTTGCAGAGCAGAAGCTGTGAGCTAGGCGTTCCTGGGATCCTGAACAAAACCCGCATTAATGGGAGGTGGGATTTCCTGATCACAGCTTTTAGCCAAAGGGCAAAGGTCGCCCATTAACCAGCATCCAGTCTAAACAGGGCTGTATAAAATGACAGCGAGAGGAGGGAGAAAAGGGCGGGAAAAAAGTCAAATATTTGCTCTTCATTCTCAAGTTAGCAGTTGGGGCTTGTTGCCGCCGAGCCCCGGTGCCCATCAGCACCACATGGTGCCCAAAGAAGGATTCCCTGGAAGGGGCCACTGCACCAGGAGCGAGCATTGGTGGGCCAGGCGTTCAGGGGCCGGGGAGGATCGGCCTCCCACACAATGCTTCCCAATCCTCGTTATAGCCCTGGAGGCCTGTCTGCCAGAACTTGCTGGGCGATGATACAGTTTCCATTTGCTCCCCTGCCTAAAACCTCTGAGGGACCTCTGGAAGCCCTCCAAAGCCTGCAAAGCCCTGCCAGGTGTCTGCACCAGCTTCTGTCACAACCGCTTTCCCCGGGCTTCACCCAAGTTCAGCCCCCAAGACCTTCTGCTTCCTGTATTATGCCCAGCTCCATGCCACCTCATGGCCTTGGCACTTGCTCTTTCCCATGACAAGCGAGTTCTTCCCTGGGTCTTTGCATGCTGGCTTCTGCTTCGTGCCCACTCTCCTGCATTTCTTACCACTGCTTCCTAACCTGGCTGGAAGAGAGGCCCGGCATTGGCACCCTTCAACCTTCAGCTAGGAATGACCCTCCTCCTCCCCTCCCCAGTTGGAGCTGGCTGTCAAGGGAAATATATGGTTGTTATATTCCTCAGATTGGCCAAGAGAGCTTGCCGGATCTGTATCCCAGCATGACACAAATGTAATCCCCAGGAAAGAAAGTGCTTGACCATTCAAGCCTTGCAAACAAGAGGTGCCTCTGTAAAACTTAGGGCAGACAGGAGCGGAGCACACACACCTGTTTTGCACAGGCGGGTTGATTCCTAGTAACTGAGGAGGGCTGCTCCTTTCCCCACATTTACTAACCAGAGATGCCACATCTCCTTTCCTGGGGACGCAAGTCTCCATGGGCAGAGAGAGGCTGGAATGTTATGCAAACACAGGGCTTCTCAAGTTCCACCTGAGCCGGCTTCGTCTGTGCGCTGCCTTGCAGGGGCACCCGGCCCTTGGTTTAATACTCCACTGTCATTGCCTTGACATTCTTAATAATTTCAAACAAGTAGCCCTACATTTTCATTCCGCACTGGACCCTGCTAATTATGTAGCTGCTCATGACCTCAGCAGCACATTAGATCACCTGTGAAGGTTTTTACAAATATTAACTCCTGGGTCCTATCCAAGACATTGGGATTTAATTGGGTGGGGCTGCCCAGGTGACTCAATTGTGCAGCCTGGGTGTGGGCGCTCTGCTGTGTGGAACAACCCTATAGATGGAAGGAAATTGGAGGTTGGGGAACCCATGTTGTCCCCACCACTCCCTCACATAGAGAAGCCAATGGCACACAGCCCCACATTTCCACAGAACTCCATGTGTACCTGTGATAGCACTGAGACCACTGTATTATCATAACGTGGAGAATGAGAATGGTAGTGTTCATTGGGTGCTCACTGTGGGCCAGACACTCTACTGTGTACTTTTCTATATCATCGCACTGGATTCTCACCAAATCTATAAGGAGAGTCCTGATCTTCTCCATTTATAGCTGGGGAAGCTGAAGTTCTAAGCAGTTCAGTCATTAGCCCAAAGAACCACAACTACCAAGTATGGTCAACTTGGGATGCTACTTCCTTGGTCACAGTCTGACTTTCTTACAAAATGGTGCCATCCTCCAAGGCATGGGCAATTCCTTATCCATCCCTGTTTTCCCAGCATCATGCCTTGCCCACAGTCACAGTAGATAGTCATTAAATGCTGAATCAATTCTTCAATGAAAGCCTTTGCCGCCATTTTGCTATTTTCTCTGGGTGGAAAGCTTTACATTGCCTTCAGTGCTTTCAAGAGTAATTGCCAAGAAAAACCCCTCCAAAGTAATTTTTCATGTGGTCTCATTGCTTCCCTTTTGCTACCCCATAATATTATGATGGCTTTGCGTTAAATGATGGAGCAGGACCTTATAACACGATGTTAACATGATCCAGACTGCATCCTCGCAAATATTATCGTGGAAAAGTGACTGGTTGGGAGTAAGAAGTGACTGTTTAAAAGCAGGGCCCTCAGGCAGACACAAGGGATGTTGCCATGGAGCAGCAAAGACACTGTGCAAAATGTATGCTCCCTGCCATTGAGGAACAAATTTAATCCATAGAGGAATTTTGCTTTTTCCAGAAAAGCAAAATTTTGTGCCTGCGCAGAGGAAAGTCCACCCACCAGGGCACTGAGAGCAAACGAACGCCAAGCTCAGAAAAACACACAAGGGAAAACTAAACTTCCTCAGTGGCCTTGAACTGCAGAGGGTAATGCTAAGCGGTCTGGAAGAGGAAATAGACAGCGTGTTTCCCATTCATCTCTAAGTTTGTTGGGCAGGGCCAGCTCTGGGGCCTGAGGTTTCTGTTTCCCTTAACCCTAGGGCAGGTGAGGAACTAGATCAAGACTCTAATGTGGTCAGAAGACTTGAAGATCCGGGAAGTAAAAAAAACAAAAAATTATAAAACTTTGAAACGCAGAGTAAATATACTGTAACTAGGAAGCTGCCAAAATGCCTATTTATGAAACTGACTTTTTTCTTTTTTAAAAAAATTTTATTTTATTTGAGTTCCACGATACCTGTGCAGAAGGTGCAGGTTTGTCACGTAAGTAAACACGTGCCATGGTAGTTTGCTGCACTTAACCGATCACCTAGGTACTACACCCCGCATGCATTAGCTATTTATCCTGATGCTCTCCCTACACCCCGCGCCCTGACAGGCCCCAGTGTGTGTTGTTCCCCTCTCTGTATCTGTGTGTTCTCATTGTTCAGAGCTGATTTTTTAAAAAAGATTAATCCTTCCAACCTGTATAGGTCTTTTAAGCTTTCACTATGTCCTTAGACTCTTCCTGAACAGTTCTGTAAAATTAACTTTATTTATTAGGTACTTGCTTTGCATATAATAACTTATTTAGTCCCATAGTGGTCTATGAGGAAGAATTTACTGTAATCCCATTTTACAGATAAGGCTAAGAAAGATCAAGTTCGATGATGCTGGGATCAGCTCTCGACTTTCTTTTCCCATTCCACAGCCATCAGCCCACATGGAGGGCTGATTCAGCCAGTGTGGGGGAGACAACCCCAACCATGGCTGTCTTAAGGTGGGTCTTGCTTACAGACCACAGGAGGTGAGGTACTGACTTTAGGAAGGCCCAGAGCAAAGAGCATGACAGCAGAATGCAGACATTGCTGCTTCTTATCCAGAATGCCTTAGGCAAGGAACACTGCCTCAGTTTCTCATGTGTGAAATGGGAGTGCCAACAGCCCCCACCTTAGGAGCCACTGGGATAATTAAAACAGGGAGAAAGTCTTGTGGACCACCTAGCACTGTGCCTGACACACAGGAAGCCCCCAGTAAGGGTCTCTGCCACTGCCCAGTGGGAGACCCTGCTTTGTGACACCTTCTCCAACGAGAATATGTCTTAGGGCCCATTTGCATTATACTCGGCCCAGTTAAATCAACAAATTTAGCCTAAAACCTACCTAATGACATAATTAAGTTCAGCCTAAACGTTTTTCTGTACATCGTGAACTATAACAAGTGGAGGTGTAAACAGACTATAGCCCACACATGTGCCAGTCACTGAGTTTTGGCCATCCAAATGTGCCAACTGTTCAAACCATGTTCATATAAGGCAAACACCGAGCTGTAACCAATCTAGCTGTCTCTGTACCTCGCTTCCATTTTCTGCACGTCACTTTCCTTTTTCTCCCCATAAATCTTCTTCCACCACGTGGCTGTGCTGAAGTTTCTGAACCTGGCTCAGACAGCCGCCCAATTTGTGACTCATTCATTGCTCCATTAAACTCCTTTAAATCTAATTTGGGTGAAATTTTTCTTTTATCATTCCCCTGGTGTGTAAACAGCTCCAAAGTCTGGTTGAAAACACAGCAAGGAGTGTGGGCTGAAGTTCTTGAGGACCTCAATAGCTTCAAATATCTAGCCCAGTGATTTTATTTGTCTTATTTATAGACAGCCAGCCCCCCAAAAAAAAGTATATTTAGAGAGAATTACTTTTGCTGCATTGGCTTCTAGCATTATTAACAACCTTTTTCTTGTAACTTGCTCTAGAGGGAAGTAGACTGTTTTCAAGGGGGGAACGATGCCTGTCTTTGCAGAACTGTGGCAACTGATGAAAACATGAGAAACCCTCCTTCTTTGTTCCTTGTTCCATGTCTGGAATGCCAGCTGAACAGTTCCGCTGATTTTTTAAAGCTGAGTTGATGCCATGCTGTTGTAGTTTGGTTGTGGTTTAATCCTGTACTCGGTTGGAGCTGC
The DNA here is from genome assembly GCF_008728515.1 of Papio anubis. Classification (NCBI taxonomy): domain Eukaryota; kingdom Metazoa; phylum Chordata; class Mammalia; order Primates; family Cercopithecidae; genus Papio; species Papio anubis. Next base: position 10,710,216 of record NC_044993.1, read on the forward strand.
TCAGTGCTGGATAGAGAGTTGGCCCCGTGCAACCGGTATAGACTTTGGAACTAGATAAACCTGCATTTGACTCCTCCTTCTCCCACTATCTAGCATGATAGTGGTGAGTTCCTTAAGCTCTCTGGGGCTAATTTCCTCTGTAAACTATTAAGAATATTTACCTAAAAGCATTTGACTCAGGGATCAAATAAGATACTACTTCCTGATAATAGTACACCTACCTAAATAGTTCCCAGGGATTACAATAAGGTAACAATTAATTCCAAGACAGCTTCAAATTCTATCAGTGGCATGAACTAGGGAGCATCTGAGCCAGCTTCCCACCTTGTCAGTTGGAGACAATGACTGACCCAAGGTAGCCCACACTCACTCTTGATCACACGTAGTCAAGAACTTGTCCTGCAGGAGAGGAACTACAAAGAAGCCCTATTGATCAAAGAAACAGTCTTTTATAGACAGTTTAACTCTAATGGCAGTGATTGTCATAGTTACCAAATTCTAGTCTTTGCTCAAGGAAAAAGGACACATATACAAGATTCTAAGAGGAAAGATATCAAGAAAAGTTCATGCAAAGGATTGCATGACTCAGGAGCTCTTGATGTTCAAAGAATGACCCTGACATTATCTCCAAAGAAGCTGAAATGTTGCTTTGTCCCTAAATTCAAGTCCCTTCAGAATTACCTAAGAACACTCGTGCAGAAGGTTCAGTAGATTACCGGGTAGATTGTGATGGAATCTCAATTACCCTGGGGTCCACTACCTCTTGCACAATCGTGGTATCTTACCTTATTACAGAAAATCTGTGGGGAAGATCTCTCCACTGGGCCCCATCCAGGCAGTGACCTACCAGCTGTGGAGGACATGGGACTGAAATTGTCTGATCACATTCTCAGATAGAGACAAAGTCTGCTTTTCCTCTCTCTCTCTCTCTCTTTTTTTCTCTCTCTTTTTTCATTTAGAAGCCAGTGAGATATTATAGACTGGCATAGGAAAAGGTGGTTCTTGTTTCTAGCATGCAACAGTGGGATGCTCTGATAAAGTTGCCTTTCCCCTTCGCAGACACACTACTATGCACAATTTCTACTAGGTGAACACCAATCAAGACTAGTACAAGAGTTGGGAGAAAAAGAGTGGTCATGTGAGTCCTGGAACAGCAGGCCAGGGTGCAAAGAATATAGGTCGTGGGGTCTGACCTCACTGAGCCATTTCCTAGCTCTGTGATGTGGGTGTCTAACATCACTCATTTGACAAATGCTGATCATTGCATATATCTCCAATTTTATTGTAAGGAAAAAGCAGTATATTACATACTATGTGAAAAAAATGTAATGTATAGAAAATGTGTATTACATAATAGGCATTTTTTAAAATTAGAATTTAATTTCATTTTCTCCTCTCTGTTTCCAGAAAATAATTCCATTTGTTTCAAGAATATTTGCAGAACTGACTTTGCCCATGTGTGTGAGGCCCCTGAATCCACCCTCTGTAGACTGTGTTTTGGGTACTGCTATTGGTTGGAGTCTTATTGGGATGGCTCAGCATCAGGCCTGGGACACCCCAGGAGTTGGTATTGTTACCAGAAAGGAATCCTGATCCAGACCCCAAGACAGGGTTCTTGGACCTCACGCAAGAAAATTCAGGGCCAGTCCATAGGGTAAAGTGAAAGCAAGTTTATTAAGAAAGTAAAGCAATAAAAGAATGGCTACTCCATAGGCAAAGCAGTGGCGTGGGCTACTCAATTGAGTATATTTATAGTTATTTCTTGATTATATGCTAAACAAGGAGTAGACTATTCATGAGTTTTCCAGCAAAGGGGTGGGCAACTCCCGGAACTGAGGGTTCCTACCCTTTTAGACCATTATAGGGTAACTTTCTGATGTTGCCACGGCATTTGTAAATTGCCATGGTGCTGGTGGGAGTGTCTTTTAGTGTGCTACTACATTATAATTGGCATATAATGAGCAGTGAGGACGACCAGAGGTTACTGTCATCGCCATCTTGGTTCTGATGGGTTTTGGCTGGCTTCTTTACTGCATCTTGTTTTGTCAGCAAGGTCTTTGTATCCTGTATCTTGTGCTAACCTCATATCTCATCATGTGACTTAGAATGCCTAACCTCCTGGGAATGCAGCCCCACAGGTCTCAACCTCATCGTACCCAGCCCCTATTCAAGATGGAGTTGCTTTGGTTCAAATGCCTCTGACTATACTGGTCATACATACTTCTGAGTTCTTTCTCTCTACCTGTGTGGGTTTCCTAGGACGGCCACAACAAAGTACCACAACTGAGTGACTTACAACAGAAATTTACTGTCTCACAGTTCTAGAGGCCAGAAGTTGAATAGCAAGGTGTTGGCAGGGCCATCCTCCCTCTGCAGGCTCTCAGCGGAGAATTTCCTTGCCTCTAACTAGCTTCTGGTGGTTGCCATCAGTTTATTGGCTTGCAGCTACATCACCCCAATCTCTGCTTATATCATTACATGGCCTTTTCCCTGTATGTCTGTGTGTAATCACTGGATTTAGGGCTAACCCTAATCTAGTATGTCTTCTTCCTAACTTGATCATATCAGCAAAGATACTATTTCCAAATAAGATCACATGAACAGGTGCCAGTGGTTATGACTTCAACATGTCTTCTTAGAAATGCGATTCAACCCACAATATTCCCTATAGCTTTTGCTGGAAAACCTTGTCCCAGTATCTTCTTTTTAAGGATGAGAATGTTCTAGGGTACATATACCTTTAAGATGTCATCTTTCCTATTCTAAGCCTCAGTTTCCTCATCTGTTTGAAAGAGGGATGATGCCACTTGCTGAATGGAGCCAGGCCCTACTGTTGTACCCTCATGAGAACCATCCCGTTCTCTGCAGTGACCCACACATCACACCTGCAATTTGCTATCCAAGGTGAGCCTTCCCCAGGAGAGGTGATGCCCTGTGACGGCTGGGACCACTACCTCTTGTTCCCATTGTAAACCTAATTTCTAGCTCAGTCCCTACCATCTAGTATGTACTCAATATATACTTTTGAATGAATCAATAATATATCTAATATAATATACCTAAAGCTTTTAGTGCCATATTTGGCCCACCAGAGGCACCCAAAGACTCATGGCTATCTGGTCAGTCATTTGTATGACACAACTTTTACTGTGTTTCTCCCTGCATAGGTCAGAGTAGAGTCTGGAAAACAGAACTCACCCCCAGATAGGTTCAGAGGAGGAAACTTAATATGAGCAACTCGTTACAAAGGTCTTAGGAGTGCTAAACAGGAAAAAAGGAAAAGGTAAGGAGGCTCAGAAACATGGAAATTCAGGAAGCCACTACCTCCTGGAGAGTGTCTTGCTTTAGAGCCAGAGCCCGAAAGTCTGAGCTCCGCGCAAAGGGGAAGTGGCTGTATAATGGAAACTGGAACCAACCAGGTGACATGACACCTGAAGGAGAGGAGAGAAGCTCCCTGGCTTCTCCCTTCCTCTCACCCCACCTCCCACCAGCACCTCCCATTGTCCACACCTATCAGGAAGCCAGTTGGCAAGGGATTTGGGGAAGCCAGGAAATGTCATTCCCAGTGGTCACCTCCCTGCCCTCCACTCCCATGCTCTGTAGGAGAGGGAAGAGAGCTTGGAGCAGACCAGCGGACGACCGTCCCATTTCCTAAATGCAGGGGCTTCCACAAGCAAGGCTTCTGTGATTTGTAATGGGTCCTATGGGCGATGTGGAAAAAAGGAGTCTCTGCATAGATCTGACAACACTCGAGCACTCGTAATGGGGCAATCAGGGTTTCTTCCCCATGGTCCTCGATTGTCATTGTGAATAAGCATCACATCTCGGAGGAAGCATGTAAAATTCGAATTTCCAGACCCTATCCACAGAAAGTCTGGTTGAGACCATTTTGGGGGTAGAGATTGCGAATCTGTATTTTTAACAGAGGCTGCTCTCCCATGGAGGACCAGCCTCAGTGACTCTAATGCAGTTGATTCAAGGTCAGTAATTTGAGAAACACTAAATTCGCCCTGGGAGTTGGACGGTATTCTAGAGTCCAAAGGAAACAATGAGGCATTGTTGGAAGCTGTTGCACTGAACAAATCACACCTATTTTATGTATGAGACCAACAGGATGATCTGCTCCACGTAGCCAACCCCCCAGCCCAAATCTTTTGACGTTTACTCTGTTTTACTCTGGATTAGATAATGTACACACATGTGGCAGCACGGCGAAGCACACAGGCTCTTGGGACAGCTGTGCCTGGATTAAAACTCAGTTCCCCATGATTACACTCTCTCTAAAAAGACGATTCTGATTCTCAGACCTCTGTTACCTTTTTGAACCCAAAGGGTATTCAGAAAGAAAAGGCTTCTCCATCTTGGGCACTGACTCAGTGACCCATGTAACTAGTCCTGGGGAAAGATAATTTGCAACAGAGCCCATATGGTTTATGGGAAATTAATATGAAAAGCCTGGCTCTATCTCTCATCAGATAAAAGTCAGGTATCGTCGGCATCCTCTGCCCTCTGTTCTAAGTCTCCCAGGAGACAACGCTTTTATCTGATTGGAAGTAGCTTCCCTCCCATGGGGTTTTGGACTTGGGATTTTGAGAAGATATACAGGCTGGGCGCAGTGGCTCACGCCTGTAATCCCAGCACTTTGGGAGGCCGAGGTGGATGGATCACGAGGTCAAGAGATAGAGACCAGTGCTTAGCCAACACGGTGAAACCCCGTCTCTACTAAAAATACAAAAATTAGTTGGGCGCAGTGGCAGGTGCCTATAGTCCCAACTATTGAGGAGGCTGAGGCAGGAGAATCGCTTGAATCTGGGAGGCAAACGTTGCAGTGACCTGGGATCGCGCCATGCCACTGCATTCCAGCCTGGCGACATAGCCAGACTCCATCTCACAAAAGATACACAAACAAGCATCCTGCCTTTTATTCATCCCTGAGGAGGCAGCCTGCCTAAGAGAGCAAACTTTGGACTCTGGGCACTTGGAGTGCATCCCTCCCTCTGTTTTCTCATGAGTTGTGACACCTTGGAAGAATGATTGGACTTCTCTAAGCCACAGTTTCCACATCCCTAAAATGGGTAACAAGTGCCCCATTCAGGCTACTTTGCAAAGCTGTCACAATAACTGTATGGCCACAGTGGAGGGTCTTGTCTGATGGTCACAGCCATGACACACTCATCCGCCCCATAGTATAAGGCACAGATGCCAGAATAGCCTAGAAGCCTAGAAATGTTCTGTGAATTAATCAAGTACTCTCAGTTTCTCCTCCCAAATCCAAAAACCTGCTTCCTCTGCCTTCTGTCATGGTGGGTAGCCAAACAGTCCCTCAGGTGAGACATCCAGATGTCACTCTTCACAAAGCCATCTTTTACCCAATGCCTCATCCAGGCCTTCCCTGAGACCCACCAATTTAACTTCATAATGATTTCCCCCATCTCCTCTCTGTCTCCACCATCCCAGGGACACTGCTCTTGCCTGCCCCAGTCCCATCACCTCCTCTCTGGGCTCCCGGCACTCTGCTGCCAGAGTACGTTTGAAACACCAGTCACACCGTGCCACTCCTTACTTGAAATTCCTAGTGTTTCTCCACAATCTTGAGAATCGAGTGACATTTTCTTAGCTTGGAATACAAGTCCTTGCATGGCCTCGTACTTCCCTAAGACCAAACCACTTAGAGATCTGAGCAGGTATCTTTGCTTTTCTGTCTCCTTTAACAAACAAACAGGCTGGGTGCGGTGGCTCAAGCCTGTAATCCCAGCACTTTGGGAGGTCGAGGCGGGTAGATCACCTGAGGTCAGGAGTTTAAGACCAGCCTGACCAACATGGTGAAACCCTGTCTCTACTAAAAATACAAAAATTAGCTGGGCATGATGGTGGATGCCTGTGATCCCAGCTACTCAGGAGGCCGAGGCAGGAGAATCTCTTGAACCCAGGAGGAGGAGGTTGGAGTGAGCTGAGATGGCACCACTACACTCCAGCCTGGGTGACAGAGAGAGACCCTATCTCAAAAAACAAACAACACACTGCTTATTCTCTTTCACCTGGAATGTCCTTCCTTTCCTCATCTTTACCTAATTCACTCACCTATAAGATTCCACTACTCAGTCAATAAGCTTGTTATCTGTTTCTCTATAACGACATCTTCCCAAAACTTAATGGTTTAAAATAATTGATTATTATTGTGTCTCAGAATTTCACATGTCAGGAATACACACAGGGTTCAGCAGAGGTGACTCGGCTTTGCTCAGTGCTGTGTGGAGCTAAACTGTGATGACTCCAAGGGCTGGGGGCTGAAGAGGCAGCTCACTGTCTGTCCACATGGCCTCCCCACGTAGCAACTTGGGCCTCCTCACAGCATGGCAGCCTCGGGATTCTTATGTAACCAGCTTAGGATGTAGCAACTCAGGTCTCCAAGAGAAAGGAAATAGAAACTGCCTTGAAATATCAGAAATGGCAATGGTGCGACTTTCACTGTACACTATTAGTCAAAGCAGGTCAGCCTAGGCTCAAGGGGAGGAGATACACACCCCATCTCTTGATGGCGGAAGCATCAAAGAATTGTGAGCATCATTAATCCATCATGTCATCATCTCCTTGAGGAAGCCTGGAGTCCACTTCTCCCTTTCTTCCCCTTCGCCTTCCCTCTGCCCTCCCTCCAATGCCTTCCTCTCTGTTTTCTGATAAAAAACAGAGTAAATACAAGCAGTAAAAAATATCCCTAAGGAACTGGGAGTGGTTTTGTTAAATAAAGGGTGCTCAAGCTCACTGGTGTGGCACATGTTGTTTGGCACATAATGGGTTCTCAATAAATCAGAGCTACGATGAGGAGGGTTAGCTAGCGTTATTAAAATTAAAATGTGCCTTGTCTGTTTGGTGACTGCCTAGCATGGAGAAGCTAACCCATAGGAGGTTTTCCCAAGGTGATGAATAAATGAATGAGTGAGTCAATGAAAGAATGAGTGAATGAATGAATGAGTAAATAAATGAATGAGTGAATGAATGAATGAGTAAATAAATGAATGAGTGAATGAATGAGTAAATAAATGAATGAGTGAATAAATGAATGAGTAAATGAATGAGTGAATGAAAGAATGAGTGAATGAATGAATGAGCAAATAAAGAGCTCAACAAACAAGTGGATGTTTCTGCACGCAGTCTGATTCCTGACGCTAAGGGATCCAGGCAAACCAAAAAATAACATCTGATTTCCGGCCTGCATAGACATTCCAGCTTTAATTACACGTGGGTCATGGCAGGACTCGGGGTTTGGGGGTTTGGGGGAAAACACTTGGCCTCCTGCCACAACCCTCACAATAGAGTAAGGTCTTTACCGCCAGCTGCTGGTCCTCAAGCTTCCAGTGTGGATTCACATCAGCTGTGCTTCCCCCACCAGCCCCCGCCTCACCGGGAAGGGGCTGGTTTGCAGAATGAGACCCTCTCAAGGCCGAGGGCCCGGGAGTGCTTCCTCTCTGCCCCTAGCTGAACAGCAGCTGGGCTGGGAGCGTGGCAGGTGTCTAACAGCCTGCTGCAATCCTGCATAACAGGAAGTGAAAGAGAACACCATATCCAATTGAAACTGCAGTGGAATATGGGCTGCAATGCTTAATTAACCACCCTCAGTCATTTCACAGATTTCTGTTGTTGCTGAAGGAAGAAAAAAAAAAAGGAAGGCAGAGTACATGGAGGACAACAAAGCTGATTCTGGAATGTTCGTTTGTGTCCATGCTCCCTGCTCCCACAGTCAGCAGCCTCCTGACATAACGCAAAGGGGACGCTCACTTCTGGCTTCGGTTTTTAATGGGTTTCCAAAGGGTTTCTTTTTGTTTGTTTGTTTTTTGGTTTTTTGCCAGAGAGTCAGGTCTGTGCCATACTCCAAGAACTCGTCGATGCGTTTGTATGGGAGGAGAAGGGGGAAGAGGCGTGTTGAGTGCATTTGTGCAGTTGTGTCTATACGAGGGTGTTTGTGCAGAGGCACACAAAGATGTGTCCTGGGTTGTGTGGGAGCCTGTGGATACGGCCATGTGAGAATGAGTGGGTGTGTGGGATTTGTCTGTGTATGGGGTGTTTCACCTGTTAAAGATGCATGGGAATGTCTGTGGGTAGCTGAGAACAAGTTCTGTATCTATGTGGGGCACCAGTATGTATGCCTGGATAGATATTTCAATAGATGTGTCTTTGCCTATGTTGGAAAAAAGTGAATAGAAGAAGTATTATCGTTCAAGTGTGTGTTGCACACACACATGTGCATGCAAGGAGAATGGTGTGGCAAATAAATTTGTGAGTGAAGATGAGAAACAGTGTACTGCCAAATGTATCAAGAACCCACTAAGTAGTTGGCCGTGAATTTATGCTATGAAACTATCTGCTACTTGATGGTGGGGCCATCTTTTCAATACCAGGTGACCTCAGCTTCCTTCTCTAGCAGAGGATAGTAGAGAGGACTTTTCCAAGAAGGTTCCATAGTTTCTGTAGGCTTCGCTTTGCATCATCACCTTGTTTTCCAAACCAAACTTGCCTGTTCACCTAGATAGACTTTCTGGGGAGGGTCTTTGGAATGCTGTAAAATCTAAAGGATTTTAAAACATCAAAAAAGTATTTAAAAAAAAAAAAAAACCTACTACTTATTAAAGACTGACTAGTTGGCCCATATCACCCCAGATGCCCGGCAATATTGACCTTATTTGATCTCTCAGTAACCTTACTGGGTAGGAACTGCTATCATTTCCTCTGTAAACTGAAGTAGCCAGTGGGAGGTAGGGCCAGGGTTTAAATACACACTGTTGAGCTGTAGAACCCAAACTCTACTGAATCATTGTCCCTAAATAGGGGGGCAGAGATGGCGCCCCTTTGGCTCAGCCAGTTGTACAGTGGGAATTATTTGCCACATTGCCCTTAGGAACAGCAGTCCCTTCTGCGAGCGTCAGAACTGCTCCTGGAAAGAATGTCAGTGCGTACCTCAGTGTGTGCTCGTCACTTTGGGGAGGTCACCTCCCACATTCCTGCAGGACGTCGGTGCCCTCATTTGGTGATGAGTCCTGCAGTGCCCTCCGGCCTTGCAGAACCCAGCTCCTGAGCAGCACGCTTTCAGGATTTCAGGGTGGTTTCTGAGAATGAATCCCCACCCCTGGAGGCCACCAGAATCACCACAGTAAACTTCCTACCAAAGCAACATCCAGAGTCCCACTCCCAGAAGTTCAGATTCAGTGCTTCTAGAAAGGAGTCAGGAGCTTGCATTTTGCACAAGCCTCCCCCGCTCCCCACACCTAGGGGAATCTTATGTAGTGTCCAAGCACCAAATTTTCAGAAAAACTGCTGTCCCTATTTTCCAGCTGTACAGCGTAGGCATTCTCGTCCCTACACCTAAAGGAACTATCAAGAAGGAAGCCGTAATTCTAGGTCCGAGGCCACTCATGGCTAAACAGTGCCCAGAATGGATCTAAAGAAAGGCGGGCCACTATATTTTTTCCAAAGTCCAGTCTGCCCTGACAGGCAGTATTTCTTTAAAAGCTGTGGGGAGAGGGGCAGACAAATGCCCATGTGAAGCCAGGCATCCCTCAAGGAATTTAAATGGGTCAGAAACTCTTAAAGAATTTAAATGAGCATGAAATAGGTATGGAAGGTTTTCTGGGCCAATATGCAAGCCAAATAGTAAATAACTATTTTCAGCCCTGAGTTTGGTTGGCAAATTTGCATATACATGTGATGCCGTACGTTTCTATTTTTACCATGTAAATCTGCAATCTGTAAAGAGAGCCGCGTGCCTTCGTGGAAATCCAGGCTCGGACTGTTGGCTGGGGGAGAGCTGATTTTCAGTCCGGCTGGACCCAGAGTTCTGTATTTTTAACGAGTCCAGGTGAGAGCTGACAGATGAGCACATAAGAGGCAGGGTGCATACTTGCAGTTTGTTCTCAGGTTGAGCCCTTGCAGTGCCAAGATTTCCCCCAAAGTGATGTGTTCGTGCCTGAAAAACGGAAGTTAAAGTGGAAAGTTTGACATTTTCCTGTGACACCAGCCCTGCACGGTTTGAAACAACTTCCCAACCTTTCTTAAAAAGCCACCCTCGTTTTATGACTAACATTATTATTATTGATGATTATATCATTGGGATTACTATGATGATGGTCAACAGAGAAAAGCATTGGCAGACATCTGCAGAACTAGAAATACCTCTGCTTTCTCTCTTGGTGCCCTTTTATGTTAGGCATCTGCAATGAGCTGGATGTAAAGGTTTTGGGTAAATTTTTTGATGCCTTACTTAGGCCCAGCGTATAGCTGCCACGTACATATTTTGTAATTGCCCAGTAGAACCCTCTAAGGGGTGATGTTGTCGAGTGAACGGGGCATTTGCCTTTGGATGGTGTGGAAGTAGTACCCGTCCTCCACCTCTTCTTGCTGCAAGAATGCATATGGCGGGAAGAAGGAAGTGCAACATACCAAAGGAAGCTCTGCTGGGGTGGAAGGCAGATGGAGGTGATTTGCCATGGCTTGTTTGCTTTAAGCTCCTGGGCGCAAAGCTTGCTGAAGGGTCACTGGTGTTCTGCTAAATCGCCACTTAATACCAGCAGTTTCTAGCACAAATATCAGGAGATTAACTTTATGAAAATACCTTGTAGTTGAGGAGCATGGTAAGTGTAAATTTGTGCTCAAAGGATCCTTGCTCTGCCATCACTACTATGGGACTTTTTTTTTTGTGAGGAGGAGATGCAGGGGGTAGATTATGGTTTCACTTAAATGGAAGGTGAGTGAAGCAACAGAGCTCCCCAGCTACCCAGTGCAGGAGAGACCGGCACGTCTATTTGAGGACAGGCCAAGCAGCTTGGTGAAAGTTCAAGTACGTCTGCCCAAGGTCTCTAGAGGTAGTGCAAGTGCCAAAGCAGCCTGCAGGTTCCGTGTGGCCTCTGCTTGGTTCTCAGATACTTTCATTTTCAGAATATTAGTTCCTTTGTCAGAGATAACCCAGAGCCTGTAATGATCGCTGAGCAATTGGTTATGGTGATACTACCATATTTGGACAATTTTCAGAAACTACCTAAGATTTTTGTGATAGCTTCAAAGACTTGCAAAATGTTTCTTAAGAGATATTTTTAACAGTTTTTTTAAAGTTTGTGATTCCCTTTCTTTCGGTCATCAGGAAAGCAAACAGGTGACCTAAAGGCGATGGATGTAGAATTTGGGACTATAAATTAAGCGTTTGGGGGTCTTTTTAAAATACAACAATGTATGCTTACACTGCTCTAGAATAAGGAGAATTTTTTTTTACCAACTTTAAAAAGCTCTTAAAAAGAATATATCGCAAATTCTGGCCCCTAGTGTAAACTTTCTGGAATGTACTTATTGTGAACTGGGAGGAAGTTTCATATGTCTAATGTAACACGGCATGCTTTTCTAGAAAGATGGTTTTCTTTGTTCATCATTGAGTTTAAAAATTATCATCTTACACAAACCCTATCCATTCATCCATCCACCCATCCATCCATCCATCCATCCAACCGTCTATCCACTCACACCTTAAACATATAAAGGATATTCACAATGCCTGGTACCATGCTGGTTGCAGTCACCAGAGATACAAAGATGAATCAGAAACATTCCCTATTCCCCACCCTCAAGGAGCTCAGAATCTGGTACAATAGACCCTTGTCAGGCACAGGTTTGACATTTGTGGTTTTGACTATTTGTGAGTAATGCAAAGCTTTGTGACTTCCTAATTTGTCATTTTTGCTGCTTCATGGGTTTGAAACACGCCTTCAATGAAACTTATAAGCAAGAAGGACCCTTTGGATTAATGAATGGGTTTAGCTGACAGCCCACGGTCCACCCTGAGACCAGCTTTGTAGTTCTGAACCCAAAATCATTCTCCTCAGGGGATAAAATACTGTTCAAGGGACTATATTAAACCCCCAAATGAAACCACCTGCAAATGCTATTGATTAAACTAAAGAGAAAGTAAAGAGATCTACTTACAATTTTGATGGGAGACATCATATGACAAACTGATACTCAGTAATTTGAGAATTTGCACCTTGCTCATCTCAAAGGTCTTCTTTGGCTAAACAGAGTTGAGTTCATTCTGTTACCTTAGTCTTTGGGGAAGTGGTGACTTTGGGGCCAGTTACAAATATTCCTGAGACTCCAAGTTGCAGGACTTCTGTCACTTAAGGATTCAGGTCACCTTAAAGATTCAGGCTCCCACCCTTTGGCGATACCATTAATATTTTGCTTTTAGAGGAGAGATACCCTAGCGCCCACATCACTGATGCTACATCAGTGGTTATCCCAGTTCTACTGTTTTTATGATCACAAAGTTAAAAGAGAAATTGATCTGCCAACCTCCTAACAGTTTTATAATCTCCCCTCCCAAGGAACTTGGGGTGGCTTCCTTAATGCCTGGGCCGCGGATATTTACAAAATACCACTCCGGGTCTCCTTTCCACTTTGAAACCACGGGTGTCCCCACTTCAGACAGACTTTTTGCTTCCTAATTGGCATTTCTAGAACTCACGGCACTTGGCTAATTTTTGTATTTTTAGTAGAGACAGAGCTTCACCATCTTGTCCAGGCTGGTCTCAAACTCCTGACCTCGTGATCCAACCGCCTCAGCCTCCCATAGTGCTGGGATTACAGGTGTAAGCCACCGCACCCGGCCTTTTTTAACTCTTACCTTCAGGCCCCAGACACTAGGACTCCAGTTGGATTGTTCCATATCAAAGTATCCTGGGGTGGGATTGCAGATCGGTGTCCTCAGTGTGGTCCTTGCTAGCCACACACAGACATGCAAGGTTCTACAGTTAATACAGGAATTTAGGGGAGAGTGTGTGCTGTAGGCGTAAAGGATTATAATGGATTTTCCAATAAGCACTTTAGTGGATCACAAGGTCAAGAGATGGAGACCATCCTGGCCAACATGGTGAAACTCCGTCTCCACTAAAAATACAAAAATTAACTGGGTGTGGTGGTGCATCTGTAGTCCCAGCTACTTAGGAGGCTGAGGAAGGAGAATCGCTTGAACTCGGGAGGCGGAGGTTGCAGTGAGCCGAGATCGTGCCACTACACTCCAGCCTGGCGACAGAGCAAGACTCCCTCATAAAAAAAAAAAAAAAAAAAAAAAAAAAAAAAAGGCTTCAAAGAGTGAGCTCTCTCAAGGAGCTTGAGATGGGATTTCATATACAAACAACTGAATTATAAACCTCTTTTCAAGAATACAGCTCACTTGCTTAGAGCAAGGCTCACCTTAAATATTTGGTATTAAGTGCCCTATGGCTTTCTTTATTTGTTATAACCTCTGACCTCTTTTATTAAACCATAGATTGTATTTTCTAACTCTTTTTAGAGGCTTTCTTTCATCTGTCATGATCATCCCTCTACTCTGGGATTAACTGCAACATTTACCTAATACCCTTTGCTCATTACCCTCCATGTCCTTTTTTTTTTTTTCATATTGAAACTTTGTTAAATGTATGTGCAAAAACAAGAAAAGGTATGTGCACATCTTCCGTCCAACCTCCTATCTTCCACTTCTTCCCTCTGGTAGCCTCTAATGGTCTTCGTCTCTTCTTCCTCTTCCTCTCTGCTCTTTCTTCTTCTGTCTCTTTTCCTCCCTGTCTCTTGCTGCTTTTTCACCTGCCTTTATCTTTGCTTCTTCCCCTCCCACTCTGATCCGGGAGACACTCCTTTCTCAGGGTCGCGGGTGGGGGGGTGGTTATCACTAGACTGCTTTGACAATGGATCAAGGAAGAGGGAAATTAAATCTTCAGAGTCAATTCCTACTCAATAAGGAATCCGCATCAGAGTCCTTTAAAATGCTCCCACGCTGTCTTAGGTGCAGTTCCTTAGGAGTAGAGTGGGAGACAGTGATTCCTGGTGAGCAGTGTAGTAACAGGGAAGCCAGGATAGCAGCTAGCAGTGCAGGGGCTGGACAAGACAGTGGACAGAGATGTGGGTTTAGCTGAAGTCCAGTGTCAGGCTGAGCCCACAGGGGCCCTAGAGTATGAATAGCACTGCAGCACCCCAGAGAGAAGAAATGTCAATTTTAAGCCTCCAAGTTCTTGGTCCTTGGTTCAAGCAGCCCTAGAAAACTCATAAGACACACATGCAAGTGATGCCTCATGGTGGGAGAATGAGTTTAGGTGGTGGCCCCGCAAGCTGGCCTGTGCATACAGATTTTGTTGCAGAATCCCAGGGGTTCTAAAACTTTTAAATTTGAACGTGGCCTTCAAATAGTTGTCAACATATACTTACCAAAAGAGGAGGGGAGAGGTTACGTTTTAACAGTTTCTTAGTTGGATTTGCACTTTTCAAAACTTAGACTCCAGCTGGACTCTTGATCCAGTCCCCACAAATGTTGAGGTGAGTCTTTCCCAGACCTCTCTTCTGCCGGCCTTTACACAAAACTAGGTTTATCAAAAAAGTCTCAATTATAAAGTGACTTCTGCTGCAAACCCGGTTAAGTAACACGTGCCATTGGCTTAACCTTTTCTGGATTTTCCTAAATGTAATTTTTTCCCTTCTTCAAGAGAGCTGAAAATCACTTCTGGTTAGTAGGGCAGCTTATCGGGCTGATGGTCTTCCTGTTTCCTTACCTGCTGCGGCCCCACCTCATCATCAGAAGAACCACCCTGCTTTGGAGCCTGTGACAGGGGCAGCAGAAACCATGGTTCACATCAAAGCATCGAGAACACGTCCATTGCCCGCAAACTGTGTCCCGGGCGAGCCCCATATTTATAACATTTTCCAAATCAGTGTAATTTAGATTGCCTTTTTATGAAGAACAGGCTGGAATTTCCCCAAATCAGCAAGTGCTCTGCCAAAGCTCTGGGAGAGTTATTTTAAAAACAATAAGCAGGTTGTTAAAAAAAAAAAAAAAAAAAGAAGAAGCTCTATTCGAATGAAGCGCGGGCTTGGAGGTCAAGGTTTAAGAGAACCCCTGCACAAGGCACCATATGCTATTAGGAGAGGAACTGGCCACGGTCCTTGCCCTCCAGGGGTTCACACTTTAGTACAGTCAGATCTGAGCTACTTGCAGGGGTGAGGGGTCAGTGCTTGAATGTCCCTCTCTCCAGCTTCGTCACCCTGCAGCCCAGGATCCACCTGCAGTGGGCATCTCTGTTCTATACTGGCCTGTGCTCCCGACTTGAGCCTCTTCCCCAGGTCCCATTCCCTGCAGCTACTTAGAAAGCAAGTCCACAGGATGTGCGTTCATGGAGCAGAATGAAACTCAGAGCCACTAACCTTTACGTGTCCCTTAATAGAAGTGAAACCTTCTTGTAACTTTCGGCCCCGTTTTCTCTTCACCCTAGGCTGGTATTGCTGTCATTCCCACTTCCCAAAAGAGGACTGTGAGACTCAAGGAGGTCACAGTGACCCAGCCAGAAACAATGGAAAGGTGACTAGGACCTCACATGCATGGATCGGGGTGAGAATGAGGGGGTGGAGAGGGAAGAAGCAGCTTTCTACCATTTTCTGTGTGCGTGACCCTAGAGAAGTCATCTGATATCTGAAGCCACTGGTTCCTCTCTATAAAATGTTGATGACAGGGCTACCTCCGGAGCAGCTGGCGGTAAGAACTGAATGATAAAATATATTCAGAATCTTCAGAATATTTCCCCAGAAAATAGGAAGCATGCTGTATCCTATATACATATATTTGAAGAGTAGAGCAAGATTCCAAATTCTGAATCCCTCCTCCTCCAGCCCACAACTTTTCCACGGCCTCATTCTCCAGGAACCTGGTACACCATCTACTTCCACATTAATAGATATGTTCAGCAGGCTGTGCCTTTGCCCTGAAGATCCAGTGTCAGCAGAAGGGGCAGACCCTCTGGGGCCGGCAGGCAGGAAGGCAGGGAGCCATCTCCTGTTCCCCTGTCAGGGCGGGTCCCTGTTTGGGTAGCTCGACAGGCTTCCTGACTACGCAAATCACACCGAAAGCAAGGCTTGGTTTCTGAAACTGCTAGTGCCTTCTACCCACGAAACCCCAAACCCGGCGCTCAAGGAGGCCAGAAACAGTTCTTGCGCTTTCAGACACAGACACGGAAAAAGCAATACTTCAAGCAGGCATCTTACTTCCAAAAGCTCACTTTGAAAATCAAGGGCCTCTTCGTTCTGAACACAAGAGAGAAAATGGTGCTTAGGTGAGAGAATGAGTTGATGGAAAAGCAAGCCGGGGGATTTGCAGGAGGAAAAACAAAAATCTTGGGAAGAGATCTTGTTTGTTTCTTTTTCCTCTCTGTCCTGGCAAGGCACAGGGATTTCGCTTCCAGAAGAAAGATGGCATTGATTTTTAAACTTGCAGTTTCTAAGCATGGTATTTATTTTCATCCCACTAACGGAAAAGTCAGGAACATGCAACTAAAGATTTTGCTAAAGATTCACTTTCCCCTTGAAAGGTTGCCATCTAACCTGCCCTTCTTGGGCAAAGGATGGCTGTCAGCTGGTCTCCCATTTCCCAAGACTGTCTCTGAACTTGCAGGGGGCAGGTACCTGGACGACTCCGTCTAGTCCTGATTAGACAGCTGTGTCCTGTTGAAAGAAGAAAACTTGTATTCACTTAGTACGGTTTTATAATGTTTGCAATCCCAGGCATTACCCCAGGGGCACCAATTAAAATGCAATTTTCCAGGCCTTTCCTTAGAGAGATGTCAAATTAGTGGCGCTGGGCAGAGCCTAGGAACCTGCGTTCTTAACAGATGTGCCCCCCTCAACTCCCAGGCAATTCTCAAGTGTAGTGTTCTCCAGACCACACTTTAGCAGGCACAGATACAGTGCCTCCTCAAGACCAGACACCCTATGGGATGCTTCTCCTCACTTCCCAATTATTGGCTTGGGTAATTGTCATATTTATACACACAGGCCTTATTACAGAAAAGTTGTCTCACATTTTATAAACAGAGACATAGAAGCTCAGGGGGTTAGGTAACTCCTGCCTGGTCGCAGAGAGGAAGGGGTAGTTTGACTAGTGTCTGTACAATTCCTAAAGTCATCCACTATTTCATCTCCCTGACAGATGTAGGCGGCTCTTTTTCTCCTCTGTTAGCAGATACAATAGTGCTAATAGTACTAATCTCAGAGCATTAAATGAGATAATAATAGTAATAGTACTAATCTCAGAGAGTTAAATGAGATAATATGAAGTTTAGCATATGAAATTGCTGATATTCTACAATTGATAGCCTCCAGATGCAGCAATTCCATCTGGGTTGAGCTAGGCACTGCAAAGTGCCTGCTACAGTCCTATGACAAAGTCGTAACTCCATAAATGTCAAACACGATTAGAAACTTTTGTGGGTGGAATGGGTACCCCCCAAAAGATATACTGAGGCCCTAGCTCCTGGTACCTCTGTATGCGAATTCCTTTGGAAACGGGGGCTTTGCAGATGTAATCAGGTTAAGATGAGGTTACACTGAATCGCGCGGGTCCTAGATTCAATGACTGATGTCTGCCTAAGGAGCATTGTGGGAGGTTGAGGCAGGAGGATCGTTTGAACCCATCAGTTTGAGGTTACAGTGAGCCATGATTGCACCACTGCTCTCCAGCCTGGGGGACAGAGCGATACCAGACTCAAAAAACAATAAAAATTAAAATTTAAAAAGAGAGAAATGTAGATACACAGGCACATAGAAGAGAAAACACCATGAGAAATCAGAACAGAGACTGGAGTGACGCAGCCAGAAGCCGGCGTACGTCAAGGGTGGCCCGCCACCACCAGATATGGGAAGAGGCAGAGAAGGATCCTCCCCCGGATACTTCAAAGGAAGCACAGCCCTGCCGACACCACGATTTTAGACTTCTGGCCTCCAGAACTGTGAGGAGAATGAATTTCTGTCATTCTAGGCCACACGTTTTGTGGTCATTTGTTAGGCAATCCCAGGAAACGAACCTGGAAGCTTTATCCCTTTCATCATCAGTGTCATCATTCATCTCCATCACCGCCATGACCATCCTTTCTCAGAGCACAAGATGTGGCTCCTGCACTCCGATCCCAGTACAGTGACCTCTGATTGGCACTGATGGGTGATGTCCAAGTTGCTCAGTCCCAACCCAGTCCTTCACTTGCAATACCCAACTCAGCCCGGTTTGGTTTCCACCCAAATTTTTAAAGTTTCTTTTATGTTTCACGCACATTTGTGCTTTTTGATGCTTTCCCAAGCTCCTTCCAGCTTGTGTAATGGAGACATGTCTCCAGGGAAATGTTTCGAGAGACGGAAAGACAGAAAAATGGTGGCCACAGAAAGCTGGGTAAACATTAGCTCCTTTCACAATCTTCCTTTCTTGGATGACAAATCTGTGGTGGGGTCCCCAAGTCCCAAGAAGGCCTGCTGTAAACATTTATTTAGAACAGTCTAAAGGGTCAGGAGCCTGCTATATAAAAAGCCCCAAAGTGCACACTGTTCAGATAGGACCTGCAGACCGGCACGAAAACCTCCAGGGTGGAGTCTGTGGTCTGTTTTCTTTTCTTTTCTTTTCTTTTTTTTTTGAAATGGAGTCTTGATCTGTCCCCAGGATGGAGTCCCATGGCAAAATCTTGGCTCACTGCAACCTCCGCCTCCCGGGTTCCAGAGATTCTCCTGCCTCAGCCTCCCGAACAGCTGGGACTACAGGCGCCCGCCACCACACCTGGCAAATTTTTTGTATTTTTAGTAGAGACGGGGTTACACCGTGTTAGGCGGGATGGTCTCGACCTCCTGACCTCGTGATCTGCCCGCCTCGGCCTCCCAAAGTGCTGGGATTATAGGCATGAGCCTCCACACCCGGCCCAGCCTATTTCAAATCTATTTTTCGATCAGTACAAGGTTTCCAGTGACCTTCCTTTCAATTTCTGCACAGAAGAGATACTTCACTATGGTTCTCCTCTTGCTTTTCCCCTCATCAAAAATGAAAGTAAAATATCATGAGGCTGTAAGTTTTGTCCATTCATTGACCATATTTTCCAAATAAAAAAGCAGCATGTATTCCAAATTAAAAAGTAGCTATGATTGACAATGGAGCAGAATGTTTACAATCTGTATTGTCCAAGACAGTGTGCTGAAGAGACTGCACTCTGGACTTAGCCTCTGAGTTCAGATCCCATCTCATCATTAGGTCTGTGAGTCTGAGCAAGTCACTTTCCTTGCCCGTGTCTCTGTTTCCTCTTTATGAAGTCGGTCCTGTTAAATCACTTCCATTTGATGAGTTGTGAGTACTCAGTGAATAATGAACCACAAGAGTTTAGCAGAGTAACAATCACGCAACTTTTCAATAAGTAGTAACTATTACTATTATTCTCTGTTTTTGAGATGGATTCTTGCTCTGTCGCCCAGGCTGGAGTGCAATGGCACAATCTCACTGCAGCCTCCGCCTCCTGAGTTCAAGGGATTCTTCTGCCTCAGCTTCCTGGGTAGCTAGGATTACAAGTGAGCACCACCACACCCAGCTAATTTGGGTTCTTTTAGTAGAGACAAGGTTTCACCATGTTGGCTAAGCTGGTCTCAAACTCCTGATCTCAAGTGATCCACCTGCCTCAGCCTCCCAAAGTGCTGGGATTACAGGCATAAGGCACCGCGCCCGGCCTCTATTCTGCTTTTCAGATGTAGAGAGGAAGGCTTTTATTTTGTCCATTCTGTGTATCAGAAACTCAACATACACATATCTCAGTTAAGGTCACTACTATGCAGTAGGCTTTATTTTATAGCTCAGAGAGTGCAGGGAACATAATGCAAAATCACACAGCTACTCATCCCTGAACTGGAATTGAAGCCTAACTGGATCCCGAAGTCCTTACCCTTTCCTCTATGCCATGTTGGACTGTCTAGAATATTTTCAATCAAAATGAAGCTCTTCACCATAGAACAATGACTCACAGCCTTGATCCCTTGCACTGAGTGTTACAAGGCGATAGTCCTCCTGGCTGCCCTGACTTGGCAGAGGGTAGGAGTGCTGATGGCACAAAGATCATTCTTTGCAGCTGAAGTTCAACCCCCTGGACCCCATCTCCCTGGGCTCCAGAATTGACCCACAAAAGCCTGGACTATGGAGTCCACTGACTGCCAGGCTATACAGTAGGGTCCTTGCTTATATTCTCAGTGACTAGGCTTCGTACTTGGAGGTGGACTGAGGACCCAAAAATTCATGTGCTGTCAGTGCTCCCTGGACACTAGAGCCTCCAGGGTGTGGATCCTAGTGCATTTGCACTGGGGTCCCCTTGGGGAGCTTGTTGAAATGCAAATGGCTGGGTTGCTCCTGGAATTGCAAAACCTGAATCTCAGCTGGTAAACCAGATATCTGCATTTTTGACTAGTGTCCGAGTGACCATGGGCTAATGGATCTTTCTGAGTCATAAAGACTCAGCTCTATTATTTGTTCTTTTTTCTGAAAATTGAAAATTAAAAAAAAAAAAAAGGCTGGGCAAGGTGGCTCATGCTTGTAATCCCAGCACTTTGGGAGGCCAAGGCAGGTGGATCACCTGAGATCAGGAGTTTGAGAACAGCCTGGCCAATATGGCAAAACCCCATCTTTACTAAAAATACAAAAATCAGCTGGGCATGGTGGTGCATACCTGTAATCCCAGGTACTTGGGAGGCTGAGGCAAAAGAATTGCTTGAACCCAGGAGGTACAAGTTGCAGTGAGCCGAGATCGTGCCATTGCACTCCAACCTGGGTGACAGAGCAAGACTGTCTTAAAAAAAAACAAAAAAAAGCCAGACACAAAGTACCTGGAACCCAGCTGGATCCCACAGACCTCCAGCTATGGCAGACAGAATACTAGTCCTTCAAAGATATCCATGTCCCAATCCCTAGAACCTGTGAATATGCTATATTACATGGGAATTGCAAGGGAAATTAAATCTACAGATGGAATTAAGTTTGCTAATCAGTTGACATTAAAATAAGGACATTACCCTGCACTATCTGGGTGGGCATAATTAATCAACAAGAGTTCTTTACAGTGGGAGGAGGCAGAGGTGGTCAGAGTGAAACAACGTGAGAAGAGCTTCACCTGCCATTGCTGCCTTTGAAGACAGGGGAAGGAGCCAAAAGCCAAGGAATGTTGCAGCCTCTAGAAGCTGGAAAAGGCAAGAAAACAGATTCTCCACCACAGCCTCCGGAAGAAACACAACCCTTCAGACACCTTGATTTTAGCCCAGTGAGACCTGTTTGTGCATCTGACTTCTAGAACTGAAACACAAATTTATGTTGATTTAAGCCACCAAGTTTGTGGTAATTTGTTACAGCAACAAATGGAACTTTAACCCATCAGGATAAAATGGAGCATGGGTTCACGCCTGACGTCCACTTTCAATGCCCTTTTCGAGTCATGGAACTTCTCTTTCCCAGCACTGTCTGAGCCCGGAGATTAGATAAATGCTCTGACCACTGCAGAAGCTGGTGGGATGCATTGTGCCTCAGCTGGGGTTGGGGCCAGCGGAGGTTCCCTAGGGTTTGAAAGTAGGGATCAGGGAGCAGAGAGTCATGCGGGATTCCCTGAGGGTCTGATTAAATGCATCTTAGGGCCCCAGCAAAACACGAATACCACAAAACAAAACAAGAATTCCAACTTTGGTGAATTTTCCCACATTGTATTATCAAGAACTTCTGTACAATGTCATTTTAATATCCTTCTTACTTCTGTATTTTGTAATTTAGAATTTAGACACATTTTGGATTACATGAAATGCAGAAGAGGAGGGACAAAATAAACTCTTCTAAGTTTAGGGTCTTGGATCAGGCTTTGGCAAGGGGTCAATCAAGCAAAAGCCAATTATTAGGAGTTGGCAAACAGGTGCCAAGACCAAAGGAACCAGGTCAATGTGGAGGGCAGCAGGGGAAAATATTGGGTGCTCCTCTCATTACCGAATTGTGGGTGGTGAGGGGAAGTTGTGTTGGGATGTTTAAAACAACATGGTTGGGAGGAAAGAATGAATGAATGGATAAATGAATGAATGAATGAACGACTTTAACTGAGAGTATTGGCTGTTGGTGTGCTTTAGGGTCTTCTCTGAAGGTTACAAGTCTTCCCAGGTCTATGCCAAACCTCAGGAAGTTCAGAGATGGGTGGGGCCACGTGGTCACGAATGAAAGTTGTCCTACTTAGGACATCCGCATGGAGCGGCGCTGTGGTCTAGTTCTGAGCAAGTCGGTGTGCAGAGATGAAAGCTCCCACCGCCCCCTCCACTGATGTCTTTGGCTGCAGAGTCACACGCACAGGGCCTCCAGGGGGCTGGCAGCCCAGGAGCAGGCGACCCGCCCCGACCTGAGCCTGTTACTCTTGGGCTCGTACTAAAGGGGGCTTAGGTTTCTGCACTTTTCATGTGGTGGCTTTCAAAATCGGAATCCACTTGAAGTGGTTTGGGTTTTTCTCTTCTCCGCCTGGTGTTTGCTGTAGAGAAACACCTTCAAACGCAGAGAGCGCCGCTCAACGCCTCTGTCTCCAAGCGCGTTCAGAGGAACCAGAGACGCCACATCAAGCTGAACGTTTTCGTCAGAGACGCCCTGGTGGGGGCCCCCGCCTGCTGCCCAATAGGCAAAGGTTTTCTTTTACCCCCATTGACATCCCCCCCGCCCAAGTTCTGGCTCACACGTGCCTGTCGCTGGGAGAACAAACCACCCTTGTTTGTCTGAACGGACCTATTTGGAGAATTTGGAGGCCACAGCAGGCGGAAAAATCCCTCCTGGATCCCATATTCGGTGTGGACCCCCGTTTTGCTGTTGGAGTCTGAGGGGTCGGGGAGATACTCACTCCTTTTGCTACTATTACAGGCGGCACCTTCTTCCTCATCACCTCCCTGGTGGTGCCACCAAGCTCCATATTCTACCTTTTATACCATATTTGGAAGAAAACACTGACTAAGCAAGGAAGAAACCTGGACAGATGTCTCAAGTCACATCCCTCAGAAACATCACATCACGCTCCAAATCAAGTTTGGAACAACTTAACCTTCCATAGCGATAGAGATGGATATTGATAGTTCTTCATCAATATCAACAGTCTTTATCGATATCAACAGACTTGTATCTGGGAGAGAAAATAAGCAGTTGAGGGGTTGTGGATATTATTTTAATGCTTGAATTACCCAGAGGCTGTCACAGTCTACTCATGTGTACTTACAGAGGACAGAGGGATTTCGGAGAGTGGGTCATTCAACATCTTTATTTTTGCAGCTACACAAATTCCATTCCAAAAGTTGTACATGACTTGCTCAAGGTTACTGGGCATTTGTGCAGCTGCACCAAATGGCCTTATTTGTATTAGGATATTTGAGGGTATTTACATATATTGGGAGGCTGGGAAATTTTATTTATTAGTAACCCATGGAGGTTATGGGCCTTGTGAGGTCTGTACTCTCCTGTCTGTAAATGGGGAAGCAGGGAGCTAGGGCCCTAGCATGGTTCTCACTTAAAAACTGTGGCCATGGCTGGGTGCGGTGGCTCCTGCCTGTAATCCCAGCACTTTGGGAGGCCGAGGCAGGTGGATCACCTGAGATCAGGAGTTCGAGACCAGCCTGGCCAACATGGCAAAACGCCGTCTGTACTAAAAATACAAAAGAACAAAAAAAAATTAGCCAGGCATGGTGGCGAGCACTTGTAATCCCAGCTACTCGGGAGGCTGAGGTAGGAAAATCACTTGAACCTGGGAGGCGGAGGTTGCAGTGAGCCAAGATTGCACCAGTGCACTCTTTTCTAGATTGAAAAGAGTGAAACTCTGTCTCAAAAAAACAAAAAAACAAAAAAACAAAAAAACAAAAAAAACCACATCTTTGGCCATGTCTTTGTACTCACAAATTAGAGGGAGAGAGTGTGTGTGAGTGTCACTGTCTATGTCTGTGTATAGGGTTCTGGTCAGTGCATGGTGACCTCCCAAGCCACACTGCTTAGACACACTCAGTGAATTACAAGAGGAACAGATCTCCTTCCAAGCCTGGACTTCAACCCACACAAAACAGGGCCAGTGGGAACTTTCTCCACCCTCCTCCTTCCTACCATCACAAGTGTATTTACTTCCTGAGAGATGGTTGGGCCAGAAAGTCACTGCATGTAGATTTGGGATTATTACTGGAAACAAGCCAGCCCCACCTAAGGCAATGATGGGAATAAGACTAAATCTTTCCCTTGGTAGCCTGCCTGTAAATCAGAGGAGCAGAGAGATGATGGATTCCAGTCCCTTGCTTTTAGATGGGGAATCTATGGCCCAAAGACTGGTTTAAGTACCTCAGGTTCTCACAGGCTCTGACAGGGAGGCAGGATTCCCAGCTTTTCATCTCTTCTCCTTCCTCCACTCCACACATGCTCCTCTGCCCTTGGCCACATCTCCTTGACTGCAAGCCTTACTACTACTTTGGGTCCTCAAGAAATATATCACACACAGCCACCCACTGTCTCAAGCCAGCAAAGAAAAAGCCCCCTGCAGTCCTCAGGCCAGCACACAATAGAACTCATACACTAGGATGCTTTTTAAAGGGGTACCTTCTGTGGGAGCTGGCTGCAGAAGGGATCTGCTTTTCAGGGGCTTCCTCTGTCTCTTCTGTCCCAAAGCTCCATATTCCCTGATCTTCTAGGCCCTTCACCTCCTTCCACCCACCCCGAGTAGAGGTAGCTTGGAGACTTGAACTCCCATCAGCATGCAGGATGAAAAAAACAGGATTGCAGAAAAACCCATAAGCCCTTCAGAGCTGTGATCTTTTCTGGAATGAAACCAATGCATTCATTTCTTGAGAAATGAATGGACCAGATTCATCTCCATAGCTTGCTTCTAGATTTGGGATTTTATGGAAGCATGCAAGACCTTGCTTGGGTGGCAATGGAGCTAAGGCATGGAAGCATGCAAGACCTTGCTTGGGTGGCAATGGAGCTAAGGCCAAACCTCTCTCTTAGAGGCTTCCCTACAAAATAGAAAGTAGGTCCATGGAGGTTGGCGTTCGTTACATCCCTTTGCTTCCTTTTCTGGTGTTGCTACCCCACACCCCTCACTCAGGGCGATTTGCATGAAAGGAAGTCTGAGAGGCAGGGACAGCCCCCGACCTTGAAGTCACAGGCCACAGAGAAGGAAGATGAGCCAAAACCAGAATAATTATCATTCTGCTCCTGCCCTTGAAGTTCACCGGAGTTTCAGATCAGCCATATTCTTCACCATGACCTTATTTCTGCATAGGAAACCTCAAGATGCCATTAATCACAACTTAGATTTTTTTTTTAAAAAGCCTGGTGACAAAACAGGGGTGTTGGCTCATTTGGGATGGGAGCTGTGGTTCAAGCCTCTGTCCGTACCCACCCACACCTCCATTCGCCAGAGAGAGAGAAAGAGGTGTCAAATCTTGTTCCTGACTGAGAAGGGTTCCACGGCCATGGTGACATCTGTAAACCTACAAGCTGGAGGTGCAAGCATGTATGAGCCATTAGGGCAGTGAGCCAGAGGAGGAAGGTGTAACTCACTTGGGTGCCCAGACCCAAGCCCAAGAAGCACACTGCTGGAGGTCACTTCTTTGGTGAACAGCCCCTAGATCACATCCAGCTTCCATTCCATGTTGGACTGTGATTTCAGTTCTCTAAGGCAAACACCAAGACATCTTGGGTGGTAGACAGTCTCAATAAGCATTGAGACTAAGTGACCAACATAGAGACAGGTCCCAGAGTTACAAGATATTACAGTTGCTTTCCATAAAGATTTGGCCAAGAAAAGGTAGAAAGATTGGAAACTAGCAAATACCAAACACCTGCTATGAGCAAGCCACAGCTCTCTTAATTCTCACACTCCTAAGAGGTCCTGATCATTACTCCCGTTTATCAGGCAGAGAAAGAGAGGTGCAAAAGAGTGAAATGGCTTGCCCAGGGCTATACCTTTGGTAAGTCACAGGGAAGAACTGCAAACAAGCATCTGACAATGCGACTTGTGTGCATGATGTTGGCTGCGCAAGGTGGCCGGCAGCGTGGTGGGAATTTATTTCTCAGGATTGGGGTCCTCGTTTGAAACTGATGTATTGAGTCGGTGGGCTCCCTGTTGTAATGCTTCTTGTGTGGTTTGTTTTCTTTCAGCTGAGAGTTTTGGCTAATTCATTCTTCCAGTTCTTTTCATTTAGCTGAGCAATGCTATTGTTTCTTCCTTAATTTTTAAACAACTCTATGTCTGTTATTGCAAAATCTGTCGTCCTAGTTTGACTGCAGAAATGTGGCTACTGTGGGGAAAGGTAATCACGATTGCTAACCTATATTACGTTCCAACCTTCCACTTTTACTATGCATTGTCTGAATTCACTTTCACAGTAATCCTAACAGGCTAGTGCCATCATTACTATTACCATTTGACAGAGGAGGAAATTGAGGCTTAGAGAGGTGAAGTGGCTGGCTCAAAATCCTGCAGCCAGAGGCAAAAGACTCAGGATATGAACGTGGGTTTCCTACAAGTCCATGATCATAACCCTCAGTCTGAGACGACTACATTTTTCTCGCATGAGATGGGTACAGTTACGCACAATTCAGCCCTTTGTGGGGGAGAGGGGGCGGCTGATTTCAACCCCAGGGCTGGGAAACTCATGTCCACACCCCATGGTCGTGGAGGGCATAACAGATGCAACGAGGCCAGTCTGGGGGCCACGCTGTTCTTCTCGGGATTTATTGTTTGGGTCAAAACAGTAAAGATGTTCAGTGAGAGTTCAGAGACCCAGCTCCCCTAGAGGGGAGGATGTGACTCAGTGCCACCCGGACAGCTCTGCCAGTAACTGAGGTGTGATTAAGTCCCACAAGCCAGAGAACCAGGGGAAAGGCATGCCCCCGCCCACACTCCCAGGCACCTGAGAACGGGCCAGGTGGAGTATTCCCCACCTCAACCCATCCTCACTCCCACCTCCTAGGCTTAGTGGAAAGAAATCATCTGTCACTTAGGAAGCTCCCTCCAGACCCTTGTCCCCCGGCCTCATCATGAACACCTACTGGGCACATGTACGCTGCACTCTTGTGTTCTCCCCTCAGTCCTGACAGCACCATTGGAGCAGGTGCTCGTCTTCATCCCATTTCATAGAAGAGGAGGCAGAGGCTCACAAAGATGAAGTGGCTTGCCCGAAAGACTGAAGAACTCTCTCCATATCATACCACCTGGTGCATCCCGAAGGTAGTGCCTCCATACTGTCCCCCACCATACATACCAGCTGATTGACCATGAGTCATTCTGCCCACTTGTCCATCTGTGTATTATTACACTGGTACCTGGCCCTAGAACAACAGCCCCACAGCAGTGGGCAAAGGGCATTCCTCCCATTCACTGGCCCATTCACTCCTCCTTTCCCCTACCACACACGTACATGTACATGCACACACCTAAAACAATCTGCAGAGCTCACACTTTTTGTGTATCTCCTCTCCTCCTTGTTCTGGGTAGTGAGTCCTGAGCAGAAACCATGTGAACCACTTCCAGGCTGGCAGATCTAACTGCAAGTGCTACCTGGTCCCTCCATAGAGTGATTTTATAATCGGCACAGTACCCCACCACATCCAAGACGTCAGCTGCTTCATCAGTGCGAATCTTCATGGGCAGAACTTCCACACTGATCCATGGTGACCTGTAACTTCAGCAAAATTGACCTTTGTTGTTTTAGGCTTCTGAGATGTTGAGGTCTCTTAGCCTATCCCGACTCTGTAGTATATTACATGGATAAGCAATCACTTAGGATGGATTCACTGCCCCATAGTGGAGACAGACTGGTAAATAACTGTGGTAACTCATTCATTCAACGATTTATTAAGAGTCGCCATGTGCTCCATGCTGTGCTTGAATCCAGGAATGTGTGAGTCTTCCTGCAATCAAAGGAAAGATGCATGTCATTACCATGATACCTTGTGAACACTTCTATCTCCTCACCTCCTCTTCATGAGCATTACTGGTTGGTACCTTTCTCTAACAAGGCAGGCAGCAGGATCATGTTCGGTGCCTTGCCTTCCAAGTCCAGCATCCTGTGTCTCACATAGTAGTTGCTCAAAAAATGTTTATTACATGACCAAATTATAAATAAATCCACCCAGCCCAATCCGTCACTCTACCCCACTCTCCCTCATGTCTCAAGATGAAGAAGCTGGTTGAAGCTTGGAAGCTTAATTCTTATATAAGTAATAAAAGTGTGGCATCAAAGGTGAGGAAAGACCTTGATATCATGCATATGGCTGTTTCCAGAAAGACAACTCCGGTCCCAGTGTTCCATACACCACCATGTTGTTTTTTTCTTGGCTATCAACTTTCTTTCCATCTTTCTGACTTTGTGGCCAGAGATGCTCTTATTGCCTTTTGAGACCCACCCCTTTGCTCTGGGAGTCCTCAGAACCCCCCTATAAAAACCTCGAATTCAAGGTATATTACAGTAGTCCCCCCTTATCCATGGTTTTCCTTTCCATGGTTTCAGTTACCTGTGGTCAACCATGGGCTGAAATATTAAATGGAAAATTCTAGACATAAACCATTCTTAAGTTTTAAACTGTGTGCCATTCTGAGTGGTGTGATCAAATCTTGCTCCCTCTAGCTTTGGCTCTGTCCCTCAAGACATGAATTCTGGCCGGGTGTGGTGGCTCACACCTGTGATCATAGCACTTTGGGAGGTCGAGCTAGGAGGATCACTTGAGGTCAGGAGTTTGAGGCCAGCCTGGGCAACATAGTGAGACCTCGAAGAAAGAAAAGAAAAAGGGAAAAGAAAGGAGAGGAGAGGAGAAGAGAGGAAAGGGAAGAAAAGGAAAGGAGAAAAGAAAAGATGAATCTTCCCCGTGTTCAGCACATCCCTGCTGTAGACACTCCCTGCCTGTGAGTCACTTAGCAGCCATGTCAGCGATCAGCTGGACTTCTGCGTATCGCAGAGCTTGTGTTCGAGTAACCTTATTTCATTTGGTAACAGCCCCAAAGCACTAGAGTCCTGATGCTGGCAATCAGATGTGCCAAAGAGAAGCTGTAAAGTGCTTCCTTTAGGGGAAAAGGTGAAAGTTCTGGACTTAAGGATGGGAAAAACATTGTGTACTGAGATTGCTAAGATCTATGGTAACAGTGAATCCTCTGACATTATGAATAGTATATAGTTCTAACTGTTCCATTATTATTAGTTATTACTGTTAATTTCTTACTATGCCTAATTTATAAATTAATATTTATCATAGGTGTGTATGTCTAGGGAAAAATATACTGTATATATACTTTGTCTTTGCTAAGACAAAGTGTTAGCTTAGCAAAGACATTTTGACTAAGATTGGCATGAGGAACAGAGAAAATGGAAGAAGGGGAAAGATAACTATCTCCAGGCATCCACTGGAGGTCTTAGAACATATCATACTTGGATAAGGGAGAACTGCCATACTCATTTCTCCCTTAGAGTCACTGACTGGGGACCCCAGCCAAAGAGAGAAGTGAGAGGAGGCTGGGAGGTCAGTCATTGCCACAACCAACTGTTGGGGAGTGAGACTCAAGTGAAAACACTAAGAGAATTCAGAGAGAGGGCTGATTTATGTGCATAAGAATGATACTCAGGATTAAAGTATTGTCTTTACACCATGACTTTTTTGGCCACCATCTTACACTTGATACATTTAGATTAAACAGGGGGAATACATCCTTATTGAACTGACCAATGAAATTAATGGATCTTGAATACTACTGCTAATAATAATGACTTCCATTTATGTAATATCCATGTGGGCCTAGGTGCTTTGAATATATTACCTCCCATGGCAGATGAGGAAATTCATAGAGTTAAAAAAAAATTACTTCACTTAAAATTAGTTGATTTTTTTTTCAAAGAGCTTCCTGAAGAGTTGATTTCAGTGAAAGATCAACATTAGTCACAGGCGAGTTCTGGTTCCCACAGCTTCCCTTTCTCAGTCTTTCCCCTTTGACTTTGTGAGTCTTTGAGTGTCTCCTGAGAGTTTGGTCCTGAATTAAAATTTGGGAACTGTGGGGTGGAGGGAACTGGTACTCGAAAGTATGAGGAAGGCAGGAACCGCTGTCTTCAAGACATGGCGCTTCAGATCCATGGGAAACTGGTGGGGTGGGGTGGGCTGCTGAGTAAGTTTCCTAGAGGTTAGACATTTGTATCTGGGAGATGTGCTGGTGGTGGCTTGGAGCATTTAGGGAGGTCTTCCTGGAGAAAGACATCTCCCAAAAGATGACTAGGTCTTAAAAGCAAAACTATAATTCTTTTGTCTGACTCAGCAGAAGCAGCATTTGAGAGAGGATAGAGCTCAATTGTTGGGTTCAAATCCTGGCTCAGCTTCGCCATAGTCTCCCATCCAAGTACTAACGAGGCCTGACCCTGCTTAGGTTGACAAGATCAGAAGAGATAGGGGACATTCAGAGTGGTATGACCGTAGACTCTGCTGTGTTCTCAGGGCAAAGCTTTGAGCAAGTTGTTTAACCTAATTGATGACTTGGCCATTGATTAAAATGTTTAGTTACAGTAAGGATTGGATAAAAGAACACACCCAATGTGTTGAGCACAGTCTCCGAGGCCATGGAGATTTCCAAGGGCAGACAGTTGTTTTTGGTTCCCTTACAACTGTCCAAATCCCCTGAGTTTTTTAAGCCAAGGTTTCTCTATTTTTGCCCCCTCTGGACTGAGCCGGAAGATCTGTTTTCAAGTCCCAGCTCTGCTTACAATGTGATCTTACAACATGATCTCACCTCTCAAAGATTCCACTTCCTTTTCTGCCTCATGGAGGGGAGGGATTTCAAGCTTCCTGGGACTTTTTTCCATTCCCCTGGAGTCTTCTCCATTTACAGACTCAGCGGATGTGTCTGCTTTGACTACTGGTTGTCTTGGAGCTCTCTTGCCACAGGAAAGCTTACATCTAGACTTTTCCTTCTAGGATAAAACAAACATCTAGCCACCAGAACCAGTATTTCAGGAGACCAGTGGGATTAAGGGGTCTGGGACCACCTAGAAATGGCAGTTGTGGAGCTAGTGGCATCAAAGTGAAATTGCTCAATGCCTCTTCTGCAGCTCAAGAGTGGAGCTCTTGGAGAGTACATGGTGCCAGACAGAAGACCAGTCACAAAAGTGGAGTTGACTAGCAGAGAACTCCCATGAATCTCCAAGCTAATTACCAGGGAAAGTGAGGTTGAGGAGACACCCTCCTCCCCTACTCCACATGCAAACACAGAATGACGGGTTTAAAAACCCTATGGTTTCAGAATTAGCAAAGACACTTTGACTAAGATTGGCATGAGGAACAGAGAAAACGGAAGAAGGGGCAAGAGAATCCCGGGCCCCACAAGGGGAAAGGTATTGGCAGGAAGAAACAAAGTTAAATTTTAGAACATCACTGCCTGAGTGCCACCCCTTTAGGACAAGGACAAATGGTTCAGGCCCAAACTATAAATACTCTTGGATTTTTATGGGAGAACATGAACAAAGATAATATCTTCTCTTAGGACACTTCCCGAGATGGAAACCAAATCATATCATCCAAAGTGCCATGTTAGTATTTGTGACTATAGATAGCCATTCCCATCTCTGTCTTGACTTCACTTACAAAATTTTCCCCAGTTTGAAGACTATGAAGACTAAGGTGAGAAAGTTGCAATGACTTGGCCAAAGGTCTTGGATGCGATGATGTGTTTAGTTAGCCATTTCCTGGCCTCCCTAGATATACCAGGGTTATAAGCTCAATGAAAGGCTGTGTCTGCCTAGTCCCAGTTCCTGGCAAGTGGTTAAAGCTTGGTAAAAGAGTGTTGATGACCTGCATTAACACTGGGCCATACTGTGTGAATATGGAAAATATCAGTCACATCCTATGGGTGAAATGACTGTCTCCGAATTCCTGCTCCTTTTCTTTAACACAAGCTATGGGATAAATGTGAATCTGATTGTCCTACTCATTACTCTGCTGGAAACATACATTATGAGAGAGTAAGACGCCACTTGTAAGTTCTTCAAAAAATACCACAGTTATTTCCACACCCCTTCAATACCGTTCACCCACCAACTTCTAGATAACTCTAATATTTTCGAGAATGTCTCCCATTTAGATAGGCTGGGGGCCGAGTCTCATTACCATCAAAGAAGCTCTGAGTGGTGCAGGCATTGACTCCTTCCCTAAAGCACCCTGCCTGGCTCAGAGCAGATTCTGCTCTTACAGAAGGAACCGTAAGACCGTAAGGGCCCAGCAACCCAGCTCGTCGCTCTGGGTACATCCATCCCTCTCTCATTTCCACGCTGTGAACAAATTGCCATTCTCACACCTCCATGCCTTTGCGTGTGCTATACCCTCTGCTGCAGCTCCCTTCCCTATGGGTTGCATAAACAGATAAGTTATCTGCCCGAGGCCCTTGACCTAACAGATTTTGTCTTAAGGCTTTCTCCCCAGGTCCAGAGCATCTAGCCACAAAAACATCCCAAAATAGTTCTGTCCCAAGTCTCATGTCCTTGGTCTACATTTTCTATTGCTTTAGGCACAGAGCCCAGAGGTCTATTTTGGATAGAGTGTAAGGCTGTGAGTATTAGAGAGAACATGAGTCTTAGAATTTGAAAGAGCCCAGTTCGAATTCCAGTGACGATACCTATTGGCCGTCTGGCCCTAGCTAAGGAGCTCAGTCCTCCAAACCTCTGAGGCGTCGTCTACAAAAACTACCCATCCTGCACAGTTGTCATGGCAATGACCTCAGACAACATATGTAAAGCTCCTGCTGTGGTGAGTGGTACACGGAAGGGACTCTCCGAGTGTCAACCCCCTCCCTGGCCATTCTGCCCTGAATGTGACTGCCTGCGGGCAGGGGGACTGTCCTGGTCCCTCCTGGAATGTCACCTAGGTTTGCGCACGATGTTTTCTGCAGCCCATCTGGAATGACTCGTGAAAAGTCCACACGAGCAACTTAGGACATGGAGTCAGTCTCCCAGCCCTCTCCACTGTCAGGAGAAGGACTGAGTTAGTTGAGCATTCTGGTCCCCTCTCTTCCACTCACCTCTGCCCCTCACGCCCCCCAGGACTCAGGGCCAAAAGAGATTAATGAGAGTGTCAAAGAAGTTGTCTTTCAGGCCAGGCCCTGCCCTCATCGTTTTCCCATCTGCAGCAGGAACTTCTCATTCTTTGAACCTGTCATTTCGCAAAGCCGCAAAGGCTGGCCAGAAGAGGGCTCCCCTGCAGCCAGCCTGACAGTCGGGGCAGACAGTCCCTCTGCAGGGCCCCCGGCCTCCTTCTAATTGTCTCCTCTATAGAGGCATCTTTTCCCCAGAGCAGGGCATGAGAAGTCCCCAGGATTATTTGGATGAAGAGACTCACAGTTACTCGTTCATCCACTCATTTGTTAAATATGTACTGAGTACCTACCACGTAGAAGGTCCTGTACTAAGTCTTAAAAGAAGACAGGGCCAGGCATGGTGGCTTACGCCTGTAATCCCGGCACTTTGGGAGGCCGAGGCGGGTGGATCACTTGAGGTTGGGAGTTCAAGACCAGCCTGGCCAACATGGTGAAACCTCATCTCTAGTAAAAATACAAAAATTAGCTGGGCGTGGTGGCAGGTGCCTGTAATCCCAGCTACTTAGGAGGCTGAAGCGGGAGAATCGCTTGAACCTGGGAGACAGAGGTTGCAGTGAGCTGAGATCATGCCATTGTACTCCAGTCTGGGTGACAAGAGCAAGACTCTGTCTCAAAAATAAATAAATAAGTAAATAAATAAATAAGACCCATGGGAGCCATGACATCTCCTGGGCCACCCTGCCAGCTTCTTCACCTGCTCCCGCTCCAGCCAGCTCCCTTCACCCCACTGCTTCTCGCCTGCAGCGCCAGCCCTTATCTCAAGCCTCATTTCCTCTCCCTCGGACCAATGGAACGGCCTCCTCTCCTGTACCCTGACCTTCACCCCAGGGTATTGCCTGAGCCATCTTTCTAGAATGTTAGTTTGGTTGTGTCCATCTTGGGTGTGCTATTTTCCACCTGGATTTTGCACTTTGGTCTACAAATATTTTTCTTTAAAAGAACTCAACATTTTTGCTTTTTTAATTTGGCCACACCCTAAGCAATAACATCTATGAAATCACAGATTGGATGCCAGCTCCTATATCATACCAGAGTGAATTTTTAAAAATCTCTGTGAAAATGAAGAACATTTATTCACAAAACACCTGAGACTATCAGGTACTGATGCTTCGCCTGTTGGACACTCACAGTCAGTGCTGAAGCTCAGCAGCACTTACTCAAGAGCTGTTTGTTGAGCAATTACTATGTGCCAAGCACAGTTTCTGTGTTGGGAATACAATTCTAAAATGGTAAAATCCCTGCCCTCATAGTGTTTCCATCCTAGTGGTAAAACAGACAATTAAATATATATATATATATATATATGTATATATATGTGTATATGTGTATATAAATGTGTATATGTAGGTGTGTATATATGTGTATATGTATGTGTGTATATATATATGAGCCAGGTGTGGTGGCTCACGTCTGTGATCCCAAGACTTTGGGAGGCCAAGGCAGGAGAATAATGGGATCCCAGGATTTCAAGACCAGCCTGTGCGATACAGCGGAACCCCATCTCTACAAAAAAAAGTTTTAAATATTAGCCAGGTGTGGTGGTGCACACCTCTCGTCCCAGCTGCTCAGGAGGCTGAGGCAGGAGGATCACTTGAGCCCAGGAGTTTGAGGCTGCAGTAAGCCATGATTGCACCACTGCACTCCAGCCTGGGTGATAGAGACCCTGTTTCAAAACAAACAAACACACACCAAACAAAAATAAGATAAATGAGTCAAGTGTATCGAGTTGTTAGTTGATGGCAAGTGTTAAAGAGAAAAGGCAGCAAGACAAAATACCCAGTCAGCTCCTGCCTTCTTTTGCAGCCAGCTGCCCACTCTCTTAGCTGGGGCTCACTGCAGGTGGTCCCACTATGCACCAGGCTGTGTCACACTTCCCTGCCTTCACCTGGCCTCACCTGGGAAGGAAGCCTGCCCTTCCCACCTCTTGCCACATCACTTTTAGTTTTCCAAGTCCACGTGAACATCATCAGCCCTGACTTCCCCTTCCCACCCCATTAGAATTATATCAA
This sequence comes from Papio anubis, assembly GCF_008728515.1. Classification (NCBI taxonomy): domain Eukaryota; kingdom Metazoa; phylum Chordata; class Mammalia; order Primates; family Cercopithecidae; genus Papio; species Papio anubis. The sequence goes on from NC_044993.1 coordinate 10,745,188, forward strand.
ATCCACCCTCCTCTGGGTACCTTGGGCCATTCCTGCTGTTGCCCTTCTCAGCCTCTATTGTCTTTTTTTGTGTCATGTCTGTCCCTCCCATTGGACTCTCTTAGGCTGGGATGACCAGCACTCCTGCCCCCTGTATTCTAAGACCCAAGCAGAATCACCTTCTTCTATGGGGAAGCAAATTTTTATATGCAACCAAGAGCCTGTGTTCTATCAGGTAAAGGCCTCATTCTTCCATCCTTTTGTCACCCAGCAATGACTTACTGAGCACCTACTACGTGCCCTGAATATTCTTAGCACTGGGGAGATGCATGTGGCCACAAAGGACAAGCACTTAGTGTCATGGAGCCACCTCCTAGTGGTGGGGGAATAGACAATAATCAAACAAAGACATAAGGGAATTACCTTTTGTGACCAGTGCTATGAAGAAAGTAACTGGGGATGACTTCACAGGACCTCAGTGAAGCTCTGAGTTGATAAACCCTGACCCATCCTACAGACTGGTGGCTGGTGGCTGGTGGCTGGTGGCTGGTGAGTAGGGAGGAGGCCAGTTTTCCAAGCATGGGGAACACCATCTGCAAAGGCCCTGAGTGGGGAAGCCTGGGCATCCCAGGAGCAGAAAGAAGGCTGAGGGGACTGAGCAGAGTCAGGAAGGGAGAGGGCAAGTCATGGAGGTTTCGAGCCAGCAGGCCTGGTGAGGAATTGGCTTTCGTTTCTAATTCTATGGAAAGACATTGGTGAGTTCTGCATGAAGTACTACAAGCAGACACTCATTCTGGGGTTCAGGGGATGGTTTTGAGGATGTAGAAGGAGGAGAATTTTTAACCTCCCAAAATGTAATCTGGGGTGGGGGGGATCTCCCTCCTTTCAGCCTGGATGTAGTGGGCTCTGGGACCCTCCAAGAAATGGAGGCAGAAGCAGCCTGAGACTGGGTCCCATCTTCTTTCTACCCTCCCTCCCCTAGTCGCACAGCAGTGGGCAGTCTGACATCCGGGTCTCTTCCTGGATGAGAACCAGAAGGGCAGAGAGACGTTGGGGTTTGGCTGGGGCTTTGCTAGCACTATCCTTGCCAACAGGGTTGGGGCAGGCTCCTGAAGGGAGAGGGGTGTCTATTTAGATCACAGAAGTTCAAGTTTGCTGGGTGCCTAACTGACTACCACAGCTCTGCTGAGCCTGATCCCTAAATTCCAGGGGCAGGTGGCCCCTTTTTCCTTCCCGAAAGTCTGTTGAGGGCCAGCACGCTGGAGGAGAGTGGGATAAGTGGCTTGAGTGCCCACAAGTGCCCATTTGAGACGTTCAGGAGAATAAACAGGCTGGAGGAGAGAAGCCTGGCCACTGCAGGCTGGCGTCATTACAGGAGAGAAGAGGAAAATTTGGAAGCAAAGAAAATGGGCTTGGACGCCACAAGGCTTCCCCTGGAACAGTGTCAGCCCATGTCCACTTACAGACTCGTGTCTGGGGCTGAATTCGGAGTATGGAGGTTGGAGCAGACCCTGGTCTCCACGGAGCAGGTGACTGACCACTCTGCTGGGCTGGCTCCTGGTCCCTGCACGCTCTAGAGTGTTGCACATGTTTTACGAGCAGACCGCATGCACTTCCGGACCCTGGTGCTCATGACCAGCCCTGATATTAACAACAGCAAATAACCACGCACCCCAGAGGCGTCTCACTCCTCCTCCTTTCTTAGGGAAATGCAGCATCTCAGAGACAGATTCTGTGGCTTACAGGCAGCACAGAAATAACGGTAAGGGCTGAGGTTAAACACACAAAGCAGCTGAGACGCGATGTTATCTGGCCATTTGTATGTAACAGAGAGTTGCATTTTATTCTCATTTTAAAATTCAACATACTAGTGCTCATTGGGTTAGTTTTTAGAAATCATGGCAGAGTTTAGCAAGGAAAACAAAAATGCACCACCTACTGATAACAATTGGGCAAAATTTTCTAGCCCCTGTTTTACATATCTCTATGCCTTTCAAAAATAGTGTCAATAGTATAAGTATGGTTTTGTTGTCTCCAGTTTTCACTAACGCAACATTTTCTCATGAGTGTTCTTGAACATGATTCTAGCTCACACTGAGACGCATACATGGTGCCAGAGTCTATCCTGCACAAAAATTACATGTACAGACTGGACACAAATGTGGGATGACACAGATGTTATTATATTACATTCCTTTTCTAGATGAGACGCCCAAGCACAGAGACATTAAGTAGCTCGGCTGAGGCTGAGCAAGACAAGCAGTACAAGGTCACCCAGCCAAGCTGACCCTCACTCACCATAACCCACTGCCCTCACCCACCAAGCTGGGTAAGAATTTACTTTAAAACCTCCTATGGTGGACATTATGGCCTTTTCTGTATGCATCTTTATGTCCTTAGGATAATTTTCCGGAAGAACAAATTAGGGGACTTGTATTTTTAATATTTTTGTATTTTGACATAATTGTAGAGTTACAAGGAGTAGCAAAGCTAGTAGAGAAAGAAAGCCCTTAGCTCCCTGCAATAGTAACACCTTATTTAACTGCACTACACTAAGAAGACCAGGAAACTGACATGGGTACAATACTACATTAGCTGAACAACACACCTCATTCAGATTTCACCAGTTTTTACATGCACTCTTTTTTTTATTTTTATTTTATTTTATTTTATTTTATTTTCTGAGATGGAATTTCACTCTGTCACCCAGGCTGGAGTGCAGTGGCACGATCTCAGCTCACTGCAACCTCTGCCTCCCAGGTTCAAGCAATTCTCCTGCGTCAGCCTCCCGAGTAGCCAAGACTACGGGTGCCCACCACCACACCTGGCTAGTTTTTGTATTTTTAGTAGAGACGGGTTTCATCATGTTGGCCAGGCTGGTCTCAAACTCCTGACCTCGTGATCCGGCCACCTTGGCCTCCCAAAGTGCTGGGATTACAGGCATGAGCCAACGTGCCCAGCCTCTCTCTTCTTTTTATGTTTGTTTGTTTATTTATTTATTTATTTATTTATTTATTTATTTATTGTGTGTGTAGTTCTATGACATTTGATCCCATGCCTAGACTCATGTGAGCACCAATGGGGAGATTTTTAAGGAGAAATTTGTATTGTTAAAATTTCTGCAAGACAGATTGCCTAGCATCATGCATCTCATGGTTGTATGCATTGAGTGCCAGTGAACAGATGTGGAAGGCAGTGTCTGAAAAGATGGTCCAGTTATAACAGGAGACCTGGCTGTGCTATGTCTGTGGTTAAAACCTCATGCTGGGGACGTCTTGTCAGTCATCTCGGTGTCAACTCAGGTACCCTCCTGGTGTGTCCTTGTCCGTGGTCACCTGAATTTTTTGGCAGGCAGAGCAAGGTAGCAGAGAGAACACTGAGTCATGGACCAAGGAGGTTGAGTATGAGTCCTGAATGTGCCATTAGGTACTAAGCCACTAACTCACCTGAAATTCATTCTCCTCACCTGTAAAATATAGGGGGCAAAATGGAAGCTGTTGCAGTGGGGAGAGTGATATACCTGCTCAGTTTATCCCTCTCATGGTCACTACGATTCATTCAGACATCTCTCTAGCTGGCCAGACGTGGTGGCTCACGCCTGTAATTCCAGTACTTTGAGAGGCCGAGGGGGGCAGATCACGAGGTCAGGAGATCAAGACCATCCTAGCCAACATGGTGAAACCCCATCTCTACTAAAAATACAAAAAAAAAAAAAAATTAGCTGGGTGTGGTGATGCATGCCTGTAGTCCCAGCTACTCAGGAGGCTGAGGCAGGAGAGTCACTTGAACCCAGTAGGCAGAGGTTGCAGTGAGCCGAGATCACGCCACTGCACTCCAGCCTGGCTACAGAGCAAGACTCCATCTCACAAAAAAAAAAAAAAAAAAAGAAAAGAAAAAGACATCTCTCTAGCTAACAATAATATCTTTCAGTGTTGATCATTTCTTACAACGGGACAACAGGTACCATGAAAAGGACTTGACAAACATTGCTCCTCTTCCAGGCGAGGCTGTAGGGAAGTTGTTAGCATCCCCACTCACAGGTGAGGAAACTGAGCCTTAAGGAAATCAAGGGAATTGCCACCATCTCCCAGGTCATCAGTGACAGTCTTAGTGAGCTGAGCGTCCACCTCTGATGGCCAAGCAGGTGTGTCTTCCCTCACTCTCTGCTTCTCTTCCAAATCTGTACAGACAGTTGAAGACGATGCTTTCCACAGACCAAGAGTTTAGAAGGGGTTGCCTGTGACCCCCTCAGCTAAAGTCTCCAACAAGCCCTCAAGATGAGCTCCAAGGCCCCTTCCGGCAGTAAAGCAAATGTGATACTGCTGTGAGGCGAATGCTGCCTAAATATAAAAGCAGGGAGATCAGTTCCAAATGGAGTTTCTAGATGGATCAGGTTTTTATTCATTCTGAAAAGAGGGCAGGTAGCGAATTTCACTCCTGTCACTTGACACAGGAGGTAGCTCTCTCCTAAAACGAGCAGAGAGCTCTTCCTAGTCACTTCTGATTTTCATCTGCACCTCAGCCTTAGACTAGAGACTGGCCTCACAGAGGGACCATGACAGGTCGAGCCAGCCGTTGGATACGATTTCACAGAAAAGGCAAAAGCTATCCATTCCTGGACTGAAGTTAACCAAAGCTTTTTCAGAAGTCAGTCCAATGTGTGTGTCAGCTAGGGTGCATTTGAGGAGGGTGTATATGCATCAGTTACCCAATTGGATACAGGAAGCCAGGAGACAATTTAGCCCTTGGTGCGTTTAGAAAGAAGGCATTTTCAGGAGACATAAAACTGCACCGGTGAACAGTGGTAGGCAAGGAGCCACAGTGATTGCTTGCTCTCCTGAAGGTTTTAGCAGTGAAATATTACAGCTTTACTTTGCACCACACTCATGAATGTGTTGATCTGGGGATTCGACTCCTGGAATTTTTCTTAAAACAAAGAAGTTAGGCTTTGCTATATATCAGAGACAAGTTGACGAACTCAGAAAGGTCAGGCAAAATGATCAATGGTTGAGCTGGTATTTATGTTCTGAAACAAAAGGTTGGTGCATAGAGTTCATCTGGTGTAGTTTGCAGCCAAGTTCACTAAAGCAAAGGGAAGGGCATGGTTTGGTGTAAAGGTGACAAACTGAGTAGAGAGTTTCTTGAGGATTATTCTCTCTGGGAGAGTAATCCAGGAACCGAGATTCCAGACCAGTTAGAAGCAGCAGAAAGTCAATAGTAGCAGCCATATAATGCAACACAGGCTCTGACAATACCTTTTCCTTAAAGAATATCTAACTATCTCTAAGATGGTCCTCAAGTCATTCCACCTGTAGCAATCAACCATAAATGAGTAATTTAAGATATAATAAAAATCATGTGTTCACAAAGACGCTGCGTGGAGTATTTATAATGGTAAAAATTGGAAACAAATGTTTAATAAAATGGAAATGATTAAAATGTAAGAGGATCCTTGGATGGAATAATATGAAGTCATAGAGAGATGCTCACTAGGAGAGTAATAACAAAAATATTGATGCTACTGTGTTAAATAACTCTATCAGCATACACTACTACATATATATAAATGTAGAGAGAGAAAGAGGCAGGGAGAGAATGATCTAACCACAGGAATATGTCAAAGATTTTCAGTAGAAAAATATTAAAAAATGTTGAATAATAATATGCTTGATTATTTTTCTCTTTGTTCAGCTTCTACACACTTTTAATAAGGCATATGAATTACTTTGACAATGTAAATGTGCATGACGCATTTTATTTTTAAACAATAAGAAAAAGAGCATGTAAAGAGTTAAAAAAAAAAAAAAAAAGATTTGCTGAGGCATTTTACAGATGCCCCAGTAACATCAGGCAGGGACTGTGATTGGGGACAACCGCATGGGCATGAATTCAGAACCCACAAAGCCAGCCCTGTAGCAACTAATTTAGGTAGGGGCTGGAGGAGAAAATAAGGAAGGAAAGGAACCCCTAGTATTCTTTAGGTGATTGCAATACAAAGAGATCCAAAATAACTAACACGAGCCTCAGGACAGGAGGTGTCATAGCCCAAATCCCAGGGCTCGCAGACAGGAAGGAGCTAGAGACGATTAGGCTCGAAATGTCCCACCAAGACATAGCAGGTGTTCCGTGTTTGAAAGTCAAGGATAAAGAGATGCAAGGAAATGAGGGAGCTCCGTGGAGCCCAAGATGAAGAACGGAGTAGAAAAACATTATCAGATGTGTATGTGACCACTCACACCCTCCCCCGAGCACACACCCACACCTGCCCAGGAGGCCCTTAGGAAAGGCCTCGTGCTAGCTTCGCTTAGGCAGCACTTACACTAAAATTGGAGAAGGGAGGCCACAGGAACTGCCTAAGGGATTATGTAGAAATCACACTGCTGAAATGGGGAAGCTAGGGGAGGAGTTGAAGGTAAGAGTGATAAGGTTATTTAAGTGAACATTGCTCATAGCTCTGGAAAAAGCTGCAGAAGAAAAGCAAACAATACTTTAGCCCAGGGAAAAGGCCCGGGAGCTTAGCCAATAACAGGCCATGACGGTGAGGTGGAGGCTGGGGGCCGAGGGAACAGGTATACATTTGTGAGTCTGATCCATGCTGACTGTAGGTTAGTCCCTTCTGCCAAAACAGACCCGGGATCCAAGTTCTAAGGGTCATTGCTTCAGGGCTGTGCCTTGCAGAGGTCACAGCTATTTGAAGGTCAAGAAGGGCAGTGTACGGGTTTCCAGGAGGACTGCGTAATTATAGCTGAGGGTGACCACCATGTGCTGAGGTGTTTTCCTCTCTTATTTAATCTGCACAATAAACTCATGAAGTGGGTTTTATTTAAGTGGGAATTTCTTTCTTCTTAAACAGACTTTATGTTTTGGAGCAGTTTTACGTTCACAGAGAAACGGAGTGGAAAGTACGGAGTTCCCGTATATCTCTGCTGCCTGTACGTTTTACATTTACACCCCTTTCACAACCAGGGAACTGAGGCTTGAGGACTTAAATAATGTTCCCTCAAATGTGCAGATAGTAACTCACAGGGGCAAATATCGAAACCAAGGCTGGGCACGGTGGCTCATGCCTGTAATCCCAGCACTTTGGAAGCCTGAGGCGGGCGGATCACCTGAGGTCAGGAGTTGAAGGCCAGCCTGGCTAACATGGTGTACAACCCTGTCTCTACTAAAAATACAAAAACTAGCCGGGCGTGGTAGTGAGAGCCTGTAATCCCAGCTACCTGGGAGGCTGAGGCAGGAGAATTGCTTGAACCCAGGAGGCGGAGGTTGCAGTGAGCTGAGATGGTGCCACTGCACTCCAGCCTGGGTGACAGAGCAAGACTCCATCTCAGAAAAAAAAAAAAAATCGAAACCAGGAGCCTGACAATCTTTACAGCAGGGCTCAGCAAATGACAGCCCATGGACCACATTGAGCCTGTTTTTATATACTTGTTAGCTGAAAATCTTTTTAAATTTTGAGGGGAAAGAGAATATTTTGTGACACACAAAAAGTAGATGAAATTCAAATTTGTGTCTATAAATAAAGTTTTATTGAAACATGGCCACATCCATTATTTTACATTTGTCCATGGCTGTTTTCTTGCTGGGAGGGCAGATTTAAGTAGTTGCGACATTGATCGTACAACCCACAAAGCCTATAATATTTTTAACTTGGCCCTTGACAGGAGAAGTTTGCCAGTCCCGCCTGACAGAACCAGACTTATCACACTGACTAAATGTTTCTAATATTGTTAGGTTTCTGCAGGCCGAGGTGGCATATGGGTTTCCAAAGGATGCTGTTTGGAGGATTCTTCGTTCTCCCTTACACCAGAATAACTCATTTTAAAGGTTTTATGAATTAAGCATTTGTAGAATATTTCATTTGAAGAAAGGGTTCCACTCATAACAAACCACACACACGCACACACACACACACAAGTTTAAATATCAAGGCTTTTCTTACAAAAAAAAATTTTTTTAATTATCATGATGAAGAGTTTGTCTAAACCCAGGCAAATTGGAGAATAGATACCTGCTCACTTGGCTGGTGAGGGGCAGATCTAGCCCAGGCCCCCATTGTTGGCTCTTTCTACACTATTGTGACCCCAGGGATTGCACTGAGGGACGGCTTTGAGCCTGATGACTTATTGACATGGGTTTGATGTCTTTTCCCATCAGTAAATGTTCCTAAATGTGCCCCTAAAAGATGAAGACTTAGGCCAGGTGCAGTGGCTCACGCCTGTAATCCCAACACTTTGGGAGGCCGAGGCAGATGGATCACCTGAGGTCAGGAGTTCGAGACCAACCTGACCAACACGGTGAAACCCCGCCACTACTAAAAATACAAAAAATTAGCTGGGCGTGGTGGCAGGTGCCTGTAATCCCAGGTACTCTGGAGGCTGAGGCAGGAGAATCGCTTGAACCCAGGAGGCGGAGGTTGCAGTGAGCCGAGATCATGGCATTATATTCCAGCCTGGGTGACAACAGCCAAACTCCATCTCAAAAAAAAAAAGAGATAAAGACATAAAAAGAAATAATAACCATAACAGCATTAGCACACCTAGAAAACAGTAAACGATGAGTCCTTGATGTCATCAAATGCCCAATCAGTGACCAAATTTCCAATTTTGACACAGGGTTTAAGTTCACGTTGGTCAGGTTTGGAATCCTAAGTATGCTCCTTATTAGCCAAGAAACTTTCAAATAAGCACGTAACCTTTCCGAGAGTCAGTTTCCATCTGTGGAATGGAGGGAATCTGATATCATCAGGGTTGCTCTGAAGATCAGGTGATACTAGCAAAGTCCTAATAAAATGTAGCAGGTGCTAAGCACTTAACAAGTCATTGTTATAATAATGCTGACGATAATGGCTGTTGCTACTGTAATCGGAATTATTACAGACAAATAGAGTCACCACTTGTCCAGTTTGCTTGGGACTGTCCTAGTTTTAGTACTGAAATTCCCAAGTTCTGGGACATCCCCTTGGTCCCAGGCAAACTGGGATGGTTGATCCCCGTAGTAAAGCCAGGCCACGCTGGCAAGCTGGGAACCCAAGCTCATGGAATCAATGCGTAACGGATTTCTCAAACGAATTTATTATTTGGTTGATGCAATCGGCAGGCCTGCTGGACAGAATCCCAGATTCTCTATAAATAGACAGGAAATGTTCAGGAGCCTCAGACCTGGTGCTCATCACCATTGAATGATGCACTTTCACTGCTCCTCCTGCTCAGAAGTAGAGCCTCCCCCAGGCACCAGAACAAGGACTGATTCTTACCTGGGAAAGAAATGCAGTCCCTCCATGTAATGGAAGTCATTGCAAAATGCTAGAGCAAGAGCAACCATAGTGTTTATTGCATCAAATCCTCTCATTCTGGCAATTAAAGAGCCAAGTGCCAAAAAGGTGAGATGACTTCTCCACAGTGTCTTTGGGAATTGGAGACAGCTAAGTTGCGGAGCAGTCAATTTGACCCTCGTGCTCTCTGCAGATTGCCTTAAAAGCATAGGCATGAAAATCACGGAGGGGAATTTCACCCGAAGTCCTCTTGTGTGGATGGCCTCCTCTGCAAGGATAACACAGTCCTGAGAAATGTTTGTTCAAAGTGCCATGCACAAGAGCCAGAACACAAGGGAGGACGGACCCAGGATCCCTGGATTGGTGGAGTTTTGGTGGAGTCCTTCTCCTGGGAGGGAATATTTTTGGACACAGCTGGCCAGAGAGGTGAGAACAACATCTTCTAAAATGGCAAAGACATAGCGGTCATAATTCAACTCAGATTCAAAGTAAAATAATGAGATCATGCTGGTAACTGGCTAATTCCATTCATGGAGAAGGCCAGGCCGGAGAATTGAGGAGAAAAATTAACCTCTCTGGGATGTGTATTTTAAAATTCATTTACCATACATTTATTAAGTACCTGCTTTGCATCAGGCACTGGACTAGGTGCAGTGAGCATTATGACCCTTATGTTACAGACTCAAGGAATATAAAATAGTGGCAAAGACAGACCAAATAACAAAAAAAAAAAAGCAATTGCAAGTTGCAAATTAGCTCCCTGAAGGAGGAAGGAAGAGAGAAAGGGAGGAAGGGAGCGGGGAACAGCCAGGGAAGGTATCTCTGAAGAGGAGATTTTTAAGCTAAGTTCTGAGGAATTATGAAGATTTAACTGTCTAAAGAGGGAGTTGTCTTAGTCTGTTCAGACTGCTAGAACAAATTACCTTAAACCGTGTAATTTATAAACAATAGAAATTTGTTTCTTATAGTTCTAGAGGCTGGAACCCCTCTGCTGGGAATCAGGTCGCGGCAGATTTGGTGTCTGGTGAGGGCCTATTGCCCATAGATGGAAATTTCTGTGGCCTCACATGGTGGAAGGGGCATGGCAGCACCCTTCAACCTCTTTTTTTTTTTTTTTTCTGAAACGGAGCTTTACTCCATCTCCCAGGCTGGAGTGCAATGGCATGATCTTGGCTCACTGCAACCTCCGCCTCCTGAGTTCAGGCAATTCTCCTGCCTCAGCCTCCTAAGTAGCTGGGATTACAGGCATGCGCCACTACACCCGGCTACTTTTGTATTTTTAGTAGAGATGGAGTTTATGCATGTTGGTCAGGCTAGTCTTGAACCCCTGACCTCAGATGATCTGCCTGCCTCGGCTTCCCAAAGTGCTGGGATTAGAGGCGTGAGCCACTGCACCTGGCCTCAACCTCTCTTATAAGGGCGCTAATCCCATCCATTTAGACAGAGCCCTCCTAACCTTAACACTTTCCAAAGTCTCCACCTCTCAATACTATTGCATTGGGGGTTAGGTTTTAGCATATGAATTTTGGGGGGGACATAAACATTTAAATCACAGCAGGAGTTAAGTGCATTCTGAGTAGATTTTAAAAATACACTTTTAAATGTTCTTACCTAACTCAATGCCTTATGTACTTAATGATAAATGGCTGATAGAGTGGATTCTTTTGGACAAAATTTTATTAAATTGACCAAGTGACTTATCTTAAAAGAGATATTCAGCTCACTAAGCTGAATTTATTATTTTTTTTTTTTGTAAATTTTGGACACATTGTGTTAATTTCAAACAATCTAGGCATCATCTGGAATTTAAGGGAGAAACGCTTGGCAGCAGAAAACCATGTTCTCAGAGCTAAAATCCCTATCTTCAGAAAACAGTACAAGATAGCCTACCAAATAAAATCAGAATATTTTTAAGTGAAAATGAGATGAAAAGAATTGAGAAGGAGCCAAGCGATAGTTAAGTTAATCTTCAGGGGAGGGAAAACATGTCAGAAAATGTAAACCAGATCAGTCCAACCCATGTTACAATTCTGCAGAGGGAATTAAATTCCTGCGGAAAAACAAGTCTCTGATTATGAAAGGATTTGACTGTATAGAAGAATCTGGAACATCAGTCTATTAAAAATACTTGTAAAACCAGGGGCATCATGTAAGAAATCAGTGAGCTAAAGAAGTGGGAGAACTTGGGATGTCTGAAATAGAGTTATTATTGCAGACGCTGTGTTGTATTAGTAAGACTGCAACGAGGAGAAAATTGCTTTATTCCGAAAAGCAAAATTTATTATCACGTAGGATCATTTAATTCTAAGTGGCTCTCTTAACTCTTTATGTATAACTCTGCTTGGCTTAACCATGAGTAGTTAATTTAAAAAAAAAAAGAAGTAATTCCAGTGTATCTAACATGGGGTACACTTGTTTTATGATCCAAAGAAAATGAATCAATAGCAAAATTAATCCAGACAGGAGGGTGAACCTTCTTTGAGGTTTATTAAGGACAAATAAAAAGACTGTTATGTGTTAGGAGACACTGAGTTTAGTAAAATTCTGTCCAAAACTGGGTGGTTAAAATAAGAAGTATTGGGAAAAGATGTCCTTCACTGAAATTATAAGCACACTTAAAAGGAAACAAAAAGAGTTTTCACTCATTCCAGAATTTCACAGGCAATGGCTATTTTCTAATACAATTGTTTTAGCAAATGTTTGATTTGGATGTACTATGACAGTATCTTCCATATTTCATTTTATTCATTACATATTCCTGATGCACATACAAATGGGAATTAAAGCATGTGCAAAGAAAACCATTTTTATTTTTTTAACCAACAAAGGCTTCCAGAAGGGTGCCTTTGTTCCGGCTGCAGCTAATAAGGGTGGGTTGACAGTGGTTAGACCGGCTAAGCAGTTTGCAAATAGTCACCCATTACTTCCAGCGGGGAAGAGGTGCCTCGGGAAATGTTTGCACAGAATGTTTTGGGCTGTTCCGGCAACAACCTTAATGCCGGTTTACCAAGTGCCTAATTTCACACAGCTCAGCAAAGAGGAGTCAGTTACTGAATCAGACTGGATTCAACTGGGGGAGCTGGTTGCGGGGAAGCAAGTTTGCAGTGAAACACACACAAAGCCATTGAGATCATCGGCAAGCAGAAGTTACGTATGACTTCGCTGTTGATAATATGGGACTGGCTTCCAGTATCAAAAGATATCAGATCCGTATTCATTTCCGTTCTCCATTGACATACCAGTAATTTCAAGATGTCTTTTCTTCTTAAACTATTCTCCTTTGACTCACTTGCTGAATCTTGAACCAGGCCAGGCTCGTTCTTGCCTCTGGGCTCTCACACTGGCTGTTTGCTCACTAGGCAGGACTTGATTTTATTCTTTTTATTCGCAGCTTGCTTGAAATGTCACCACCTCGGGGAGGCCTTCCCTGACCACCTGCTTTAATGCCCTTGCCCCATACTTCCCCATTATATTCTATCACAGCACTGTGATTTGTTTTCCTCATAGCACTTAACACTAACTGATGTTCTCGCTTATTGATTGATTTATTTTTTGTTTGTTTGGTTGTTGACTCTGTCTTCTGTCTACGGAATATGAGTTCCATTAGAACAGGAATCTAAAACAGCACCTGGCACAGAGTCAACCGTCAAAATTATTGAAAGGTAGATGGAAAATTATTGAAAAGATGGATGGATGGACAGATGGACACAAACAATTTCCAATTGGAGTGACCTCACTCTAGGGCGTTTTTCTTGGGTAAAGTTCCGATGTTGAATTATTAGACTCATTTCCACCCACCACAGGTTATTTACCACATATCAATGGCTTGACTGATGTTCCAAGACACCTACGGAAATCCACTTAAAAATTAACACATTTCATATTGGAAATTTGGTTGTCTATCCCAAAGTGTTCTACTCCTTTTTTCTCTTTACTCATTATCAGGAAACTGAAAAGTATACTTAAATACACCGCCCCCCAAAAAATAAACCTGCCAAAACCAAACCAAGCATATCAAAGGGAAGTCAAATTTTGTTTTACAGGGTTACTTTAATGGGTGTCTGTGTGAGGGGGTCCTTGTGTTTTCAGAATCAAGGCCCATGAAATAAGAAAGAGAGCCAGATGGTGACTTTGGTAACATTTGTGGGGTGAGATATGTTCAAGCAATCAGAGATTGAAACAGGTAAATGAGAGTTAAACTCTTTTCAAACGGATGAAGTCTTTTTCTAAATTTAGATAGTCCAAAGTAGTCATTAACAGTTTAGTGTAAAATGCTTATGTAGGTGTGCCCTTTGATTGTTGTTTTTTAATTTTCTTTTAAGTTCTGGGGGTACATGTGCAGAATGTGCGGGTCTGTTACTATACATGTGCCATGGTGGTTTGCTGTACCCATCAACCTGTCATCTACATTAGGTATTTCTCCTAATGCTATCCCTCCCCTAACCCTCCACCCCCTGACAGGCCCCGGTATGTGATGTTCCCCTCCCTGTGTCCATGTGTTCTCATCATTCAACTCCCACTTATGAGTCAGAACACGGGGTGTTTGGTTTTCTGTTCTTGTGTTAGTTTGCTGAGAATGATGGTTTTCAGCTTCATCCATGTCCCTGCAAAGAACATGAATTCATCCTTTTTTATGGCTGCATAGTATTCAGTGGTGTATATGTGCCACATATTCTTTATCCAGTCTATCATTGATGGGCATTTGAGTTGGTTCCGTCTTTGTGATTGTGAATAGAGCTGCAATAAACATACGCATGTGTGTGTCTTTATAGTAGAATGATTTATAATCGTTTGGATATATACCCAGTAATGGGATTATTGGGTCAAATGGTATTTCCAGTTCTAGATCCTTGAGGAATCACCACACTGTCTTCCGCAGTGGTTAAACTACTTTACACTCCCACCAACAGTGTAAAAACGTTCCTATTTATCTGGAGAGGTCCAGCATCTGTTGTTTCTTGACTTTTTAATGATCGCCATTCTAACTGGTGTGAGATGGTATCTCACTGGGGTTTTGATTTGCATTTCTCTAATGACCAGTGATCATGAGCTTTTTTTCACGGGATTGTTGGCTGCATAAATGTCTTCTTTTGAGAAGTGTCTGTTTATATCGTTTGCCCACTTTTCGATGGGGTTGTTTTTTCTTGTAAATTTGTTGAAGTTCTTTGTAGATTCTGGATATTAACCCTTTGTCAGACGGATACATTGCAAAGATTTTCTCCCATTCTGTAGGTAGCCTGTTCACTCTGATGGCAGTTTCTTTTGCTGTGCAGAAGCTCTTTAATTAGATCCCATTTGTCAATTTTGGCTTTTGTTGCCATTGCTTTTGGTATTTTAGTCATGAAGTCTTTGCTCATGCGTATATCCTGAATGGTATTGCCTAGGTTTTCTTCTAGGGTTCTCATGGTTTCAGGTCTTACATTTAGGTCTTTAATCCAACTTGAGTTAATTTTTGTATAAGATGTAAGGAAGTGGTCCAGTTTCAGTTTTCTGCATATGGCTAGCCAGTTTTCCCAACACCGTTTATCAAATAGAGAAACCTTTCCGTATTGATTGTTTTTGTCAGGTTTGTCAAGGATCAGATGGTTATAGATGTGTGATGTTATTTCTGAGGCCTCTGTTCCAGTCCATTGATAAATACATCTGTTTTGGTACTGGTACCATGCTGTTGTGGTTGCTGCAGCCTTGTAGTATAGTTTGAAGTCAGGTAGCGTGACGCCTCCAGCTTTGCTCTTTTTGCTTAGGATTGTCTTGGCTATGCGTGCTCTTTTTTGGTTCCATATGAAATTTAAAGTAGTTTTTTCTATTTCTGTAAAGAAAGTCCACGGTAGCTTGATGGGGATAGCATTGAATCTATAAATTACTTTGGGCAGTATGGCCATTTTCATGATACTGATTCTTCCCACCCATGAGCATGGAATGTTTTTCCATTTGTTTGTGTCCTCTTTTATTTCCTTGAGCAGTGGTTTGTAGTTCCCCTTGAAGAGGTCCTTCATAATCACTTGTAAGTTGTATTCCTAGGTATTTTATTCTCTTTGTAGCAATTGCAAATGGGAGTTCACTCATGATTTGGCTCTCTATTATTAGTGTATAGAAATGCTTGTGATTTTTGCAAATTGATTTTGTATCCTGAGACTTTGCTGAAGTTGCTTATCAGCTTAAGGAGATTTTGGGCTGAGATAATGGGGTTTTCTAAATATACAATCATGTCATCTGCAAACAGACAATTTGACTCCTTCTGTTCCTATTTGAATACCTTTATTTCTTTCACTTGCTTGATTGTCCTGGCCAGAATTTCCAATACTATGCTGAATAGGAGCGGTGAGAGAGGGCATCCTTGTCTTGTGCCAGTTTTCAAAAGGCATGCTTCCAGTTTTTGTCCATTCAGTATGATATTGGCTGTGGGTTTGTCATAAATAGCTCTTATTATTTTGATATACATTCCATCAATACCTAGTTTGTTGAGAGTTTCAGCGTGAAGGGCTGTTGAAATTCGTTGAAGGCCTTTTTTGCATCTATTGAGATAATCATGTGGTTTTTGTCATTGGTTTTGTTTATGTGATGGATTATGTTTGTTGATTTGCATATGTTGAACCAGCCTTGCATCCCAGGGATAAAGCTGACTTGATCGTGGTCGATAAGTTTCTTGATATGCTGCTGGATTCAATTTGCCAGTATTTTATTGAGGATGTTTGCAGCAATGTTCATCAGGGATATTGACCTGAAATTTTATTTTTTTGTTGGATCTCTGCCAGGTTTTGGTATGAGGATGATGCTGGCCTCATAAAATGAGTTAGAGAGGATTGCCTCTTTTTCTATGGTTTGAAATAGTTTTAGAAGGAATGATAGCAGCTCTTCTTTGTACTTTTGGTAGAATCCGGCTTTGAATCTGTCTGATCCTTGACTTTTTTTGGTTGGTAGGCTATTAATTACTGCCTCATTTTCAGAACTTGTTATTGGTCTATTCAGGGATTCTACTTCTTATAGGTTTAGACTTGGGAGGGTGTATGTGTCCCGGAATCTATCTATATCTTGTGGATTTTCTAGTTTATTTGTGTAGAGGTGTCGATAGTATTTTCTGACAGTACTTTGTATTTCTGTGGGATCAGTGGTGATATCCCCTTTATCATTTTTTATTGCAATTATTTGAATCTTCTCTCTCTTTTTTTAATTAATCTGGCTAGTGGTCTAATTTGTTGATAAAAACAAAAACAAAAAAAACAGTTCCTGCATTCATTGATTTTTTTTTTTTTTTTTTTTGGAAGGGTTTTTTGTGTCTCTGACTCCTTCAGTTCTGCTGCTATCTTAGTTATTTCTTGTCATCTTCTAGCTTTTGAATTTGTTTGCTCTTGCTTCTCTAGTTCTTTTACTTGTGATGTTAGGGTGTCGATTTCAGATCCTTTCTTGCTTTCTCTTGTGGGCTAGCTGGTTATAAATTTCCCTCTACACACTGCTTTAAATGTGTCCCAGAGATTCTGATACTTTGTGTCTTTGCTCTCATTGTTTTCAAAAAACTTCTTTATTTCTGCCTTCATTTTGTTATTTACCTAGTAGTCATTCAGGAGCAGGTTAGTCAGTTTCCATGTAGTTGTTTGGTTTTGAGTGAGTTTTTAAATTCTGAGTTCTAATTTGATTGCACTGTGGTCTGAGAGACTGTTTGTTATGATTTCCATTATTTTGCATTTGCTGAGGAGTGTTTTACTTCCAATTATGTGATCAATTTTAGAATAAGTGCAATGTGGTGCTAAGAATAATGTATATTTTGTTGATTTGGGATGGAGAGTTCTGTAGATGTCTTTTAGGTCAGCTTGGTCCAGAGCTGAGTTCAAGTCCTGCATATCCTTGTTAATTTTCTGTCTCGTTGATCTGTCTCATATTGACAGTGAGGTGTTAAAGTCTCCCAATGTTACTGTGTGGGAGTCTAAGTCTCTTCGTAGGTGTTTGAAGAACTTGCTTTATGAATCTGTGTGCTCCTGTATTGGGTGCATATATATTTAGGATAGTAAGGTCTTCTTGTTGAATTGATCACTTTACCATTATGTAATGCCCTTCTTTGTCTCTTTTAATCATTGTTGCTTTAAAGTCTGTTCTGCATCCCTTTATTTTGAGCCTATGTTTGTCTTTGCACATGAGGTGGGTCTCCTGAATACAGCACACTGATGGGTCTTGCATTTACCCAATTTGCCAGCCTGTGTCTTTTAATTGGGGCATTTAGCTTGTTTACATTTAAGGTTAATAATATTGTTATGTGTGAATTTGATCCTGCCATTATGATGCTAGCTGATTATTTTTCCCATTAGTTGATGCAGTTTCTTCATAGCATCGATGGTCTTTACAATTTGGTATGTTTTTGCAGTGGCTGGTACCAGTTGTTCCTCTCCATGTTTAGTGCTTCCTTTAGGAGCTCTTGTAAGGCAGGCCTGGCAGTGACAGCATTTGCTTGTCTATAAAATATTTTATTTCTCCTCCATTTATGAAGCTTAGTTTGGTTGGATATGAAATTCTGGGTTGAAAATTCTTTTCCTTAAGAATATTAAATATTGGCCCCCACTCTCTTCTGGCTTGTAGGGTTTCTGCTGAGAGATTTGCTATTAGTCTGATGGGCTTCTCATAGTGAGTAACCCGACCTTTCTCTCTGAATGCCCTTAATATTTTCTCCTTCATTTCAACCTTGGTGAATCTGATAAGTATGTGTCTTGGGGTTGCTCTTCTCAAGGAGTATCTTTGTGGTGTTCTCTGTATTTCTTCAGTTTGAATGTTGGCTTATCTGGCTAGATTGGGGAAGTTCTGCTGGATAATACCCTGAAGAGTGTTTTTCAACTCGGTTCCATTCTCCCCGTCACTTTCAGGTACACCAAGCAAATGTAGATTTGGTCTTTTCACATAGTCCCATATTTCTTGTAGGCTTTGTTCATTCCTTTTCATTCTTTTTTTCTCTAATCTTGTCTTCTCACTTTATTTCGGTAAGTTGATCTTCAATCTCTGATATCCTTTCTTCTGTTTGATTAGTGCAGCTATTGAAACTTATGTAGGCTTCAGGAAGTTCTCACGCTGTGTTTTTCAGCTCGATCATGTCGTTCATGTTCTTCTGTAAACTGGTTATTCTAGTTAGCAATTTGTCTAATCTTTTCTCAAGATTCTTAGCTTCCTTGCATTGGGTTAGAACATGCTCCTTTAGCTTGGTGAAGTTTGTCATAACTCACCTTGGGAAGTCTGCTTCTGTCAGCTAATCAAACTCATTCTCCATCCAGTTTTGTTCCCTTGCTGGGGAGGAGTTGTGATCCTTTGGAGGAGAAGAGGTATTCCAGTTTTTGGAATTTTTAGCCTTTTTGCCCTGATTTCTTCCCATCTTCTTGGATTTATCTACCTTTGGTCTTTGATGTTGGTGACTTTCAGATGAGGTCTCTGAGTGGACGTCCTTTTTGTTGATGTCGATGCATTCCTTTCTGTTGGTTAGTTTTCCTTCTATAGGTCAGGCCCCTTCAGGTCTGCTGGAGTCTGGAGGTCCACTCCAGACTGTTTGCCTGGGTATCACCAGCAGAGGCTGCACAACAGCAAAGATTGCTGCCTGTTCCTTCCTCTGGAAGCTTTGTCCCAGAGGGGCACCTGCCAGATGCCAGGCAAAGCTCTCTTGTATGAGGTGTCCATTGGCCCCTACTGGGAGGTGTCTCCCAAACAGGAGACATGGCGGTCAGGGACCCACTTGAGAAGGCAGTCTGACCCTTAGCAGAGTTCAAACGCTGTGCTGGGTGATCCGCTGCTCTCTTGAGAGCCATCAGGCCGGGTCATTAAAGTCTCCTGAAGCTGCACCCACAGCCACCCCTTCCCCCAGGTGCTCTGTCCCAGGGAGATGGGGGGGTTTATCTATAAGCCCCTAACTGGGGCTGTTACCTTCCCCCCCCGCCCCCAAGAGATGCTTGTTGGCAAATGGAGGCAAAAGGGTCTCTTATTCTGGTAGAAGAGGGGGAAGATGATGTTGGCTAGAGAGGTCCTGAGGGGCATTTGAAGTCTTGGAGGGCGTGGGAGAGTGGGACGAGGAGGTTAAAGTGTGACCATGCATACAGATAGAAGAAAGGGCAATCAGGCACTTGTTGACAAAACAGAACATGTGTAACCAGGAAAACCATGTCTTCCAATTTTTTTTTTCTTTCAAAAACATAAGACTGCTGGATCTGAATGTCTTTAGCCCTGAATGTCAATCCAGTCTCCCCCAAGTTAATTTTCACATACAGTTTTTCCCCACTTACACCTACCCTGTGGGACCCTAAACCGCCAGTGCCGTTCTGGGCCCCATCACCTTTGCATTGCCCAGCCCTGTGATGTTCTTTGCAAGCAAAGAGAAGGAAAGTCCTGTGCCCACCTTGGTAACCATTTAAAGTAATAATTTGGGTAAACACTTTGTGAAGGCTTCCTGGGCATGGCTACACATGTCCTCTGGATCTCTCCATGAAATATTCGTGTTGCGCTGCCGCTATCCATCTTAAAGAATCATCTTTCTTGCAGGCTTCTAAAGTCGAGGGCTGTGCTCCTTCAGCCCATTCCCAGTGCCTTACCCCTGCCATGGCTGGGCACTGAATCATCCATTTGCTCAGTCAATAGATATTTTGGGAGCAGCTACAACGTGCCCGGGCTATCCTAACTTCTGGAGATTTCAGCAATAAACAAAACAGACAAGGCAGTGGCCCTCACAGAGCTTTCCAACTATTGAGAGGGACACAGAATAAATCTGTGATTCCCAGGTGTGAGACATGCTAGGAAAGAAACCATTAGGATCTAGGGGTTGGGATTAGGTAGGCAAAATGGTCCGGAAATGCCTCCCTATGGAGGTGATGGTTAATCTGGCCATCTGTGGAAAGTCTGGAATTCACTTTTATCCATTCAAGCCAGTGTGAGTGAGAAACCCTATCATTCAGGGAGTTGGAATTTGAATTTTGGAGGTTTGTTCCCTACAAACCATCCCCCAGATAACTCCACCAACAGTCTCAAGTTGGATAACCAACTCATTCCAACTTGCCCGGGACTTTACCAGTTTCAGCATAGACAGTCCCAAGGCCCAGGAAACTCCTCAGTTCTTAGCAAACCAGGATGGTCCATGACACTACTTAAGAGTGACAGACATCTGTCAATCACTGTGCACAAACTAGGAGCCTAGGGCACCCATGCAAATGTTTCAGCTCGGCAGAATTTGGGAAGCAATGGAGGGAGAATCTGACAAAACCGAGTTACAAAATCAGGAGCTGCAACCATGATTAGTTTGACTTTTCACTTTCCTGTAGGGCAGAGCCTATGGACAAATCCTTGGCCAGAGCTGCAAACTACAACAGTGGGAGTGGCTATGAGAACCAGATCTAGAGAGGTGTTCAGACCTCCCCAGCTTGTAGCCAGCACCGTCAGGACAACAAGATGTGACCGGATGAGATTGTGTCTCCATTGGGTTTCCCTGGAGTCCTCACTTGCCCTGGTGGTTACCCCACCATGTCCTCAGAGCAAACAAGTCCAGGTCAAGATGGAGTGGGCTAGGGTCAAGTTCAAATCCTATATCCCCCAAGAAAAAGAGATCCTGTCTGCCTAGATGACCAGATTTAGCAAATAAAAATACAGTCTACCCATTTAAATTTAAATTTCAAATAAATGATTTTTTTCAGCAGAAGTATATCCTATGTTGTATGCATGGGATATATTTACCCTTTAAAATTTTGTTTAAAATTCAAATTAAATTGAATGTCCTGTGTTTTAACCTGGCAACCTTATGCCCATTTCCAGAGACTCTATCTTGCACCTGGCATTCCCATGGAGACTTTAGCCTTCAGATGTGACAGTGAAAACAGTCTGGCAACAACAGCACTGACCGAGTGTTATATTTTGGCACAAGGTCATAGAATGGCCCAAATTCCACTTTCTTTACTATGTGGTCATAGACTCCCAAAAGAAATGAACTATGTACTCAAGTCAAAAAGATGCATGCTCTATAGTGTCCCTACTTTTAGATACAAAGGGAACTATAAATGAAGGACAGTGGGTAACTGCTTCCAAGAGCCTGGAAAGAAGCAGAAAGCTTCCATTTTGGCTTCTCTTCCAACCAGGGACCACTTGGGTCCTGGGTGAAGCTGGTGTTCACTTACAAAGCTGTCGTCTTCTGCTGTTGTTGGGATGCTGGGCTCTGTCCCAGGAGACTAGAGGCAAGGGTTGAGCTCTGTAGGTGACTTCAAGAAGGAAGAGCCTCAGAAAGGGTCAGAGTCAACATCCTTTGCTGATGACTGCAGGTCAGAGCCTGAGAAACCAAGAACCGTACACCTGGGTGAGAGGAGAAACTGAATGGGAGCAAAATCCAGAAGGTCAAAAGGTGACACAGGCCAGGTCAGTAGAGAAGCAAGTCAGGAAGAAGATTCTTGTCTAAGAGTTGCTGGACTGTCACGAAGCACCACGACGGGATGCTGAGCCACGGGACCTGGGTGTATCTGGCTAGACCAGGAGTCCCTCACGGGAGGTGACTGTGCCCCCCATGGGACATTTGTCAGTGTCTAGAAGTACTTTGGATTGTCATGACAGGGTGCAGTGTCGCTCCTAGCCACTGGTGGTCAAGGGCAGAAATGACAGTAAACACCCTGCAAATACACAGGACAGCTGCCTACAGCAAAGAGTGATCCAGCCCCAAACGCCAACAGTGCAGGAGCTCAGAAACTCGAGGACAGATCAGAGTTTAAGAAGCACAGCACACTTTCCCCTGAGTGTCCTCTGAGATGAAACTCGCCTACTCAGAATTTCCAGGTCTCCGTATTCTGAAAGGCCAGGAGGTGTGAGAGAGTGAGCCACCCTCTACGCCAGAAGAACCATGGGAAGTGAGAAAGAAGTTGGAAGAGAAATCCTCCAACCACGCCTTCCCAGTGGTTATTTGCCAAAGTGTGTGCTTATTAGCCAATTACAGCAGAGATTTACCGAGTGGAATTACATGTTCATTTAAGTAGTTGCAAAACCCGTCCCTCCCAAGCCACCAGCAAACTCCATGAGGCTTTAATGTGACCAATGGCAAAGTCAGTTAATAGAGCCTGCATGTTAATGGTGCCTGGGATTTATACTGTAATTGTTTCCGCGGCTCCCTGTCTCGGGGAGGTATTCGTCTTGGTGCATGGATACCAGCTGCGTGCCATAACATTACACGCAGGATTATGAGGGTTTTTTAAAAAATTATTTCATCTGTAATTATAGGCCAGACCAGTTTATTATTTAGAAATTTTTGAAAACATTTTAATTGAGATGGCCACTGGCCTTTAACTGACCCTGTCTCAAGGCACACTCTGGCAATCCAAGTATATGCAGCTCTTGGGTTAATAAGGCGAGTCCCTGTTCTAAACCAACTCATCAGCATTATTTAAAATTTTGGATTTGAGGTTTTTTTTTTTTTTCCAAGATTTATGGCACAGTTGAAATGAGGTCAAGTAGAAGCACTAAAGAATTTAATTAGAAATGTCCTCGCGTGTTCCCTATGGCTGTAAACCTCGTATGGGTTGCCCCCGGAGGGCCTGGAGTCATCGGAGATGGGGTGCATTTTTCTTTTTTTAACTCCTGATAAGGACGAACTATGATCAGCTCCTGTTTCTTCAATGGGGAATGCCGAGGACCTGGACATTTGGAAAGGAGCAGAGCCTGGAGAAGCCTTACTCAGAGGACAAGGAAAGGGACCAGGGCCTCCGGTCTAGCCTTGGAGGCTGGCCTCGACAAGAGTATTCCCTAATTTCTTTGCGGTATTTCCTGAGCCCCTTCTATGTCTCAATACTGTACAAAGTGTGTGAGACGTACTCTGTGTTCTCAAAGATCTTGTGGATGGATGAGAGAAACAGGACTAAGCACACAAAGTCAAACAGCACAGTCATTTAATACTAGAGAAGCATGTGCAGGAATCTGTGGAAACAAAGGCTTGACTTTGCCGAGGAATCAACTGGAAAACTTCCCCCAGGATGTCGCTCTTGGAGGATGTACAGGAGCTGCCCTCATTGGGCCTGGAGGAGGGAGAGGGAGGGAAAGGAGACCCCAGGTAGAGGACACAGACTGTGTCCCGTTGTTGCCCAAACAGCAACATTAACTAGAATGGTCATCAGAGCTCCACGATGTTCAAGCATTCCTCTGTATCAAGAGGACAAGTTGGGCACGCAAGCTGTGGCAAGGAGAGACACTAGGAAGCAATTCAGTTTGGAAGTCACATGCTTGCATTGTAAGATCTTCTGGCTGTGGAAGCCCAGACCAGAGGCCCACCAGCCAAGGTTCAGCTAGCATGGACTATGGGAGTGTAGAGTTTCAGCCTCTGGCTGAGATTCCTGTGGGCTCCACAGGATATGCCTGTGGAATACGACTGCTGGTACGAAGGCAGAGGACAATCTTGGGAGAGAAATGGGAAGGACACCCTGGATTCTGGGTGACTTGGCTGGCAGTGAGGGACAGAAGAAGATGCTTGCTCTTCCTCCTGCTTCTGAATTCCACTGTCACTGAATAGTTGAGATAATAACAACCATCGCAACCATTACTGCTACTAATGCAAGTGGTGTCAGGCATTTTTCACCATTATTTTTAATACTTACTGGTCGGGTATTTTTAGAATTTAGCCCACCTCCAAACACTGAGGTGAAGAATTGTCAACCATGCTAACTAAATTAATTTCTCCTCCTGTTACTCTAGAGCATGTGCATAGAGTTGCCCATGTGAGAAGCACTTTGATGAAAATGAAGACTCATAGTGAGAGTGGCTGCCTCTGTGGCTTTCAATCATATTTTTAAAATTTCTTCTGATTTTTTTAGAGACAGGGTGGAATGCAGTAGTGCAGTAGCCCCTCAAACTCCTGGGCTCAAGCAATCTCCCCACCTCAGCCTCCCTCCAGAGTAGCTGGGACTACAGGCATGTGCCACCATGCCCAGCTAATTTTTTTCTATTTTTTAAATTTTTTATAGGGATGGCGTCTTGCTATGTTCCCCAGGCTTGCCTCAAACTCCTGACTTCAAGTGATCCTCCCTCCTCTGCAAATTTTGTGTTCTTTATTCACTATGTGTGACTTCTCTTTTGAGCTTATAGTGCTGTGTGCCAAACATCCTCTACAGCAAGTGAAATAGACGTAAATTGACTGCCAGCTGCTTTGAGGATGTCGCCAGAGCATCTCAAAGTGAATTCTGGATATGCCACTTTCCCGGTGAGCTTTGGCTGCATAACAAACCACCCCAAAAATGGTACTGGCTTACAGCAGCAATCATTATCTTTATTGCTTTTGCATCTGTCTGCAAGCTGAGGGTCAGTTGATCACAGCCGGGTTGGCTCCAGGCTATGAATTAAGTCCATGGCTACTCGATGTGTCTCTGTCTTCCTTGGACTAGTGGTCCCCTGGGAGATGTTTCTCTCATGGTGAATGGCAGGAGTGTAAAGCAGGGCACATCCAGCAATGCAAGGGCAGATCAAGCCCCTGATGCTCAGTCTGCTCCTATCCCACTGCGAAGTAAGTTACATGATCAGCCTCATCAAGAGACTCAGGTGACTGAATCAGATCCTACCCACCTCAGGCAGGACTGGCTTAGGGGAGTCACTCCCTATTGTGTGCGGTCCACAGCTGGGGGTGGTATCAGCTAACCATTTCCTGGATGATCTAAAGTCAGGGACAACCACTACCTGCTTTCTACTAGGACAAAGGTGTGGGCTTGACCAATATGCATTTCCAGGCTGAGACAAACAACTTGTGGCTCTTTCTTTGGGAGGTCCTGAAGCCAACTTTTGCAAAATGGGTTGCTTTTATAGATAATGTAACTCAGATTGCATTTGAAAAATAAATGTGAACTAAAAGTAATTAAAGCATGTTGGTTCATGAATAATACACTATTTTACAACTATTTGCTGAGCATAATGAGACAAGCTACTAAATTGACAATGAACACTCTATTATGTGATTGCCAACTGTTTTATAAGATATTGAACATACTCATTTCTTCTATCATCGTGTGTATTATCAAGCGATTGCTTTTTAATAAATTAATTTTCCAGACATCTCTGGGGTCTTTGAAATCTGGCTGAGGGCAAAAATAAAATTAATTGTGTGGTCTGTGCGGAATGTTCAGGGCTTGATGACTTACAAGTAAGTGTCATAACTGGCAGTCTCTGCCAAAAAAAAAAACACTATGTGTGCCCCAAAAGTGTGAAGGATAGTGTGAAAAGAGCCACTGGCTCCTTGAGAATGAAGAGGTTGCTTACTCCAGGAAGGCTGGAGGCTGGGCAGGTCCAGGATCACTTTCTGAAAATATTTAATAAAAGCAAAAATTGGTATTTGATCTTATCCCATTCTATACACTTACTTTTTTTTTTTTTTTTTTTTTTTGAGATGGAGTCAGTCTCCTTCACTGAGGCTGGAGTGCAGTAGAGTGATCTCAGCTCACTGCAACCTCCACCTCCCATGTTCAAGGGATTCTCCTGCCTCAGCCTCCTGAGTAGCTGGCATTACAGGTGCACACCACCACACCTGGCTAATTTTTGTATTTTTAGTAGAGACAGGGTTTCACCATGTTGGTCAGGCTGGTCTCAAACTCCTGACCTTGTGATCTGCACACCTCGGCTTCCCAAACTGCTGGGATTACAGTGGCATGAGCCACTGTGCCTGGCCATATATACTTACTCTTCAATCTGCTTGTCTACCATTTTTCAAATGTCAATATTACCTTCCATGGGAAGTTTTAATGGTATCCCATCACCTCTCAATGGGACAGAGCTGGGTCCTCTGATCTCTGTTTCCACAGTACTTGTGCTTAGCCCCTTGATGTATTTGCCATTGATGATTAGCCATTGATGCATCTCGTATCTTGATGATTCACAGCACCGCCAGTTGCATAGCTCTGGGAGATGACATCCACCTTGAATCTCCATAATGGAACCTCTAGGGCTATCACTTAGAGTCTAGTGTAATGTTACCACCTGCAGTTGCACAAGGGGTCTGGATGATCATTTCATGGGTCTGCTTCCAGAACTCTAGGGCTAATGTAACACATTTTCATCTCTGCATTTCCAGTTGTTGAACAGGACCCGTATTAGGGTTCACTTGGAGATTGTTGAGTGAGTAAATGACCCATTCTGTGCATTGACATTCCCATAAGTTAGCCAAGCTCCTTCTTCAGTGCATGAAAAACCCACATGGGTAGTCACTAAGAATGGCCTATCTTTACAATAATGCTTTTCCAGCTGTTAGTAAACTGGACTATTATTTCTGCGACTTCTGCGTTATCTAATCCTATCAAATGCATAGATCAGACTGGAGGGAACGCTCAGCTGCACACATGAGAGGGCGTCATGGAGAACAAAGAACCCTAGACGCGATGTGATCATTTTTATTTTTATTTAACTTCTAACCAAACTTCACACACAGTCCATGTGCCATAAGTGTCAGGCAGGAAGGGCTTAGGCCTGAAATGCGCTTCTAATAGTAGGTTAAGTATGTTGGTAAGAGCCTTCTCAGTTAACTTCTTCATGATCTGGGCTGGGATATTATGTTGTATCAAGACTCCAAGTTTCTTTCTCTATATAAAAGGGAAATTGTCAAGTTAAATATAGTACCTCCAAATTCTGGAATCTGATGCAGATGCGAAAGCCATATTAATGACATGAAAATGTTCTTACGCAAATTTTTTGAAGTACGAAAGTGTTTACGTGTGAAGGTAGGAAGAAACCGTACCTATATTCCTATCTCTCCAAATTCACATATCTCCAACCCACAGTAGATGTTATTTAAGTCTTTTCAACATGTATATTGTCTGTATCAGGGATTCCCCAACCCCTGGGCCACAGATTGGTACCAGTCTATGGCCCTGTTAGAAACTGGAATGCACTAGTAAGAGGTGAGTAGCAGGTGAGTGAGCAAAACTTTATCTGTAATTGCAGCCGTTCCTCATTGCTCACATTACCGCTTGAGCTCCACCTCCTGTCCTATCAGCGGTGGCATTAGATTGTCATAAGAGGGCAAACCCTATTGTGAACTGCACATGTGAGGGATCTAGGTTTTGCGTTCCTTATGAGAGTCTAATGCCTGATGACCTGTCACTGTCTCCCATCACCCACAGATGGGACCATCTAGCTGCAGGAAAACAAGCTCAGGGGTCCCCCAGATTCTACATTATAGTGAGTTGTATAATTATTTCATTATATATTACAATGTAATAATAATAGAAATATAGTGCACAGTGAATATAATGTGCCTAAATCATTCTGAAACCATCTGCTGCCCGACTCTGGTTCGCAGAAAAATTGTCTTCCATGAAACCAGTCCCTGGTGCCAAAAAGGTTGAGAACCATATGTTCTATATAGTTATCTTAACACCTTTGTAATTCTTTCCTGCTTTCTTCCTTTTGCAACATAAGAACCCCATTTAAGGGATGGGATGGAACAATAGATAGATAGGCAGGTAGATACCTGATAACTGGACAGGTGATAATACAGATAAGAAAATTCAAATTTGAATCCAGTGAGCTGAGAATCTTCTATTCTTGCTGCTGAGACCACTGTTTTCTGTTCCATTCAATAGATGGCTTTATTTCCGCTTCTGTCAGCTTTTGGGATTTAGACTACATCTTTGATTGGCTTTCTTTCAGGTTTATATCTGATGTTAATTTAAAAATTAAAATGCAGCAAGAGCTCATTTCCAGTTTTGCCCCAGAAACCGGGTCAGAGTACCCAAATTGTGGCATCTCCCTCTGTGCATCCTAACCCAGGTCATTAAACAGTCAAGTCTGGCCTTTGAGGACTTAAACTTTCCTGTCCCATAAGAGCCCATTGGCGAAGAGTGACTTTGAGCTCCCTGGTCTCCAGATATCACATCCAGGTGGAGACAGTATCTTGGCTGTCCCTGCTCTGTCTGCTATTTTTTCTCCATTTTTCCAGGGGCAAAACTAATATGACTACACAGAAAAACATGACATTTCTTATTTTAATTTGCTTTTGGAGTGACTTTTAAAATAGATATTTGAACCTGACGAACCTGACAAGGTGCAGCCAGTTTTAGGAAAGTGATACCCGTACATTTTGGGCAGAGAAATACTAGTGTATGCAGCCCTACCCCACAGGATCAGAAAAAGAATTACTGAGTGGGAAGCGGAGTCAGTAAAATGTATTCCCCTATCTTCATCCCAAAATAAATGGATAATTAAGGATCTCAGGGGCCAGTCTTCCATGCAATAAGTACATTTTGTCCAGGAAATTTGGAATATAATCTTAGAATGTTAGCTTCAGAAAGCACACTCCAACACGGGAAACTGGTATTTGTAGCATGCCTATGGATCAACTCTTTTCATATACTTGGTTAATTTCTTCCATTTTAAAGGAACCATGTGGAGTATGCATTTTCAGGTCAACTTTGCTGACATGGAGAGGCACTGTGTTGTGCTGAAGGTTGCTCAGCTGTAGAACCAGGATGCGACCCATGCTTCTTCCTTTGTACTACATGGTTTTCCAGGATGGAAACATTCTTTGAAATCAATGGTCTTACCTGATTTGGTCAAGACCACCCACCCGGGCAAGGGCAGGGTCTAGGCTGGGCTTCGTGTATCTGAGGTCTGGTCCAGCGCCTTCAAGGCGGATGGCCACTCTCCGAGCCTCAGCACTTCTTAATTCCATCTATTGGTCATACCTCCTGTGCATCCTTTCTGTCACTGCTGGAGGCACCCACAGAAACAGATTGCCTTAGCCAGGCCAAAGGTCAGAACCCAGGATGTCAGAGAGAGCTTCCCTTGCCATAACCACCTCCAGCGTTCAGTCCTCAGGTCCTGTGCAATTAAACTCCAGAAAGTTAACTGTGTAAGAACCAGAACTGTTTCTCAAAGATAGGGCTTGCCTACAGAGTCGCTCAGCATGTGTGTGTTTACAACCTGTTTACAAGATCAGTGGTTAAATACAAACATTCTCACTGAGTGATTGATACTTACCTCTTAAGAATGAAAGATTCAGTGTAGTGTTTTTATTATTTTTTTTCTGTAAGGGAGTATCTTGCAAATTGATGAGTCCCTTTTAATTAGATGGTGGGGCTATGTGCTTAACATTGCATGCAAAAGGCCTATAAAAACGAAGTTAAATTAATACACAGGCTGCCGCAAGCAAGCTCGGAGCAGCAGAAATCAGGTCATTCTACGAGAAAGGGAATTTAGGACCCTCTCACCACTAGGTTTGGATTAAAGTCCACATCTTTCAGTTCGAAGTGAAGAGAAGGAATCCCAGAGGTACACGGTGTTTTCGGCACGTGCTTTGCTCAGTGCACTCCTCTAGATGGCTCGATGAGGAACCCCGTGGCTCAAGCACCTGCTGACTTGCCCAGGTGCTGTTCGCCAGGAGTCTGTTCACCTTGTCCTCACGCCCCTGTCCTCAGATGGAGTTACCAAACGGCCTCCACGCTAGGCTTCACTTATCCCCCCTCACAGCCCATCTTCGGGCTGTTCATAATGTTCTGACACTTTTATAAGTCCCTTGCTCTCTGCCAGGACAGGCGGCCCCTCGAAGTGTGCAGTGAATTCCACGGACAATGGAAAGGCAGCTCTAACTGCAGGTGAAACTGCTCTAACAGGGAAAGCTCTTTAAAAGACCATCAAAGAGACACCCTGCAAATGCCTGCTTTCCGGGGGAGCCTGGCGCCCACAAGGCCATGCCCCATATCCGTGAGTCACTGGCACTGCTGTCCTGGTGGTGCCATCAAAGCCTGTTTCCAAGGGGGTGGGAGAGGCTCTTCTGGCCTGGAAACGAGGGTTTTAAAATTAATGTTACTATATTCCGGCTGTGGCCTTTATCCTCGCAAGGACAAAGTTCGTGGGACCTGGGTGTTGTAGGTCTATGTTAGAAGGAAGAAGCTCCGAGAGGACACGTGATCTGCCAGGGTTACACAGTTCCGTGGATGAGAAAGGGGGTTACAATGTGGATGATAGGATATTTTCTGCTGCGCTGTATCTTTTTCTCCAAGAACAATTGTGTTCTGATGGATCCCTGTGTTATCGATGAAAGCCCATCCTGGCCCCTCCTTGTCCACGGTGCCCTATCTCAGATTGGTGCGTGATGATGCTGCTGCAGGGAGGAACTGGGGTACCACTCTCATTGTAGTCTATGTACATGATCCTCCCATTCTAGCTTCTGTTAAACCTGCACCCTTGGTGGAAACCCAAAGCGGGACCTCCCCCTGCCCTAACCCCCACCACCATTACATTTGTCTTCCTGAGCAAATTACCTTGTAACTCAGCCTAAGTGGAAACAGGAGAAACATCTGAATTTTGAACCATAACAAATATAGGCAGAGAGCTCTTTTCCCTTACCTTTTATGCCTGTCTTTGTGTACCTGTGGAAACGTTTATGATGAAAGGTGGCAACTATTGAAAAGGGCACGAGCCAGTGAGGAAACCCCGGCAGGGGCTCAGGGATCAGAAAGATCAATGCGCGAAGGCGCACAGCCACAGAAACGGATCCAGGCCAATTTGTGAAGCTTTCCTCTCCTTCGAGAATTATCAGTGCGTTTCCTGTCCTGGGATTAAAGTCAGAGCAAGATCTAGTGAAGCCAATCTTTCTGGATTTTATGAATAAAGCACATGTGCTATTATTAGGAGATCACACCCACCTTGCCCTCATTTAGAGTGAGAGTTAATGGCTGACTTATTTTGATGTTTCTTAGGTATTCATGCTTTCCTTGTAGTTGGTATATTTTTAATTCTTTCCCCTCAAATAGTTGTCACACAAATCATGAAATAACTTTTAAGTTCAAAAATAATGTGGGTGGGCAAGGTGGCTTATACCTATAATCCCAGCACTTTGGGAGGCAGAAGCAGGAGGATTACTTGAGGCTTGGAGTTGGAGACCAGCCTGGGAAACACAGCAAGACCCCATCGCTACAAAAGCCTAAGTACTTAGCTGAGTGTGGTGGTGCATGCCTGTAGTCCTAGCTACTTGGGAGGCTGGGGTGAGAGGATCACTTGAGTCCAGGAGTTCAAGGTTACTGTAAGCTATAATTGTGCCACGGCAGTCTAGCCTGTGTGACAGAGAAAGACCCTGTCTCAAAGAATTTTTTGAAATGGTGTCATTCTCAGATTCCAAGAAGGAAGTTGTGGTCTACACCCAGGATTTCTCTCCACTCAACAGTTATATCGACACTGCTGATGTTTTTTAAGTCTAAGTATTTCTTTCAAGTTTTTTTTGATGAGGATATTTGGAGTAGCATAAAATGTATTATTTTTGTTTTCCAATGTTGTTTAAAAACTTTATAGTAGCAGAGATAAGATGGGCAAAAAAAATCAATACTTCAGCTTATCATGTAGTTCAAACTTTTAGCAAGTGATAATAAAAGTAGAAAGGGGTTTGTCATATATCCATATTCTGGGTGTGGCAAAATCTGGGCATGAATGTTCAAGGTTAATAGGAGTGCACTGAGGTGGAGACATGAGGAGCTAAACAATTTCAGTATGTTACTCGACCATGGCAGAATGTCAAACTCAAGTGGAAAAAAATCTCTTGTTGAATACTCACCTGGCCAAAGTCACAGGGAGATGGTGTTCATACACACACACAGCAATGAAAGGTAATTCAGACAACCAGCCAGTTGTTTTGTTTTGTTTTGTTGTTTGTTTGTATGAGATAGGGGTATCCCTTTGTCTCCCAGGCTAGAGTGCAGAGGCACAATCATGGCTTACCGCAGCCTTGACCTCCCAGGCGCAGGTGATCCCCCTACCTCAGTCTCCTGAGTAGCTGGGACCACAGGTGTGCGCCGCCATGCCTGGCTAATTTTTGCAGAGAAGGGGTTTGAGACCAGACTTTTGTAGAGTTGGGGCTGAGACCAGGCTTGTCTCAAACTCCTGGATTGAAGGGATCCTGCTGCCTTGGCCTGCCAAAGGGGTGGGATTAACTGGCCTAGCCAGTTATTTTGAAAAAAATTAAGTGACCAAAAATAATCCATCTGCTTTTATTTTTTCAAATGTATGTTTCTTGGCGCCATGCAGCCCTAAGGTTCCCCATCCTGTTCCTGGGAAACGTACAAACCATTCCATTTCTGTCGATATGTCAATTCAAGAGAACTTTCTGGAGGCTCAGTGACTGGACCTGAGTCAGCTCACAGCCATGCTGCAATACTAAGTGAGCAGCTGGGCATGTTTTACAAGCACTGGCATAGTTTGTCTTTGTTTTTCTAAATTTTACTTTTTAAAAACTATTAGAACATACTTTTATCATAGAAAATGTGGGGAATATAGATAAGCATAAGAAAAAAAAGTCATCGACATGTCCTCTACCCAGAGATAACCATTATTAACACTTTCTGTTCTTTTTTTCTCTCAATACATACTTTGTCAGTAGAAAGTCATGAATGTATGTTTAACAAAAATGGAATCATACCCCACCGACTTCTATAACCTACGTTTTTCACCTAATAAGTTATAAACATTTCTTTTTTATTCTTTTATATACTTTAAGTTCTGGGGTACATGTACAGAGCATTCAGGCTTGTTACATAGGTATACATGTGCTGGCGGTTTGCTGCACCCATCAACCCATCATCTACATTAGGTATTTCTCCTAATGCTATCTCTCCCCTAACCCCCCACCCCTTGACAGGCCCCAGTATGTGATGTTCCCCTCCCTGTGTCCATGTGTTCTCATTGTTCAACTCCCACTTATGAGTCAGAACCTGCAGTGTTTGGTTTTCTGTTCCTGTGTTAGTTTGCTGAGAATGACGGTTTTCAGCTTCATCCATGTCCCTGCATAGGATATGAACTCATCCTTTTTTATGGCTGCATAGTGTTCCATGGTGTATATGTGCCATATTTTCTTTATCCAGTCTATCATTGATGGGCATTTGGGTTGGTTCCAAGTCTTTGCTATTGTGAACAGTGCCGCAATAAACATACATGTGCATGTATCTCTATAGTAGAATGATTTATAATCCTTTAGGTATATACCCAGTAATGGGATTATTGGGTCAAATGGTATTTCTAGTTCTAGATCATTGAGGAATTGCCACACTCTCTTCCACAATGGCTGAACCAATTTACACTCCCACCAACAGTGTAAAAGTGTTCCTATATCTTCACATCCTCCCCAGCATCTGTTCTTTCCTGACTTTTTAATGATCACCATTCTAACTAGCATGAGACGGTGTCTCACTGTGGTTTTGATTTGCATTTTCCTGAATGACTAGTGATGATAAGCATTTTTTCATATGTTTGCTGGCTGCATAAATGTCTTCTTTTGAAAAGTGTCTGTTCCTATCCTTTGCCCACTTTTTGATAGGGTTGTGTGTTTTTTTCTTGTAAATTTGTTTAAGTTCTTTGTAGATTCTGGATATTAGCCCTTTGTCAGATTTCAAAAATTTTCTCCCATTCTGTAGGTTGCCTGTTTACTCTGATGATAGTTTCTTTTGCTGTGAAGAAGCTATTTAGTTTGATTAGATCCCATTTGTCAATTTTGGCTTTCATTGCCATTGCTTTTGGTGTTTTAGTCATGAAATCTTTGCCTATGAGTCTTTGCCCATACCTATGTCCTGGATGGTATTGCCTAAGTTTTCTTCTAGGGTTTTTATGGTTTTAGGTCTTAAATTTAAGTATTTAATCCAGCTTGAGTTAATTTTTGTATAAGGCATAAGGAAGGGGTCCAGTTTCCGCTTTCTGCATATGGATAGCCAGTTTTCCCAGCACCATTTATTAAATAGGGAATCCTTTTCCCATTGCTTGTTTTTCTCAAGTTTGTCAAGTATCAGATGGTTGTAGTTTTGTGGTGTTATTTCTGAGGCCTCTGTTCTGTTCCGTTGATCTATATATCTGTTTTGGTACCAATACCATGCTGTTTTGGTTACTGTAGACTTGTAGTATAGTTTGAAGTCAGGTAGCATGATGCCTCCAGCTTTGCTCTTTTTGCTTAGGATTGTCTTGGCTATGTGTGCTCTTTTTTGGTTCCATATGAAATTTAAAGTAGTTTTTTCTATTTCTGTAAAGAAAGTGAATGGTAGTTTGATGGAGATAGCATTGAATCTATGAATTACTTTGGGCAACAAGGCCATTTTCATGATATTGATTCTTCCTATCCATGAGCATGGAATGTTTTTCCATTTGTTTGTGTCCTCTCTTATTTCTTTGAGCAGTGGTTTGTAGTTCTTCTTGAAGAGGTCCTTCATAATCACTTATAAGTTGTATTCCTAGGTATTTTATTCTCTTTGTAGCAATTGCGAATGGGAGTTCACTCATGATTTGGCTCTCTGTCTATTATTGGTGTATAGGAATGCTTGTGATTTTTTCACATTGATTTTATATCCTGAGACTTTGCTGAAGTTGCTTATCAGCTTAAGGAGGTTAGGCGCTGAGATGATAGGGTTTTCTAAATATGCAATCACGTCATCTGCAAACAGAGACAATTTGACTTCCTCTTTTCCTAATTGAATACATTTTATTTCTTTCTCTTGCCTGATTGTCCTGGCCAGAACTTCCAGTACTTTGTTGAATAGGAGCGGTGAGAGAGGGCTTGTCTTGTGCCAGTTTTCAAAAGGCATGCTTCCAGTTTTTGTCCATTCAGTATGATATTGGCTGTGGGTTTGTCATAAATAGCTCTTATTATTTTGAGATACGTTCCGTCAATACCTAGTTTATTGAGAGTTTTAGCATGAAGGTTGTTGAATTTTGTTGAAGGCCTTTTCTGCATCTATTGAGATAATCATGTGGTTTTTATCATTGGTTCTGTTTATGTGATAGATTATGTTTATTGATTTGTATATGTTAAACCAGGCTTGCATCCCAGGGATGAAACTGACTTGATCATGGTGGGTAAGCTTTTTGATGTGCTGCTGGATTTGGTTTGCCAGTATTTTATTGAGGATTTCAGCATCAATGTTCATCAGGGATATTAGCCTGAAGTTTTCTTTTTTTCTTGTGTCTCTGCCAGGTTTTGGTATCAGGATGATGCTGGCTTCATAAAATGAGTTAGGAAGGATTCCTTCTTTTTCTATTGTTTGGAATAGTTTCAGAAGTAATGATACCAACTCCTCTTTGTACTTCTGGCAGAATTCGGCTTTGAATCCATCTAGTCCTGGACTTTTTTTGGTTGGTAGGCTATTACTGCCTCAATTTCAGAACTTGTTATTGCTCTATTCAGGAATTCTACTTCTTCCTGGTTTAGTCTTGGGAGGGTGTATGTGTCCAGGAATTTATCCATTTCTTCTAGATTTTCTAGTTTATTTGCCTAGAGGTGTTTATGGTTTTCTCTGGTGGTACTTTGTATTTCTGTGGGATCAGTGGTGATATCCCCTTTATCATTTTTTACTGAGTCTGTTTAATTCTTCAATTCTTCACTCTTTTCTTCTTTATTAATCTCGTTAGCAGCCTATCTGTTTTGTTGATCTTTTCAAAAAACCAGATCCTGGATCCATTGAATTTTTGAAGGGATTTTTGTGTGTCTATCTCCTTCATTTCTGCTCTAATCTTGGTTATTTCTTGTCTTCTGCTAGCTTTTGAATGTGTTTGCTCTTGCTACTCTAGTTCTTTTAACTGTGTTGTTAGAGTGTAGATTTTAGATCTTTCCTGCTTTCTCTTGTGGGCATTTAGTGCTATAAATTTCCCTCTACACACTGCTTTAAATGTATCCCAGAGATTCTGTTACATTGTGTCTTTGTTTTCATTGGTTTCAAAGAACTTCCTTATTTCCGTCTTCATTTCATTATTTACCCAGTAGTCATTCAGGAGCAGGTTGTTCAGGTTCCATGTAGTTGTGCAGTTTTTAGTGAGTTTTTAATCCTGAGTTCTAATTTGATTGCACTGTGGTCTGAGAGACTGCTAAGAATTCCATTATTTTGCATTTGCTGAGG
Source organism: Papio anubis (assembly GCF_008728515.1). Taxonomy (NCBI): domain Eukaryota; kingdom Metazoa; phylum Chordata; class Mammalia; order Primates; family Cercopithecidae; genus Papio; species Papio anubis. Next base: position 10,781,257 of record NC_044993.1, read on the forward strand.
AGTGTTTTACTTCCAATCATGTGGTCAATTTTAGAATAAGTGCAATGTGGTGCTGAGAAGAATGTATATTCTGTTGATTTGGGGTGGAGAATTCTGTAGATGTCTATTAGGTCTGCTTGGTCCAGAGCTGAGTTCAAGTCCTGCATATCCTTGTTAATTTTCTGTCTCATTGATCCGTCTCATATTGACAGTGGGGTGTTAAAGTCTCCCACTATTACTGTGTGGGAGTCTAAGTCTCCTTGTAGGTCTTTAAGAACTTGCTTTATGAATCGGTGTGCTCCTGTATTGGGTGCATATATATTTAGGATAGTTAGCTCTTCTTGTTGCATTGATCCCTTTACCATTATGTAATGCCCTTCTTTGTCTCTTTTGATCTTTGCCGGTTTAAACTGTTTCATCAGAGACTAGGATTGCAACCCCTGCTTTTTTTCCTTCCCATTTGCTTGGTAAATCTTCCTCCATTCCTTTATTTTGAGCCTATGTGTGTCTGCACATGAGATGGGTCTCCTGAAGAACACACACTGATGGGTCTTGAGTCGTTATCTAATTTGCCAGTCTGTGTCTTTTAATTGGGGCATTTAGCCCATTTGCATTTAAGGTTAATATTGTTATGTGTGAATTTGATCCTGTCATTATGATGCTAGCTGGTTATTTTGCCCATTGGTTGATGCAGTTTTTTCACAGCGTCAATGGTCTTTACAATTTGGTATGTTCTTGCAGTGGCTGGTATTGGTTGTTCCTTTCCATGTTTAGTGCTTCTTTCAGGAGCTCTTGTAAGGCAGGCCTGGTGGTGACAAAATCTCTCAGCATTTGCTTGTCTGTAAAAGATTTTATTTCTCCGTAGCTTATGCAACTTAGTTTGGCTGGATATGAAATCCTGGGTTGAAAATTCTTTTATTTAAGAATGTTGAATATTGGCCCCCACTCTCTTCTGGCTTATAGGTCTTCTGGTTTGTAGGGTTTCCACTGAGAGATCTGCTATAGTCTTAAACATCATTTCAATTAAATTTCTCCCACAACATCATTTCATGGTAGTCAGAGAGCTTCGCTCCGACTGTTAGACATTTAAATGGATCTCAGGTTTCTCATGATATTACTATTACTGCTTTAAGAAATATGTTTCTCTGTCTATGTCCCAGGGGAAGTGTATTAACAAATAGCTAATGAAAAAAAGATCAAAAACAAAAGCAGTGGCCTGTGTTCAAAGGATTTAGGGTTAAACATAATTAAATTATTTCAATAACAAGACTTTTCAGATCTATTAGTCTGTTAATGCAGTTTTTGAATTCTGAAACTCCTGATGTCTACACACACACACACACACACATGCACACATGGTCACATACACTCTTATCAGCTGTCCAGATGATGAACATTGCCTTGTTTTAGGATTAACTACTAGAACTTGAATTTCTGGGTCAAGAAGCTCTGTTTTGTATTATTAGTAATGATCATAGTGATTTTATTTAATGTTTTATTTTAAATGGTGGTTTTTACTATTAATATTTAGTCTTCAGATTGAACATGAGATAGATACACGAGTGTTCATTTTTTTCATGTCTTCTCCTATATTTTGAAAGTGCTGAAGCCGTGAATGCTTTGGGAACGTACAGAGTGATTTACACAGGGTTCTAGAAGGTTCTTGATTCCTGTTCAGAAAACAGGATAACATGACTGAATTTTTTTTTTTTTTTTTGACATGGAGTCTGGCTGTGTTGCACAGGCTGGAGTGCAGTGGCATGATCTCAGCTCACTGCAAGCTCCGCCTCCTGAGTTCATGCCATTTTCCTGCCTCAGCCTCCCAGGTAGCTAGGATTACAGGTGCCTGCCACCACACCGGGCTAATTTTTTGTATTTTTAGTAGAGATGGGGTTTCACCGTGTTAGCCAGGATGGTCTTCATCTCCTGACCTCGTGATCCGCCCACCTCGGCCTCCCAAAGTGCTGGGATTACAGGCGAGAGCCACCGCGCCCAGCAACATGACTGAATTTTTTCCCAGGGAGGATCTGCTCAGCCTCTCTCCCTAAAGTGGGTTTGAAGGCAGCCACTATAATAAGAGCAAAAAGCCAAGTACTTCATCATAAAGTTCTTCAAATCTAGGCCACACCAGGTAAAATTCCCCCAGAACCAAGCTTAAGGGCAAGCCCTGCCTCAGCAAACCAGGCAAAGAATTCTGCACATATTTCCCAATGCAGCCAAGAAAGTCTTCGAACTTTCTCAGTAGGTTCTGAAGCAGCAGAACAATGAACACGATGAAAAGGCTGGCCAAACCAGCTGACCCAAAGTTTAGCTTGTTTCTTTCGGCTTTCCGCAATCAGCCTTTTTTTTTATGTCGCTGACACAACGCTCCTCTCCTCTTCTGTCTTGGTTCCGGACGGGAAAGATCTTTGCATACCCAGGAACTTGAACGGCATCCCTCGGTAAGATTCCCACTGCTGCGTGCCGGACAGGCAGATCATCTGGGGAAAATAAACTGAGCAGCAGCGTATCCACCTGGGTGAAACATACCTACTCTTCTCAAAGAAAACCAGCAGTAGGGATAAAAGCCATCCGTGTAGGCAGCCCAGAAAAAGTATCTTGCCAGTAGCTACCCAGAGCCTTAAATATTTTCGTGTTGTTCGACCTCAGCATTCTCCTTGGAACTGATGTGAAGAAAATAAAGAGTTCCCCCAAATCTTACACAAATATATTTACTAAACCACGATTTATATTAATAAAACATGGTGGTAAAGGGTTAGAAACCTTAACTCTCCAAGAATAATAAAATGACGAAGTAACTACCATACATCTATTCACTAGATACAGGATCATAAAGGCATTAAATTATTTTAAAATAATTTATTTAGTTTGAAATATATCAAGGTGTATATGGAATATAATCACAACTATATAAAATGAAAGCTACAAGATATATACAAATTTTGTAATGCATAAAAAAATACCACAGTATTTACGTAGTTGGTTGTTTTGAGTGGTGGGACTATGAGAACATGTGTTTTTCTGATCCTGCCCCCCAAACTTAAATGTTGAGCATGCATTTTAACTTTTTTAACCTTTTTTTTTTTTTGAGACAGAGTCTCACTCTGTCACTCAGGCTGGAGTGCAGTGGCACCATCTTGGCTCACTGCAGCTTCCGCCTCCTGGGCTCAAGCAATTCTCCTGCCTCAGCCTCCCGAGTAGCTGGGACTACAGGTGCACACCACCACACCAGGCTTATTTTTGTATTTTTAGTAGAGACAGGGTTTCACCATGTTGGCTAGGCTGGTCTTGAAGTCCTGAACTTAAGTGATCCTCCTACCTCAGCCTCCCAAAGCATTTAACTTTTTAATAAAAACAGCAATACGTTTTGTTTAGCAGAATATTAGTTACCAATTATTTCCAAGATCAACTCCTTTTAAATACGATGATAGAACTTTTTATATAACCAATATTACAGATCATATTGAAAGAATATAATGAAAAAGCCACATTCAGGTAAATTACCAATGGAATTCATACTTGCTCAGCTTCGAGAAGCCTAAACAAGTCCTACACTGAACATACAGCAAGGTAGTAATGAAGTCTGAGGAACAGGAGATCAGAGACGCAGAGTGACAGTAGGGAATGGGGTCAGAGACAAATGGCCCTGGAGAGGTACAATGGTGGGACAGTGTCACAGGAGGTGGTGACCCCACAATTCAAACGGTTTTCTCATTGGTGAAAAGGGGACAGTAACATTCACTTCAAAAGCTGTGAGACTTAAATGAACAAAGACAGAATTTCAGACAGGTGTTTGGTAAGCACTCGGGAAATGGTGATTTATAAAAGTGGACTGTCCCTTGGGGAATGCCCAGCATCAAATGAGACATTATCAGAATTCCAAAGTAAAAGGACAAGCTCCTGGTGAACATCAGATAAAATCAGGAAAGCTGGAGGAAGACACAGAGGCTTCGTCACTGGAATGAGCAATGGAGAACCTCTATTTCCATAACCCTGTTTTGAAAATTAAAAGGAGCTTTTATTCTCTCACGCCTAAGATGCAGCAGGGCATGGCCTTTGCAAACAGATCAGCTTAGAAGTGAGACAATCTTTCTGAGTGGTGTGGCACATGTTTTTATAAAAGCAGACGGTGCATCAGCTGGGAAGAAGTAACTGGCTAAGGAATCCTAGCTAGTGGGGTAAATACCTAAGCCAGTGTGAACCGAAGAGGCTTGGGGTATGAGTTTTGGGCTTTGCACTGCATTCGGATGGACTCTATGTAGTGCTATAACTGGGGACTGAAAAGGAGAAAAGGTAGGCTCTTCACGGGTGGAATAATCTAGTGACAATGCAGTAGCTTGGATGGACTGATATTTTTCTGCCAAAACTGAATGTAGACTCACTCTGAATTTCCACTCTAATTAAACATGTGAACTCCGTCCTGTGGGAAAATGAAAGACAGAATTCTTATACTTTAAATAAGGAGGCTGGCTGCTTGGGAATACTGTATGTAAATAGTTATAGGTTGTGACAATGGGAAAATCAGTTTAAAATGTTTTCAATGGCAACACCCAGTGTTGATAAGGTTGTAAACAAACAGTAATATGCTGGTTCTGCTGGTGTAACCCTTCCAGATAGCACTGTGGCTCTCTGTGGCAAAGGCCAATAGGAGCTGTTGGAGCTAGGAAGTCCAATTCTACAGTCTACAAATGTATGCTGAGGAGATCAATTAATAGAAGGAAAAAGCTGTATGCATAAAGATGTTAATGGAACCATTAGTTCTAACAGAAACTAGAAATAACCCAAATGTCCCATAGTAGGGGAATGGGTTTCCAAGTAATGGCCCATCACCTATGTGATATGTGAGGTAGCCATTAAAATAATGGAAAACTTTGAGAAATAAGATGAGTTTGGTGGGGGCGGGGGGAAGGGAAAAAAAGGGGGGCATGAAGCCAAATGCCACGAATCCTTGAAAGGCAATAAGATAAAAATATTTTTGATGAAATAGTGGTATTATGAGTCTTTTTCTTTGTAAAAGTTACCTTTATTGTTGCTACATGATTTCATCTATAGGTACAATTCAGAGCTGTTTGTTCAGTAATTATATGAATAATAATCTGTGATAGTAGTATTCTACAATGACCTCAGCTAAACTAGCTTGGATATATTGAAAGACACAAAGAGTTAATAGACAGGGTAAGTATTGCTGTTTTAGATTTTTTTTTTTCTTTTTTTACATAAGCTTCTAAAAACGGTGCCTGCTGGTGACCAGAATGGGCAGGGATATTGCAAGCCAAGTCTTTCTGGCCTACTGTTGACCTTGATGAAAGTCATCAGGCCTTCATTGAAGTTCAAAACAAAACCACTCATAACCCCATTTTAAAAAGCAAAACCGCAAGCCACAGGCTTCAGTCATTGCTGGGGGATGCTTCAATTTCTTGTTTCCTATTGGTAAGTTGCAGCAAGGTCTCCCTTAATCAGGTGTGAAAGTGGAAACTGGCCGCCTTTGGGGTTGAAAGAAACTTAGGGAGAGAGAGGGACTTGGAAGAAAACAACTGCGGAGAAGCTGGCCCACTCTTCCTGTCTGGGTGGATTCTGCAGCATCGGGTGAGTGTGAAGAACTCGGGAGGCTCACTCCACGAGAAGGTGCAGACCTACTTACAATCAGAACAGGAGAGAGGGCGTATGGGAAATGTAGGCAAGGCTGAAGCCAATATTGCTGGATAAGTGGCATGTACAAAAATGATTTGTAAGGTTTATACTAGACATAGCGGTATCAGGAGGAGAGCCAATCAACTGGTCTTCCCTTGCAGATAATTCACCCATTATATAAATGTAATGTATATATGCTGCTGGTCTATAGGCCACACGAAAAAGTAGTGTGTAGTGGAAGGCCCATGGGCTTCGAGGCAGATGGAGCTGGCTCACATCCTGACTCTGCTATCTACCAGCTATGAGACTGTGGAGAGTTACTTTCTTTCTCTAAAACTCACTTTCGTCCTGTGAGCATAAAGTGATTTGCCTAACCCATCAACTGGCACAGAGTAGATGCTGAGTAAATAGCATCTGCAATGAAAAGTAGCAGATGATGCCGGGTGCGGTGGCTCATGTTTATAATCCCAGCAGTCTGGGATGCCCAGACGGGTGGATCACCTGAGGGCAGGAGTTCAAGACCAGCCTGGCCAACATGGCAAAACCTTGTCTGTCCTAAAAATATAAAAATTAACCAGGCATGGTGGCAGGTGCCTGTAATCCCAGCTACTTGGGAGGCTGAGGCAGGAGAATCGCTTGAACCCCAGAGGTGGATGTGGCAGTGAGCCAAGATTGTGCCACTGCACTCCACCCTGGGCGACAGAGTGAGACTCCATCGCAAAAAAAAAAAAAAAAGTAGCACATGATAGAGTAGGATCATTATTATTTAAATCATATACTACAAATACACACATACATGTACACAGGTGCTTCTCAACTTATAATGGGGTTACCGCTTAATAAACCCATCGTAAGTTGAAAATATCATAACTCAAAAATGCATTTAATACACCTAATGTACTGAACATCATAGCTTAGCCCAGCCTACCTTAAATGTGCTCAGAAAACTTAAGTTTACCTGGAGTTGGACAAAGGCGTTTAACACAACCATTGAACACTCAGCATGTTTTATTAGAGGGTTGAATATCTCATGTAATTTATTGAATGCCATACTGAAAGTAAGAAACAATAGCTATATGGGTACTCAAAGCACAGTTTCTACTGAATGAGTATCACTTTTACATCATCTTAAAGTTCAAAACTCTTCAGTTAAGCCATCATGAGTTTAGGGACCATCTGTATACATATATGTGAATATACACATATATATGCAATACATATATGTGCATATGTACATGTGCTGTATATATGTGTTATACATCTATAATGCGTATGGGTTTACATGTATGGCACACATATTTGTGCATGCATACATGTCCATATATAGATGTGCACATGACATGTATATATACATATACAGATGTGCACATATGACAAAGGGTGAGAAAAAGGGTTGGCCATAGAATAAGCTAAAGTAGGAATGATAGGAATTATGCCATCCACTTGCTCGCCTGTTAGGAATTTATCACAGAAATAGCCAAGGAAATAAGATTGATGTGTCTGGCAAGAGAAAATTGCCACGGGGACTAACAGTGTCTGACTGAGTGGGTTCAGGGAGAAATGGGCACGAGGCAGAAATGGCTACTGTTACGGGGACTCAGTTCATCTTCAAGTAACCTAGAAAACTTCTGATAAAGTTGATTAAGACCTTGTGCTTTGTGAGGATTCCTACAGATGCAAGATGTAAATTCCTTCATAGCAGAGGCTGTGCAGGAGTTTCCCTTAAATCTTGAATTTCCAGGATGTAGCACTTGGTATGAAGACTTGGTCTATATGACTGGGAGAATCCTTATCTATCCTTAAAAGTTCCCCCGGGCCTCATCTTGTCAGCCTGCGGGTGTGAACCCTGCAGGATCCACAGAGGAGGAAGTCAGCATAGAGGCCCTAGACAGGGCCAGGAGGCAGGGGGCCAGCATGTCCTCTCTTGGTTCTCTTTGATGTTTTGCACAGCACCTTGGCTGATGATATGCCAGTGTCTTTCTCCTGGCTTAACTTTCACTTCCACCAAATGCTTGAAGCATAGCTACAGTCGGACCCATAAAGTCAGCTCTCTGATCAGGCTAAGACATTAAGACGGCACATCCATGGCCAGGGACAGTGATTCATGCCTATAATGGGAGGATTGCTTGAGGCCAGGAGTTCCAGACTAGCCTGGTCAACATAGCAAGATCCCATCTCTATTTAAAAGAAAAAAAGATGGTGCATCCTACCAGAATGGATATTTTCGACTTATGGAAGGAGCATTGGCAATGGTGCAGGGAATCTGCATGACCTTGAAATCAAACACTCCTGGGTGTGAACTGCTGCTCTGCTAGTTTGTGAGCTGTGTGGACAACAGCAAATTATGACACTTCTTGGCCTCAGATTTTTCATCAGTAAAATAGAGAGAAGGTGTGAACTGGCAAGACTGTAGTCATATTAGAAATCAGATGTAATGGCTGGGAGTGGTGGTCACACCTGTAATCCCAGCACTTTAGGAGGCTCAGGCGGGTGGATCACCTGAGGGCAGGAGTTCGAGACCAGCCTGGCCAACGTGGTCACACCCCATCTTGACTAAAAATACAAAGATTAGCCAGGTGTGGTGGTGGGCACCTATAATCCCAGCTACTCTGAAGGCTGGGGCAGGAGAATTGCTTGACCTGAACCTGGGAGACGGAGGTTGCAGTGAGCCGAGATCATGCCACCGCACTGTAGCCTGGGCAACAAAGTGAGACTCCATCTCAGAAAAAAAAAAAAAGAAAAAAAGCCAGGTACAGTGGCTCATGCCTGTAATCCCAGCACTTTGGGAGGCTGAGGCAGGCGGATCATGAGGTAAGGAGTTCCAGACCAGTCTGGCCAACATAGTGAAACCCCGACTCTACTAAAAATACAAAAAAATTAGCCGGGTGTGATGGTGTGTGACTGTAATCCCTGCTGTTTGGTAGGCTGAGGCAGGAGAAGCATGTGAACCCGGGAGGTGGAGGTTGCAGTGAGCCGAGATCGCACCATCACACTCCAGCCTGGGCGACAGTGGTAATATGGTAGCCTGCTTAGCACAGTGTGTGGCTCGAGATCATTGTCACAATGATGGAAATTATTTTCATGAACATAAAGCCTAGTCAGTCAGAATCATTCTTTCAGTGGTTATTAAGTCTGCTATGTGACAGGAGCAGTTCAAGGTACTGTGGCCAAATTGTGAAGAAAGCAGACAGATTTCATGGAGTGTCTCTTATAGGGGGTAGACAGAGAAAATAGACACATAATGGGTACAATAATATTAAGTGTTGTGGAAAAAAAAATAGAGTGGAATGGGAATGGAATGACACTATGAAGACAGGGATAACATGTGAGCAGAGACCAAAAATCAGTGAGGAAGAAAGGCATGCTGGTTTCTGGAAAGAAAGGGTTTCAGCAGAGGAAACAGCAGATATGCAGCCCTTGAGTTGGCAGTGTGCTTGGCATGTTCGAGGAACACAGGAAGACTAGAGTGGCTTCTAGTAGATGAGGAGAAAGTGCTGGAAGTTGAGATTAGCGAGGTAGCTGGAGACCAAATTGTAAGAGAACTTCATAAGAGAACTAGGGTAAAAAAAATTAAACTTAGTGTGCTGAGAAGCTGTATCAGTTAGCTTTTGCTGAGTAACAAGTAATCCTGAAACTTAGTGGCTGAAAATAACAAACGTTTACTATATTTTGCAGTGCTGTGAGTTAACTGTGGAGTTTCTTAACTGTGGAGTTTCTTCTCTGAATTGGCACAGCTGGGGCTGGATAGACTGAGATGGCCTCACTCACATGTCTAACTGCTGGATGCCAGTTCTGGGAGCCACTCCATGTCTCTCGTCATCCAGCAGGGTAGCCCTGGAGCTGTTCCTACGATGGAAGTTGCAGGGTTCCAAAGAGCAGCAAGGAAAGGCAAGCCCCAGTGCACAGCACTTTCCAAATTGGCCAAGGCCAGTCACATGGCCAAAGTCAGAGGTCATATGGGAGGGGTAATCCCCTCCAGGTGTAGACACTGGGAGTGGAGTTCTGACGGCTGCTTTTGCAAGTGACCATAATGTCTGAAAAGTGACATTATCTGATTCGTAGTTTCAAAGGTCCTGTGGTAATAAGGATTACTTAAGGGAGACTATAGCCAGATGGGAAAATGTGGCCAGGCTAGGGGCCACTGGAGAGCAATGGTGTGTGTTTGTTTGACTGCTGTGTACCACAGATGCAAAGGCACAGAAGTTCATGACATTGCCTGGCCTGAAGCTGCCATTATCAGGAGGGGGAATAATGACACCCAGCCTCCACACCTTCCTGGTACTTCAGCAAAAGCATTCTCTCCGTCTTGCCAGAGTGGACTCATGTGCTTCCTGGAACAGGCTGGAAACCATGGTGTCCATAAGATGGGATGCGCAGAGAAGAGCCTCTGCACAGCTCCCATTCTCAAACATAGAGATACCCACTAATCACTAAGTACTTGCTAATTGCAGGGGAGCAGACCATTGAGGACTAAAATAACTCACTGTAAGTAATAACAAAACATCTTAAGGTGAAATGAAACAATAGTCATTTTTCTTTTCTTTCTTTAACAGAAAATACGATGCTGGCATGCTAATCGCGTGAGACAACTTGGCCCACGGACAGCCACAAAGCACAAAAACAAAACACAAACTCAGAGAAGAAACAAGAATCGTGTTTTCCTGGCGTCTATGAGAAGCGCTTTATTTTTCCTCTAGATTTCTTTTCTAAAAAAAAACAAAAACAAAAAAACTGAAACATTTAAAGAAACAGTACAAACTTCAGGTGATCATATTCAAGCATGTTCTTTTATTAAGCATAGGATGGGAGGCACAGCAGACTGTAAAAGCAAGAGAATGGAGACTGTGACTGACGGACAAAGGGATTAACTTTTTATTCTCCGCCCCCCCCAAAAGATCCTGTGTATTCTTAAGTACACACGCTTCCCTTCCTGAGTCTCAAGGTATCTAAGGAATGATTTGAAAAATTTGTTATAATCTTTAAAGAATTTTTTTGTATAGCAGTGGCGAGGGAGTCTGTGACAAGTACTTTGCCACCAGGTAGCTCTGTGTATTCTACTCTGTCTGGGTGTCACCGCCATCCTGGCTGGCTGGGACAAGGTTCTGGGATTTGTCTCCCCAGCAGTTGCTAAACTGGCTCAGGCTTGGTCAGGATGAATGAAACAATTATCTCCTGGATCAATGCAGCAAGGAGCAGTGAACAGTTGATTTTTCTTCCCTAAGTAGGAGAAAGCCAGCCCCTGGCTGCAGTGGTGGCCGTGGTGATATCTGGATGGGACGAGGGGACCTCAGGCTATTCAACAGTAAAAGAAAGACAATTGCTGGTGCTTCTCCAGGGAGATATGGAACCTACACACCAACCAGGTTTTATACTTTCAAACAGGCCACCATCAGAAAGCAAAGAGACCTTAGGCCTAGCCCAGCCCCAGAAAAGTGATACTTTACCCCAGGAATTCCCTGCTTCCCATTGGTACTTAACATTTTTCACTCTGTTGTGACTGCTCTTATTTCCTTCACTCTTGCGGATCTGTGTTGGAGGGACATTGGAAGGGGCCCAGCTCTGGCACTTGCGTGAGCGGACACACACACAGGGCGGGTGTCTGCGCCCATCCACTCTGAGCTCCTCTTAGCCGGACTGGCTGCCAAGCCGTTCTTGGATGAGCCTCTCACTGAGTGCCCACAGGGCCCGGGCCGTCTCTTCACTCTGTGCTTCTGGCGAGGGCATGCAGCGGCAGCAGTTGTTGAAATACATCCCTCCCAGACCCTCCAGTTCTGGGGCAGCAGCACAGTACACAGTGGTGGCAGCTCCCTGTTGCTGGAAATCCAAGAAGAAAGACAAAGTTTTAAGAAAAGGAACGACGAAATGACATCATTTCAACTGCCTGGGCAGTAGCGAACCTCCCCCATGTGGCTCAGTTTCAGCTGGATCTTGGCATAGCGAAGGGTACTGGGCTGAAACCACATGACTGTAAAAAGCAAAATGTGAGTATCCTGGAAAAACGAGTTCATAAACTCCGCTTGTAAAGCTGGTGTGACTTTTGACACCTCATATAGGAACAGGCTTGGAAAAGAAATACACATATCAATACGTCGTGGCAGGCGCCTCTTCCGCGCAGAGAAAAAGATGGTACCTTCTGAACGTGCAAGAACAAATTCACCCAACCCCTCGACTTCTCCATGTATCTATAATGTAATTCGATACCACATCAGTTGAAGAATTTTCTGACAAATCAACCACTCTTAATTATGGTCCATCAGGTAGAAAACCCAATTGTTGCTGGTGCCAGATCATCCGTTTATGCTTTGCCCACGGTGCTGCTAGGGGAAGGATGGGCAATGCTGTGTTAAAACATTGAATGCACACACATACACATACTCCTCACCGTACATCCATACCTAGCACAAATACATAACACATTTCTTAATTCATCCGGATACCATGAAAACCTTTTTCTAAATGTCGTATTTGTCCCAGATTTACAATGGGATCATGGGTAACGGGGTACATTTCTTTCCAGCCCATTTCAGAATGTAAGTTGCAAAGAGTGCAACTGATCACTTTCATTCACCTTTTGAGTAACAGTTGGGGCTGTGGCTGGGGATGTGTGCACTGATGGGGCATCATATCATCCAAACTGACAATACTGTCAGGGATGCTGTAAAGAGGGCAAGAAATCACTTTGCTTTGCAAGCCATAATTAAAAATAATAGGCTGCTGTTCAGAGGGAGACATGGTTGGCACGTCTCTAATTTAAAACCAATACAGTTTATCTGGCATCTTATGATTATTTATGTGTTGCACAGCTCTAACTGCATCCACTAATTTTCAGCTGATAGGGAGAGGGGTTGCAAGAGAGGACCGGAAAAGGTAACTAAAGATAAAGTTGCCCCTACTAGGCAAACAGTAAGGAACTTTGATTGTGGGGGAAAATGGCTTTCTGACCCCACCCAAATCTTATTTTCTGCCCCTGCAGGGTTTACATTGTGACCATGAAGGGTGCTTACTGGAGGAGTTTCCCTCAAATGGTTTAGTTTGCAAGCACTGTGCTTGCATTCTAGGATCCCTGGGAGAGCCAGGTCCATTCTGAGAACTAGGGTCCTGAGAAAGGTGTTATGATGTGAAGAACGTGCCACACGGAAGACTTGGGCTTGTTGTTTGGTTTGAGCTTCTTCAGTGTCAGGGTATGTAGTCACATTTGAGTTGGTCTGAAAATTGGTCAAATCTCTGGGAAGGGTGTGGCCCGTGAGTGAGACAAAGACTTGGGTTTTGATAATACCGGGGTGCTTGAAGATACTGGCCAAGCCCCATTGATCCTGAATTTGACCTGACTTGAACTTAATTAAATATCAACTGGTTTGTTACCTCCCCAATCTCCTTCCATTACCATGCCCACTCCAAATAGCCAGATAGTATCCTGGATTCTATCCTGGATTCAGCTGTTTCTTTTCCCATTGATTTGTGTGGCTCAAGTCTAATGGAAATGAGTTCATGTCATCCAAATTTCCTTTCACTGAATTATTATTCCTAATAACCCTGAGCTTAGCACCTGGCACATTTATCAAAACAAGTTCAAGTGGTTTATCTGGCTCTACTGCATCCCATGTGGGGAAAAGGGAAGCAGAAGTGCCTCTACAGACAAACTGGAGAATTGAGATGCTCATCCAGCTAACTCAAGCCAAATATCAATTTGGTCTGGAATCTTAACAGAGTTCTGGTGGAGATGGTGTTTTGCATCAACTTCCAGATATCTGTCATACATTTCTATTTTACTTTGCAGCTGCCAAAACCACCAGAGTGGCCAAGTGACTTGCCATTAACTCCTGAGTGGTGGGAGAATCCAGCTTACTCATTTCAAGTCCAGCCTCCCGCCCCCTATGCCACAATGGTTACACTATTCAACATTCAATCGTATGACAGACTGGCCTTTCACTGTTCTGCCAATTGTGAGGAAAAACCAAAGCAGTCCACTTTGGAAGGCAAAATGCAGAATTCTTACTAGATAAAATATTTTGCCACTGTGACCTTCTGTAATGATATCATGTTGCACTCTTGCATTACTGGAATGGTATTTTTGCAAAGAAATTCTGCAGTCCCTTTGATTCAGAATGCTGTTGATGCGGGAGCTGGGGACCTACCTTTTCCTTCCATGGAATCTGAAGGCACTTACAACTGGTTTTGTTTCATGCCAACCTATATTTGGTTACAATGCTGAGAGTCATACCTTTTGGAAAAACCTAACTTTCTATCAGGAGATGGCTTTGATTCCTTTGCCTCTAGGCTGGGGGTGATTTACTATCTAAATTCCATCACAAGTGGCCCTGGCTTTGCAGAACACAGTACACAGGAGGGGCATCTGACAGCAAACACCACCTTCTCTACTCCAAAAATCAATCGTCTCCCTTTGGCAAATTCTCCTTCTCAGATTCATGCTTCGTGCTGATGGGTACTCACTCTACTTTCCTCCCTTGCTGGACAATTAATTAAGCAGCAACAATATCTTGTTGATCCCATGCACGCCACCCCTTTGGTCTCTTGGAGAATTCTCTTTTCAGCCGTACCAATGGCAACCTCTGAATGACATCTTTATATGATCAGATGTGGCGACAGTTTAGTAACAAGTTCTCATTTTTGGCTCATCAGCTTTTCGGTCTGCATATCATCAGAACAAGACTGAGCCACATTAGTGAAATCTCAAGAGTAAACAAGCCGGTACTGCCGATACAAGAGAAAACATTTTTAAACCGATTTAAAAAAAACGTTTTTAAGGCACATTTTAATCACCATCAGATGACTTTCATACCAGTTTTGGGGGCATCAGTTCATAATGCAGAAAAGATGAAAGAGTCATCTAAAGGAAATAATGTTAACAACTCCGTTATAAAATACCTGAAGCAATGCCTTGCTAGTTGTCACCATTGCTTACTGATCCATTGTGATAAAATAATACCTTGACATACAAATAACTGGCTGGAGCTATGGGTTCCCCTAAAAGATTTTTTTTTTTTTTTTTGAGAATCATTTATCAGAAGTCTGTAGATTGTATACGGTAGCTAATCATGGGAAATGGGGGAGGTGTGTCTATCCCGCAGCAATGGCAATGACTTAGGGTGTTGACGACACAGGACTGAGAATTTCTGGGAAGCCCAGTAGAATCTTTAATCATGCCCGAATGCCATTTCCTATCGAGTCAAACATTTGTGAGCTGCCAGAGGAGAACTGTGTAATCAATCTTGATAGTGTATGTAAAATTACCCAGGACTCTTGTTTGGGATTAAGTTAAGAGTATCTTGGTAATAAGGATTCATCATTCTCTTTCAAAAATCATTTGTCAGATTTGTAGCACAATCTTCAACTACAGAAAGGTGGGATTTAGAAAGCAGTTGCTGTTTATTTATAGTTGAGGCCCTCAGATCTAAATTATCCATCCTTCCAAAACTCTGTGTTGGGATGAAAATGTTAAGTAGCTGCTTTTCATCAACATTCATTTGATAACTGCTAGCCATCAATTTATAGTTGTCAGCACAGAATACAAATGAATATTGACTCCTTTAACGGAAAGGGTACAGAGGTTTCTGATAAACAATATATGGCAAAGAAAAAAAAAACACCCACATATTGATATTTGTAATGCATTGGTTAGTACTCTAATATAATACAGGGACACATGATACACAAGGTTTTGTTTTCAGGTTTTTCTATTTTAAAATGCATGCTTATTTAAAAGAAAGACTAGATTCCTGTCTTAAAGTACTTAACTGTGAGATAGATAAGAAATAGACACAATATCATGGCATATCTATATATTCAATGATAGAGAGTAGATGTTCTAAGATTGCTTTCTTACAGGGACATTGCACAGCAAAGGCTGAATTAATCCACTTATGCAAAAAGTAGAGGTATGCAAGGAACACACCCTAGAAGTTAGATAAGGCTTGGAACACCAAGGGCAGGGAAGGAGAACAGCTCTTAAGGCGAGCAGTGTTTCCAAGACTAAAATCCCAGGACAAAGAGGTGATCTGAAGTGAGCAGGTTTGGCTAAAAGGAAAGACATGTACCTCTTCAAACCCTGCCTACTTCCATTGTTCCTCATCTGGTGTCTGTTGGGTAAAGCAACCACTTCCCAAATGCAAAGCCAGCCACGTTATCCAGTGACTCTCTGAATACACCACTGGGAACAGAATCATTTATCAGAGAGCTGCTGTGGTGCAGATGAGGGGGTGAGCCCTCATGTCACGGGTGGAATGGATGGCCGTCTCCACGCCCTGTCTTTCCCTGTCTCCCAGTAACTCTCCCTCTGGAGACTGTATAACCACTCTCCCAGAACGCTGTAGAGGTCATCTCCAAATACCTTGGCGACTGGGATACAGCCATTCCTCACAAACAATTACAGCTTCAATCTCTGATTGGAAACACAAATGAAAGCAAACTGCTCCAAAAGGCCACGTGTTCCCTACTCGCTGTCCAAGAGCAATCTTTTAGGGGACACATTTGCCACGAATTCCATTAGTTCATAAAGTAATGCAGCCTGTACAGGAATGAGGCTCATGGGCCTCCCTGACTCGGTGACGGCACCAGTAAGTCACCCTCTTCTTCCACCGTCATACTTCTATAATAAAATTATACAATTCAATTTGGAGTAAGTGCTAACCAACGAACACGCCAACTTCCACCAAAATGATGGGAAGCAGCAGAAGACAGCAGAGATGTCTACTCTAAAGACCTCAGCTCTGCAAACTGCCCAGCTTTTTCAGTGAGTTGCAGCCAAGGAGGACTATTCAAGTGGCGACAATGACTAGCGTTTATTGAGAGGTTACGATTCGCCAGACTCTGTGCAGAGAGCTTTGTAAGCATTGTCGTCTAACTCTTACCTAGCTCTATGAGCCAGGGACAGCATTCCCTTTTACAGAGAAGCATACTTGGTACCAGAGATCAAAAGCAGCTCGTCCAAAGCCACACAGATAATCATGTAGACTGAGTGACTTCAGACTCCGTGTCCATGGGTACATGAAACCTGCTCCCCCAATATGTGACACAAATATCTGGACGTGGCCCATTTCCTCATCAATGTCTCTCACAGGGCTCTGGCTTCCTATGCTTCTCTGCCTGCTCTGCCGCCTTCTCGGCCAGGCTACGTCTGACCACGAGGTGATGCCCTAACGTGGCCTAAAAATGAAAGGTGTGGGCTATCGTGTGTTCGCCTGAGAAATATTAAAGGGAGATTTTTTTTCCCATTGTTGATTTAGTCAGGGAGCTACATTGAAATGATATCCATTTGGATGAACCAAAATGAAGACTCAGCACCACCTCGGATGATCCGACAGCAAGTGACCCTTACTAAAAAGGTGGTCCGATTCAAAATGCCATCTCCAGGTGCCAGATTTGCCGAACTAAGGAACCTACTCTTTGACAACAGAATTTTTTCAAAGCACAGACATCCCAAACAAGTGAAACGGACACAATCTCCATCTTATCAGTTCCCACGCATGTAGGTGCGAGCTCCGACGTGTTTCATTAGGTTTGCAGAGAAAATACTGATCCATCCCGCGTACTGCCCCTCCTCCAATGATTCCTCACAAAGTCATTCCTACAGATTCCTGACAACTGACTCCCACAAAGGCCTTGAACAATCCAGGCTTAGATACATGCAAATGCTTCCTGTAGGTATTGAAATGTAACTTTCTTCCTAAGCCTTTGGGAGTTTTGCTAACTCACAGGCTGTTCTTAACCTTTATTATAGAAGAGGAATGCGCTCAATTTCCCAAACAGAAACAGTGAAGATGATCAGGAAAGCAAATGTTTGTTTTTAGGCTTTAAAAGTGTGACAAAGTGTTCTGGAGAATCCATTTCAATCCCATTCCAGCTCTTAGCCCTCCGGAAGAGAACATGCCCTCCCTAACAAAATAGACGTGGACAATGTGTTTGGATATTCATCTTTTGCCACAAGGAATAAAGTTTCTTTGCTAGAAAGGTTCACAAAAGTAGAAAAACCTCAGGCTCCTTTTCGGTTGCCTCTCCCGTGACAGGTGAAGAGTGTCAATCCCCAAGTGACACTGGGGACAGTGTCTATGAGGGGGGCTCCATGGAAGTGGCACAGAGTGAAGTGCCAGTCCATCACCATAAGTGCAACAGGTTCAAGCACAGACCACAACCACAAATTACAAGGGACACCTTGAGAGAAACGCATGCAGGAGGAAGAGGGCCATGCAGCTTTCAAATGACAGCCACGTGTTCACAGCCTTCTGTTCAGAGAGAACCTGTGAGCTGTCCTGGGCCCTTTCCTGTTAGCCGTGCAGGCATCCCAAATATGACGCCCCCAAATCCGAGTCTGGCTAAAGGGAAGTGTCATACAAAGGCCACGCCATTCTCCCTGACAAAAGACATGAATTTCTTGCAAGATCACTAAGGAGTTTTAAGAGGTTGACTTGAAAACGAGAGTAGAGTGAGTTGGAAAGCCAGCAGGAATGTGGCTCTTACTCCTCTGTGAAATATTTGCAGGAATGAGCCTGGAGACCAGCAGGTTCAGGATGGAAAGCTGGAAAGAATTCTTTCCTAAAACTTAAGTTTTAGAGAAAAATACGCAGCCAGTCCCAACCCTCCAAAGGCGTCCAAAGCCATGTTTGTTCTGGGAAGGCCAAGGCATGGGAGGATGTTAACTTGGGCTATCAGCAGGATCGAAGGGCAGGGTGACCTTGCTACGCTGTCAGGGCCTGTGTTTCCAAGTTGACAAACTGTTCTGAGCTTTTCCATGAAATGAATGAAGCCCTTTTCGTACCTCCTCCGTGTTCCAGAATTCTTGCCATCGACATTCCAAAGGATCTGTGACAGATGGATGTCTAGTCTTAAAAGGGACGAGTCATAACATTCAGAATTATTTTATCTTTCTGAGACCTGCTGTTATTGTGAGACCCAAGACATGCTTTGCTGGGGTTGGGGTGAGGGTACTCCTAACGAGGGAAGGAAAAAGAAATGGCTTCAGAGCAATCCATGTGGGTGACTGCATGCACGCTTGTCCCATCTTCCATTCGTGCCTGCCCAAAGTGTTCTAGAACTGACTGGACCTGAGAGGCTGTCTCATTGGAACTAAGAGAAGGTATTGTCGATGATGTCTTATATCCATGGACGAATTCCCTAGGCATTCCCTCTGATGCTGCCTGCTCAAAGAAGTTTCTTTGCTCTAAGAAGTTTCTTTCTGAATGGGGATGAAAAATTGCATTGGGGTATCCATTCTTCCATGGTTAGTTTGAAATGGCCAAGCAGAAGTGCCATAGAAATTTGCCAGCAAATGGGAATTGAACAATGAGAACCCTTGGACACAGGAAGGGGAACATCACACACCGGGGCCTGTTGTGCGGTGGGGGGAGGGGGGAAGGATAGCATTAGGAGATATACCTAATGTAACTGACGAGTTAACGGGTGCGGCACACCAACACAGCACATGTATACACATGGAACAAACCTGCAGGTTGTGCACATGTACCCTAGAACACAAATTAAAAAAAAAAAAATTTGCCACCAAAATAAGCATCTAACTGATAGTGTCATCCTTCTACATGGAACAAATCTGATGGCATGTCACTGAACTTTTCCAACTGGGCCACCTTGATGCCCGTGCTGAGGGACTGCTGAATGTTTATAAGAGATCAAAGAAGATACTTAGTGTATGTTTATTTGAAACATTTTACACTTTTACTCTACTTCTTTAACCTCTGTTATGGTTATAGCTAGCTCGTGGACTGCGTATAAATGTATGCATCTGTATTCGCCATGTACGCTGAAATAAGCCTTTGAAATTATTGACAGGCAGAATTAATGAGCTCAGTTCTAATAGCGCAAAGAATATCTTCATAGTACAGGTGAAACAAACAGCTTCCCCCTTCCCTTCTTCTGCACAGAATGGCTCTACGAAGTCTGCCTGCCAAATTACGTCTTTTAGAAAACCAAGTAGCTGGTTGTTTTGTGAGCAGGCAGGATTTCAGACAAACCACAAACAAGCTGTTTGTTTAGATTTTAAGGTTGACAGTTCGTTTGCACATACGCCCCTTAAGTATTCTATAACATAGTCTGAAAAAGCACTGAAGAAAAAAAAACACACACACAAGGTCTCTGCTGGGGCCACATCATGGTAAGGAATTAACTCTTAACTCTGCCTTCCAGAAACAAATTCAGAGGATGTACTTTGCAATAATTCAGATCTCACAGGTAAAGCCCCCAATGTCCAGCCCCGCTATTTCAAATCGGGTATGACTGCGTTAGGTGTGTGGATTTCCATAGAGAGCTCACTGGAACAGACCATTTCTCAGGCTCCAAGATGCTGGCCTTATTAATATTTCATTTAGAACATACTGTGGCGAGCATCTCATTTATATTACTTCCATAATTAATGGTGATAGCTTAGGTACTGCCTTTACAGAGAGAGATCTCTTCACAGTGGTCGATGGGTAATGAGAAACAATAGATATTTCATTCACCAGCAGCGTGTTGCTAGTTAGTAGGAAATGATCGTGTGTGCTGTTGCTTTAATTGCCCGGGTAAATAATTCTGCCTCGGTGTTAGTGAGCATTTTAAAGCACTTGATGCAAATAGACTAGAAACAAAACGAACAAAAAAAAATTAACCTTGATTATGCAACACCTTAGCATAGAAAGTTACAAAGGTATGTCTTTTTTAAAGTTTGCATTCTATCATGCAAATATTATCTAAATATGCATGTGCTGACTACTCATCTACTGTATTTTAGGAAATACAATTAGGCTGCCTTTCTCTTCCCCTACGTAGACTGTAAATAACTGTAGATCTTTCTCTTGTTTCCCTATGTAAATATATGTAAATACTAACAAGCTATGCATGCTGCAATTCTAGGCAATTTCAGGTACTTTTATAATATGAAGGCATGTACTTGAACTCGTTTGTTAACAGAGGGGAAATAACTCTCTCAAACTCTTTAAAGCTGAATAGAAATTAAAGATTTCTTCCTAGACTGTTGTGGCCTCTATTGTTTGCCTTGTCTTGCCGGAATGGAGTGCCCCACTCCAGCTCTGACCTTCTCCCAGGAAAGACACGCAGCACGCACAGACCCGGGAACAATAGTGGAACTACTTGGTTTGGATTTTTTCATACTTCGGGTTTCCTAAAAAACATCTAGAATCACAAAGTAGGTTTCTTTGTATCCTTCTAGCAAAAGAATCTCGATGGAATGTAATTCCTATTCGTTGTTCCCTTACTGTGTGCCTTCTTTCTCAAAACACTACTGAGGGTCCCATCATTTCCATCTCAACAATACGGACACTGAGTCAGGTCAAGACCAATGACAAAAGTGACAACACTACTAAATGCCACCGAAGCCCTCATTCTTTCCCCTACGTAATAGGTCAGTAAACTACTTCTGCAAAGGGCCAGAGATTAAGTAATTTAGGCTCTGTGGCCTGTATAATGTCTGGCACGATTACTCAACTCTGCTATTGTTGTGAAACTGGCCACAGACAATGTCTACCCAAATGAACGTGTCTGTATTCCAATGAAACTTTATTTATAAAAAGTAGGCAGTGGGCCAAATTTGGCCGGCAGGCCGTAGTTTGCCAATCTCTGCTCTATACACAATCAAGACTCTTTTTAAAGACTGGTAACATTTCCCTTTTTAATTTGTGTGTTTGATGGACCACGGAAATGATTTGATCAAATGAAAATTCTCCTTCTCTTTCCTGCAAGTGTCATGAAATAAACAGGTGAGCAAACATGAAATCACCTGAGCTTATAAAACAGGGTGCCTTCCTCTGACAAATTACACTGCCAGGTTTCAATTTAGTTATCTTTTTGTTTTCATAAATAGGGATGGAAGAAAAAAGTCTGAAAGACAAAAGTGGAAAAAAAAAAAAAAAAAAAGAAAAGGGAAAAAGTAACTGAGCAACATTTACTCTTCAATGAGAGGAAGGAGGCTATTACCTCAGGTATCCATGGAAACCAAGCAGTGCATAAACTTTTTAATGGCTGGAAAACAGCGTTTGCATTTGAAGATGTTTTTCCCAAGTATGATGCTTCAGTGTAAATGCATTAATTGACAGTTTCCTTCGGGACTTTTTTATTGAAGTTTCCAAACTTAATTTGATGGCACAAGGGACTCTCTGGAGCCCTTGAAGAATGCTGCAAAGTTAGGTCTTTAGAAAACCGAGCCAGCTCAGGCAACGTGTACAAATCCAACTCTCTTGCAAAGCAAGTGAAGAAACAGATCTTATTCCCTGTAAGTTTCACCATTAGAAAAAAAAGAAAGAAAAGAAAAAAGGAACCCTCGCTGTTCAGCTAGGGAAGGGAGAGGCCCTTTCTAACCTCTATCGAGCGAGAATCAATATCATCTCTTCAGTGCTGGAGGGAACTGAGAAGCAGCAGGAGGAAGAAAGATCCAGGTATTTTTGCAGACGGGGTGGCAGTATGGGATGGTAGGAAAATCCCCTGTGCTGAAGCCAGAAGTCCTTACATTGGAATCCTGTCTTTAACACCTGTGACAAGCCACTGAGCCTCAGTCTCCTCATCTGGAAAGTGGATATAATAATATACCCTTCATGTGGTTCTTGTAAGGATGAGTGATAACAGTTGGCCATTTCCTGGGCACACAACAGGTACTAGTTCAAAAGCAGCTATAACTCTGATTATTACAAGTTGAAAGAAGGAAGCATACACATCAAAGTACAGATGAAGCCTGCACCTCCGTTTTGTGGGCCTGCCATATAGAGACTTGCTGTCACCTGGCCCCAGTACCTCTCCTGTAGCCAGATCACCGAGCCCAGGTACAATATACACACAGAGGCACTCGCCAGTCCTTTCACCATTTCTAGATCTCCCTTCCGAATCATCCTGAGTTTTTCATGTCTTTGTCCAGGGAGTGTGACGCTTAATAGCTGCTTAGGGACGGTTAGTCTAATCCCAACTGTTATGGCCAAAAAAAACGACGACGGTGGTGATGACTGCTGCTTACTGAGAATCTCTTAAGTGCCAAGGACCTATTATTACTTCTGATTCTCACAAAAGCCTCACTTCCCACCAGGCAGGTATTACTGTAGTGAGTGGAGACAGAGGCTAAAGGAGGTGAAGTAACTGATGGCCAAGCAACGGGGCAGTGCTGGAACTCAGATTCAAACTGAGGTCTGGGTTCAAAACCCATATTCTTGTTGGTGTGTAATGTTCTGACTCCATACTCTATACCCTTTGTAGCACCCCCGAATCATGCATACATTTGAAAATCTCCCCTCAGATCTGAGAAGGGAATACATATTCCCTGCCTGAGCCATATGATCCCTCTGGGGGCCAAGCCCCTCTCCACAGACCATCAGGGACCTTTCTCCTCCTTTCTGAGCTCCATTTCTAGGGCCTAAATCCCTGGCTTCCCACCAGGTCTCTGGGGGATGTCATGTGATTTTGAACAGTACAGACCAGAAGAGGTCTACGGTGCCTACCCTACAGTGTTCTCTTCTGCAAATTGCTCTTCATGCAGAGGAGGTCCTGAAGGCTGGCAGGGCTCAGGTTAGGAACTTGGCATTTGTGGGTCCTCTGGCAGCAACCACCAGGGCAGTCTCATGACAAGCCGACTGAAGTTGGAACACTCCACCCCCACAGTTTAGAGAAATGATTAACTCATGACAATGGGGTACACCAAGGAACAGCTTATTCTTTTCCCTGCCCCCGCCCTCTGGCTGCCACACCTGTTAGGATTCATCCTCTTAGAAATGCCTGGCAAAGGGAAGGCGCACAAATGCACCTTGCTACCCAGGGAGGTGTCAGTGAGGAACACAAGCCAGTTGTGTAGCTGGCCCTTGAATTGTGAAGGGGTTGAAAATCTGTCCTCTGCCAGTACACCCTCTGGATTCCTAATCAAATGACTTTACAAGGCAGTCCTTTTCCTGTATGAATCCCATGCAGGGGCCAGGATACCTTCTGTGGCACGTTCTAGGTGGCAAGGTGGAGAATTTTAGCTGAACTCTTGCAAGAGCCCACAAAGAGAGTACAGTCTCACTGTATTCATAGGAAAACTGAGTCTCAAGCAAGTAAATGACTTCATCACATAATTCTCATTGATTCAGTTTTGGTTTTGTGCCACCTGGCAGCCTCCTGCTAAGAGATTCGTGTATCTTTAATGCTTTCTGTGAGGGTCCACCCTATGCATGACAGATCCTTTAGGGGGAATTCTGCACACATTATCCCCAGTTAAAGAGAGGGGAGGCCGGGCACCATGGCTCCACACCTGTGATCTCAGCACTTTGGGAGGCCAAGGCAGGTGGATCACTTGAGGTCAGGAGTTCGAGACCAGCCTGGCCAACATGAAGAAACACCATCTCTACTAAAAATACAAAAACTAGCCAGGCGTGGTGGTGCACACCTGTGGTCCCACTTACTTGGGAGGCTGAGACAAGAGGATCGCTTGAAGCCAGGAGGTGGAGGTTGCAGTGAGCCAAGATTGCGCCACTGCACTCCAGCTTGGGTGACAGAACGAGACTCCATCTTGAAAAGTAACATAAAATAAAATAAAATAAAATAAAATAAAATAAAATAAAAAGACAGAGGACTGAAGCCCAGAGTTTTTTGCCTAGGTCAAAGAGCAAGTGACAGAGTTAGGAGCTGAATCAAATCACACGGCTCCCGACACCCAGTCTCAACAACTACGCTGTAATAAATAGGAACATGTTCACAGCACAAACAACGCAGGAACATAGCAAACCTCCAGTTCAAGATTTTGGGCCATCATCATAGTGACCTTTCAACAACAAACAATAGCGAACATTTTGTGAGGGTTCCTGGTCCACATTAAGTGTTTGACGGGTACTATTTACAATATATAGTATTTTTTTTTTTTTTTTTTGAGACAGAGTCTTGCTCTGTGCCCCAGGCTGGAGTGCAGTGGCGCGATCTCGGCTCACTGCAAGCTCCGCCCCCCCGGGTTCACGCCATTCTCCTGCCTCAGCCTCCTGAGTAGCTGGGACTACAGGCGCCCGCCACCTCGCCCGGCTAATTTTCTTGTATTTTTAGTAGAGACAGGGTTTCACCGTGTTAGCCAGGATGGTCTCGATCTCCTGACCTCGTGATCCGCCCGTCTCGGCCTCCCAAAGTGCTGGGATTACAGGCTTGAGCCACCGCGCCCGGCCAACAATATATAGTATTATAATATTTCCATCTAACCAGTGTGGAATCGAAAGTCCCAAACATTAAGAAACCTGCCCCAGGTCACACAGCTACTAAGTACGGGTGGGGGAATATGGACCTGTGTCGTCCATGCCCTCGAACCCACTGCTACTAAGCATCCTGAGCTACAGAAATCAGACCCTCACAATGCATTTGTCACTTATCCAGGGGTACGATTAATGTCTCTAGTTACGTTGCTCCATCCAGGGGTACCTTAGACTCTTGGGTGTGATGTTAAAACTGCAGTGGAGGCCAGGGCTTCAACTGCCCATGGAAAAACAGTAACAGGGTGATTACGTATGTTGGTTACTTCAACCTCAAACCAGTGAGCAGAGGATGCAGCCATACCCATGAAGGAGCAAAAAAAGTGGGGGAGGACTTACATTCTTTACTTGCTTGTAACCTTACTCTTTTCTTTGCTTTTCTTTTTTTTTTTTTTCCGGGACAGAGTCTCTCTCTTGCCCAGGCTGGAGTACAGTGGCACAATCTCAGCTCACTTCAACCTCTGCCTCCCAGGTTCAAGCAATTCTCTGGCCTCAGCCTCCCGAGTAGCTGGGATTACAGGCACATGCCACCATGCCCAGCTCATTTTTGTGTTTTTTTTTTTTTTTTTTTTAGTAGAGATGGGGTTTCACCATGTTGGCCAGGCTGGTCTCGAACTCCTGACCTCAGGTGATTCGCCTGTCTCGGCCTCCCAAAGTGCTGGGATTACAGGCATGAGCCACCACGCCCAGCCCATTTTCTAAAGCTTCTCTTGTTCCCCAGATTTTGGTAGATGACCAATTGATTCAAACTGTCATGCACATACGGGCAGATTTGTAACTGCCCCAGATTTGAGTTCTCCTTAACCCCTACGCTTTCCTAGGGGCTGGGAAACATAACTTCCTGCTAATTGGAAAGTAAGAGCCTTATATCAGGACACAGGATCCCTGGAGTCCACGCATCAACCGCTTCCCATCATCATGGTGGGATGAACCCTACCCTTGGTCCTGGGTGTCTGTGTTTTCAACACAATCCGTAGGAAACATTGGGAACAAATAAATAAATTACCAAGTGATGTTTTCTGGCTTTACAGAACCACCGTTTTAAAGTGATCCAAAAGCCCAGATTATCACCACAACCACCCATTTGTGGCTGTGAGGAGTCTAATGAAATGGTCTGAAAATTAAAATTTACTTTCCCATGAATTGCTTTGCTTAAAGGACACTTGTGTAAAAAGCAGGGTTTGTGACAGTGGTGTACTAGTAAATGTTTAAGAATTGGCTCACTGGAGGGGAACTGTGCTGGGGGTGGGTTTGATTCACAGTGTCTGCCAATTCCCATGGTATAAATACTCTCACCATAACCAATTTCAAGCTATCAGCTGAATGCAGAGTTGGGAGGAAATGTACACTCAGCTCTTGGCAGCTGCTATGGTCCTGTTCCAGCAGTCCCTTGGTGATGACCTGTGGAATACAGCTGTAAGAGTTTTTGAGGAAGATCATGAGATGTGACAACACAGCTCAGCACCTCGAGGTCACAAAACCACTGGGACGTGGCAGACACTGTGGGAATGTATAAACCCAAACCAGCTTAGGGTACCTGGAAGATAGAATGGGACAGACTTGTCAATTTTAACCATGTTTCAACTCGGTCCCCGTAATGTAAAAGTTAACTCCACTCAGGTAGCTCCCCTGGCCCAAGGTAACTATGCTTCCTACTATGTACTGAGTCAATAATGAGCCCTAAATACCATTCTAGAAACTTTGCAACATTGCCTCATTTAATACTGCAGCACCTCTGCAGGTAGATAATAACCCCGTTTTAGAGATGAGGAGACTGAAGTTCAAGGAACTGAAAGATGCTCAGGGTTACAAAGAACTCCCGAAATGCATTGCCAAGATTCGGATCCAGATCTGCCTGACCTCAGACTTCATTATTTCCCTGGCTCTCCAGGGAATTGTGCTCCCTTTGAGCTCTGTATCCTTGAAAACAGAACATTTCTACAAGTGAAATCTACATGTTATAACAAATAATTTGGCTTCCCCAAAAGAAGCCTCTCACTGAAGGAGACAGGGTCTGGATCCCTGGGGGGCTGGAGGCAGTGTAGAGGATGAGAACTGGAGAGAGTGGCAAGAAGGAATGAGACTGAGTATGTGGAGTATCAGGAGAAGAGAGGCTAGGGCTGCTTATGGGATTGGAAATCTTGAGATTTAAATTTTTTCTCAGGCATTAATGGAAGTTGGGTCCGAATAGACTCAGAATTTTCTCCTTTTGGCCAATATCACAAACCTCAGTGAGTGGATATAACCCTGGAGCCTCCAGCAGCTTCCAGCACACAGAGCACATGTTCCTAAGCTGAAGGTCCCTCAGTTCAGACTGATATAAACCCAAACCAGCTTGGGGTACCTGGAGAACAGAATGATGAAGACTTGTGAATTTTAAGCATTTTTCAACTTGGTCTCTCACTGTGAAATTTACAGGTTATAACAAATAATTTGTATATGTGTAATACACAATGTATGTTGTATATACATAATATACAATGTACATGTATAATTTCCGAGTCTCTCACCTTGGTCTCTCACTGTTCACCAATAGGTGAAGAAGAGAAGAGGATGAGTTTTGCTCACACTGCACTTCTGTAACTTTATCAAAGGTGCCAAACCTCGAAGCTACTTTTGGTTTTGACACTTCCTCAAATGAATGTGCAAACAGGTTCCTACTGACTAAACTGCAAGAAAAGTCTGTCCTGGAAATTAGCAATATTATTGTCCCCACTAACAGAAGAATATTTTAAACAAAGGCATCTTTACCACCTGAGATAACCAAATTTTTCCCATCTGAGAGAAACAGCATTTCCAAATAAGAAAGAGAAAACAATGACACAGGAAATGAAAAACTAAGATGTTCTTTCCCCTTTCAACTATAATTCTTGACACAATGGCATCTAGAATGTCAAACACAGCCAGTCACTGATCTGGTGCTAGGATTCTATGCACCACTCCCTGAGGGTTTCCCCAAAACACACTTCTCGAATCTGACTTAACCATTATCACTGCCATTCCTTCACAAGGAGCTAGCTCCCGGTCTAGATAAGCTGGCTTACCTTTGTAGCTTTACCTTCTCCCTTTCCCCCATCCCTGCTCCTCACTTACATGAATATACCCTCAAGTTAGAGAGGCATGGCTTCAGGGCAAGCCCAAGACACTGTAGTGGATACTGTAGTGCGCTGCCAACACCCCCCATTCTGGGCCAGGAGGCACTCATTTCCTTAGATGCTAGGCTGTTGTACCAGTCCCTCCTCAGGAACTGCCCTCAGACAAAGCGAGCTGCCTACCGAAGCAACACCCACTCTAGGAGGCAGCCCACATCAATGACTTCCTGACCTCCTTGCATCTCTGAAGAATCACCCAGCTTCAGAGTTTCCTTGGGATTGACTGGAGTATTCGCATCTCCCACAGCACAGCTCAATCCTCCCTCCACCCCATCCTGCTTGCTACATCCCCCTACAGGTGTGGATTCTAGAACATTCCCCAGTAATCTTCCTACATGCCAATCTTGCAGACTCTGCTTCCTGGGTTACCCAACCTACAACAAACAATAGCTGGTGGACTTAGAGAAATATACATAACCACTCTGAGCCTCTGCCTTCCCCTCCGTAAATCTGAGATACGGGTATGCTCACACTTTAGCCACCCAGAATGACCAAATCACACCATACGCGTAATGTTCTGATGTGGAGCAGGCATATAATCCATCCTCAGCAGATGACAGCAGTGGTGGTGGTAGTAGAAGTGACAGCATTAGTAGTAGCATCTACCCATCTCATTCTGCCCGCATAGTTCTTTCTCATCCTTTAGTTTGGGGAGTATAGCATGGGGGAAAGAAGCGTAGACTCTGGGAGTGTCTGCTTAGACATGGTAGATTCAATTCAGGCGTTTTGTCTGCATTCTCTCCAGAAACTCTATTAAAAGTATAATACAGGGAAAAAAATATTTAACTCAGTGATCAAGAAACATCAACAAAAATTTTGGACGATGGAAAGCAGATGGAGAAAGTGGCACCTCCTGACTCAGCAGAGCGGGGGCTGCAGAACAGAAAGGCAGTGAGAAATGAGCCAGTTCACACAACGGGAGCCTGGGAACTGAACGGGGGTGGAGAAGTGTGTAAGTGGGAAAAAGGTAAGGTGAGGCCCCACACTGCTGCCTGTAACGTTGGAACAGAGATCTCACATGGGCCAGGAAACTCGTTAAACAACTTGTGTCCTTACACAGTTCAGCCGTCACTTCCTCTGTGCCTTCATAACCAGAACCTTTCTTCACTTTCACAGTCCATCTATATTTCATAGTTGGGTGTGTGCTCTTAGACTGTGATCTCACTGAGAGGGGTTCCTGGTATCCAACCCAAAGCTTGGCACACGGTAGTGCTTAGAGAATATTTCTCTAAGAGGATGAATGAACGAATGCTTCAATTTCCTTTGCAGGCCAAAGGAAAAATATGTCAATCCAACTCAGTTGTTGGATAAACAAAATGACCGGTCAAATTATTTCCTTTCCAAATCGTTGTTGGTGTGGTTTTGACATAGTTGTTCTCTACAAGTAACGACTCACATTAGTGTAGCAGTGCTACACACTGCTCTAAGCTTTCTCTCTTTGTACACACACACACACATAGAATCTTCACAACAACCACGTGAAATAGATTTGCTATGATTTTCCCCAGTTTACAAAAAACTGAGACAGAGAGGTTGAGCAACGTGCTCAAATCTACACAATTACTAAGTGGCAGAGCTGAGATTCAAACTCATGTCCTGTGACTCCAAAGACCATGCTGCACAGAAGGCAAGCAGCTAGTTGCTTCTGTAGGTTACTGGGGCCTTCTCTTGTCCCTGAACTTGTTAAACCATAATCCCGTCTGTCCACTGATTCAGCTTCTCCCCAGCTGCCACCCCTTTGCGAGGAGCTGGGCTTTGCAATCTTCAGGTATCCTAAATTGTTTTTGCCCAAGTGGAGACTTTCCTCTCCTTCCTCCAAACCAATGGGGTCTCCACTGGGGTCTTTGCTGGCTAGGTGACCTGCAGTAAGAAAAGGTGTGTGCGGGTCGATTTGCAGTATTTTTAAAAGTTAAATGAAAAGTGTACTTTACCGCAGAGACCACACAGATGGATGACTGGACTACATCTCCTCTGCTGGGGGAGCAGCACTCTCATACCCCGAGGTCTCCCTGAAGAAGGGAGCAGAAGGTATCTCTGCGACACAAAACTCAACAGTACTACCCAGTGGCAAAGGTTTTTCCTCCAGCCGCTTCTCAATTCAAGTTTCAGTGAGGCAGAAAGAATAAAAGCAGTTTGGGGAGATGCCCTACATCGACTGAAGTCTCCTCTGTTCCAGGCTTAGCACTGAGAGCTTCTGTGCAGACAACAAAGAGTTCTTCCAGTGAGCCTCTGAGGTGCTTACTATTGTCGTCATTTTACAGGGCCCCCAAGGGTAAGCAACTTGTATGCAGAGGAAATCGAACTTGGAGATGAACTTTGGTCTATCTGATTCCGTAACCTGTGCTTTCTGCTCTGTACTGGGAGATTCCAACAGAAAGCACCCATAGGAGAATGAAGTCTAATGGCATGGAAAGTGCTGGCCTTGACCCTGGGATCATAGAGGCCAAAGACGTAGAGAATTGGCAACTCTTTGGTAGTTCACAGCCATGGAGACAAACGTCTGTCTCCTGTTGCTGAGCCAAAGAGAAGTAGCAGAAAGGAATGGGAGACAAGGAGTAAAATGAGGCCCTTCCTTCATTCACCTTTTTCCTCAACCACTGTACCAGTGACAGCAGGTCCTTCACCTCAGTCCGGCAGCCCCGTGAGGAAATTAGAGCTCAGAGAGGTTAAGTGACTTTCCCAAGGATGCACAGCTGGTGAATAACAGAGTTTGGATTCAAATGGGAAAAGGGACGGGTGGGCTCTGAAGTTCATGTTCTTCTCACTCTACTGCCTCTTTTGCGCTGAGAATAAGCAAAGGGGCTGGATTCCACAAAGGAAATAAAAAGTGAGAGACAAAAAAAAAAAAAAAACAGAAATGAGGGAAAGGCTCCACTTGTAAGCAGAGGGCCACTCTAATCAGGTTTAGGGGTGCTTCTGAATACCTGGGCACCTGAAGAGAAATCTCTCCATGCTAAACCTTTCCCTGATCAATAGCGACCTTACCAGGTACAACCTCACATCTTTTTCAGTTGTCAAATTATTTATTGCACTAAAGAGAAGAGGCTAAAATGTCCAACAGGCAATAAGCTCCTTGAAAATGAGATTTTATTCACACACATTTCCCCAGTATTTGGCACTGGGCCTGGTATACAGGGGTGTTCAGTTACCACGTGATGAGTGAATGAATGAATGAATGGGTGGATGAATGAATGAATGAATCACTGTGAAAATAACCGAACAGCTGTCTGGGGCACTTTCTGCCCCATTTCACGCCGAAGGGAGGCGTATTGTGGAAATGACTCACCAGTGCTTACCCAGACTTTAAAAATACACACATTCCCTATTAGAGCTGGCAGGAGCAATTTTGGTCCTGAGAGCAGAGCTCCCTGCCCACCTAATATTACACGAGGTGTTAACTACATTATCTGGAAATACCCTATGACTAATTCCCCGTCCCTTATCTTGAGGAGAAGAAAATTGTCTCTAGCGCGAATGCCCCAGATTCCTGGTCAGTTTACGTAAGGCGTTTCAAGTGATTGCGGTATTTTAAGCCATTTTTAGCTTAAATCACCTGATGTGTGGTGAGCCCAGAAGACCTGATCTCTTGCTCCCTTAAACTCCCTGTTTTTCCACTAATTTTGTTTAAACTACTTATGCACATAAGTAGTTCTCTATTGAAGAATGGGCTTAGAGGTATATATCCCCTAGATGCTATGATTTTTTTAATAGACATTTATTCAGTGGATTCTGCAGCCACATCTCCCTGGGCTTGAGGCTCCACTACTTTCGGGTGAGCCCACGTTTGCCAGGTCGGGGTGGGTGGTATTTATTCTTTATCATGGCCTATTTGGTGCTTCTGTAGTTTGAAACCTTTTTGCTCCAGTCCAAATAGGATTTGGTAGAAATTTTCTCCAAATTTTGTCTCAAATGATCTTCAGTGATTGAGAAAAACATAAGCTCCCACAGTGCCTTCAACCAGCTAGAAGCAAAAACTTGGCTTTTATAAAGTAGCACGAGAGGATAGTCCATTCTTAGTTGTAGCTACTTTGAAACAAACAAAATGTAAAGAAATGCAAAAATAAATGTGTTAGATTTCATAGAATCCAAGTCCTGATGTCCACTTACAATCTCAGTGGTCTTTCTCTCCCATAAACAGAAGTCATGGGCCAGACGCCGTGGCTTATGCCTATAATCCCAGCACTTTGGGAGGCCGAGCTGGGCAAATTGCCTGAGCTCAGGAGTTTGAGACCAGCCTGGGCAACACAGTGAAACCCTGTCTCTGCTAAAATACAAAAAAAAAACTTGCAGGGCGTGGCGACACGTGCCTGTAGTCCCAGCTACTTGGGAGGCTGAGGCAGGAGAATTGCTTGAACTCAGGAGGCGGAGGTTGCAGTTAGCCGAGATTGTGCTACTGCACTCCAGTCTGGGTGACAGAGGGAGACTCCACCCCGTCTCTTAAAAAAAAAAAAAAAAAGAGGTCATGCTTTACTCATCTTATTATAGACACGTCATCTTTAATACATGATTTTATTTGAATGTGTAGACAAATGATAAATTTAGCCACAATTCACAAAATTTAGGTAACACCAACTACTTAGCCTTCTAACTCGAGTCCTCAAATTTGCCTGTAAAAGGGCAGATAGTAAATATTTTAGACTTTGCAGACTCTACGTTTACAAGTACTGAACTTTGCTATTGTAGTGCAAAAGCAGCCATAGACAATATGTAAAGAAATGCACCTGGCTGCGTTCCAATAAAACTTTATTTACAAAAAACAAACAGCAGGCAGGATTTGGTCCATGAACTGTAGTTTGCAGAGCCCTCTTCTACCTAATGCCAAGTAGTTAATCATCTAAGTAATACCAACTAGTTCATCTTCTGAATGAGTTCCCTCCCTTGACAAAATGGACTTGACATTTGACTGAACTTTCGTGCCAGTTTAATCCAAGTTGGAAACGTGAAGTGAATTTCAATGGAGCCAGAGGGTGTGAGGCCTCTCTCTTGGGGCCTCTCTGTAGGGGCAAGACCTCTGTGGGTCTGAATATTCACAGACATGTCAGTAAGTCCCACGGTCTTTGGAATTCATATCCAGACCTTAGGCAGGAATCTATGCCTAATGGCTGCACGTTAATCCTTGTGATTTTTTTTTTCCCCATAAAAAAGGACACGAGGCCAGATGTGCTGGCTTACGCCTGTAATCCCAGCATTTTGAGAGGCTGAGGCAGACAGATCACTTGAGGTCAGGAGTTTGAGACCAGCCTGGCCAACAAGGTGAAACCTCGTCTTTACTAAAAATACTAAAGCTAGCCAGGCGTGGTGCTGCACACCTGTAATCCCAGCTACTCAGGAGGCTGAGGCAGGAGAATTGCTTTAACCTGGGAGACGGAGGTTGCAGTGAGCTGAGATCACACTACTGCACTGGGCAACTGAGACTCCGTCTCAAAAAAAAAAAAAAAAAATTAAAAAAGACTGTGTTATGAAAACATTTCTGTGAGAAGTTAAATAATGAAGCAATCAAATGGTTCCAAATTAACATCTTTATCCCCCCACTTTCCCATCCCACGCCAGCTCTGTTACCTAAAACTAGGTAGAATATGAAACCAGTGGAAGTTTCTAAGGAGTTAAGATACCTAGAAAAATCACTCAGCTCATATCAATTGCAAGATGCCAAATAAATATCCCACCACGCCCACCGGCAGCAGGTAACAATTGTGTATTCACAATTTCAGCACAGCCAAGCAAATGAAAACAGCGGGATGAAACCCCTCCCTTCCTCCATTTCTTCTCTCTCCTAGCTAACATCTATGTCACAACAGAACCTCAAACCCCTTAGATTAGAACAGAAACTACTAGAAATGATTATTCCTCAAGAAATATGCTTTCCTAGGCTGGGCATGGTAGTTCATGCCGGTAATCCCAGCATTCTGAGAGGCCAAGGCAGGAGGATGGCTTGAAGCTAGGAGCTTGAAACCAACCTGGGCAACACAGTGACTAGACCCTGTCTCTACAAAAAATACAAAAAAAAAAAAAAAAAATAGCTGGGAGTGGTGGTGCATGCCTGTAGTCCCAGCTACTTGGGAGGCTGAGGCAGGAGGATCGCGTGAGCCCAGGAGGTCGAGGCTGCAGTGAGCCATGATGGTGCCACCGCACTCCAGCCTGGGTGACAGAGCGAGATCTTGTCTCAGAAAAAAGAAAAAGGAAAAGAAAAATAAATAGGCTTTCCTAATAGATGCCTGTTCAAAATGTTCAGGCAATTTTTCCAAAATTTAATGCCATTTTGGAAGTTGACGGACCATGCTGGCAACAGAAAGTCCAATGTCCCAGGGGCACTACCCTCTCTCTCCCTAGGTTTACAGCAGACAAGTTTTTGTCGCTGTCTATATATACACTTATTTTTTTTTCTTTTCTTTTTCACCTGCAAGTCTCTGTCAACTCTTCCACGTAGAATCCAAAAGCTTTCCACTATGTGTCACAATATAGATTTGGATGCAATAAAGACTATAATTATTGAGCATTTATGAGAAGTAATATTTTCCCTCTGGTGCATGTTAGCTCAGCTGCTCACACACAAGTGTGAATACTAATGCCTTTGGCTTACCTTCGCACCACAGACATGAAAGTTGAGAGAACTGAGCAGCTCCAGGGAAAGCAAACACTGAACCCCCCTGCTGTCTGCAGAGAACAATGTGGATTTGGAGGAGAACTTGGAAATAAAGGTGGCAATTTGCTTGCAGGATTTAAACATCAGGCCTTTGTGCTAAGAGCCTTGGTGGACCCAACCCAGCACATGCAACCAAGAGTTCTGCAGATCCTGCCTGGCAACAGATGGCTCAGAAGAAATGAATTGCTCTATAAACATTTAACTGAGAGTTTGACTTCGTAAGTGTGGACATTAGGTGAAACAAAAGGGGAATGATTCTGAGGCATTCCAATTAGTCATCTGTGATTTCTCCAGCAGTGCGTGCTGAACCTCCTACTGGTCCAGGCATTCTCAAAGAAAGAAATTTTGGAAATCTGTGAAAGGAAATGTAAAGTATCTAAGAGAACTTTAGTAACACAGTTACTGTAAAAAGAGAGAGAGCATTTGCAAGGAAAATAGGTCTTGGCCACACCAGTCATGACTCAAAGCTGTGTCTAAAACCACAAACACGACGCTAGCTTGAACACCTGCCTCCACCGACATTTCCTTTTGGGTACAGAGCGCAAAAATGTGTGTTTCCATTTTTATCCCATGTAGCCCCACTGCCGCCTCCCGGCCTTGTCCCTTCTCCCCTCTCTGCTTTGTTTAGCTCAAGACTTGGTGGGTTTTCGTCTGTGGCACATGCCAGGAAGGAGACGAGAAAAATAAAAGTGCACTGTACTGCCCACAATTAGCAACCTCAGGGAGGAAAAAAGCAAAACTACCCAGGACGTGGTAGAAGGAATTTGTGTTTGAAGAGCACAGCTTGTCTCCCCGTGCATGGGAGAGATAGTGGGCAATTCGAGCTAAGAAGGAACATTATCAGTCGTGCCTTGCCATCCATGCCTGGTGCACAGGAAGGACTCACAGCTCAGAAGAATTCATTCATAATTCTTTCTTTCTGTTTTCAAAAAATACAAGTGAAAGGGGGCCAGGCATGGTGGCTCACACCTATAATCCCAGCACTGTGGGAGGCCATGGTGGGTGCATCGCTTGAGCCCAGGAGTTCGAGACCAGCCTGGCCTACATAGTGAAACCCCGTCTCTACTAAAAATACAAAAATTAGCCAGGCGTGGTGGCGCACGCCTGTCATCCCATCACTTTGGGAGGCTGAGGCGGGCAGATCTCTTGAGGTCAGGAGTTCAAGACTAGCCTGGCCAACACGGTGAAACCCTGTCTCTACTAAAAATCAGCTGGGTGTGGTGGGGGGGGGCAGGGGGATGGGGGGTGGAGGGGCCTGTAATCCCAGCTACTGGGGAGGCTGAGGGAGGAGAATCGCTTGAACCTGGGAGACGGAGAATGCAGTCAGCAGAGATCATGCCACTGCACTCCAGCCTGGGTGACAGAGCGATACCCTGTCTCAAAAACAAAACAAAACAAAAAAGGAGTGTATTTCTAGTAACCTGGTTCATAGGGGCATAGGAGGTATTGGATCAATGCTTGTTAAATCCATGTTTGGGGGCACTACAATATTATTTCTAGTAATAATAACAGCTCTAGATAAGCACGTTTAGCTTTCACAAAAACTACGTGTTAAGTGCTGATATTAACCCATTTGACAGGAGAGGAAACTGAAGCACACAGCATTTAAGTAACTTTCTCAAAGTCATTCAACTGGTAAGTGGTGGAGCTGGGATTGGAACCCACGAGGTTCGGCTCAGAGTCTGTGATTTTCTAATGACCCCCCTAAAAAACACAATACCTAAAGAGTCATTCTGGCTCCTGCTCTGCACACTTACGGTGTTTTCTTTTACTGCACAATTTATATTTTCTCAAACACTTCTGGTTTTCGAAATTCTTCGTATTATGATATAGTGACACCTGTCACTCCACATGTCTACTTTTGGGCTTGGGAGTGAACATTCACTGCAGTGAGCATGTGCTGAAAAATCATTACGTTGAAAAACTGGCTGGGGGATGGGAGAAAAGGAGAAAAGGTGAGAAACGTGGACTAAACTTCCCTGACTCTCAGTTTCCTCATTGGTAAAAATGCTAGTGTGAGGATTAGAGAAAAAGTTCCCAGCCTAATGTCCTGAGTATACTAGATGCTTGAGGAATGGCAATTGTACTGTTTACAAGAGTGAGGTGATTACTGGTATTACTTGTTATACGTTGAATCACGTCCCGAAGAATATATGTTGAAGTCCTAACCATCATCACCTCAGAATGTGACGTTACTTGGAAACAGACATGTAATTAGATTGGAACACAGAGGTAAGTAGTTAAGATGAGGTCATACTGGAATAGGGTGGGCCCTTAATCCAATGTGACTGGTATCCTGACAACAAAGGAGAAGAGACACACAGACACACAGAGAGAAGGCCGTGGGAGGACAGACGCAGAGGTCAGACAGCTCCAGCTGCAAGCCAGGAAACACCACGCGTTGCCATTGACCCACCGTAAGTGAGAGGAGCAAGGAGGGTTCTCTAGAGAAGGAGCATGGCCCTGTGCACACTGTGGTCTCAGACTTCTGGCCTCTAGCACTGTGGGATAATATTCCTGTTGTCTGAAGCCCTCCAGGCTGTGCAGTTTGTTACAGCAGCCATGGGAAGCACACACTGAATTATTCCTGTTATCATCTGGCTCATGTCTCTTCTCAGCAACCCCAAATAAGTCAGCACAGTCCTGGATGTATCCTTTAGGAACATGTGAACATCTACGTGAACACGCAGGCCCATAGCCATAGGCAGAAAACATCCAACATCACTTTTTGACAATACAGGCCATGTGAAAAAGAATCCAGAAAATTCTCTGAATGTGCCTTCTCAAGGCCAGCAGACATATTAATAATACACACACACACACACACACACACACACACGGCATCTCTTCTAAATGTATGCCTTACCATATTTCTCCTAATGTCAGGCCTCAGATGTCTGAGCACTGAATTTATCTTCTTAATAGTAGTATCTCCTAGAAAACAGGTAAGTCCCTTCTCATGCTAGGCAGTGTCCGATGCAGTCCACCCTGAGAACCACAGCCTCTCATTTATCCTCATCCTCATTTCTTCCCTGATTCCCTTCTCTGCCACCTTCTCTGCTCTCAAGACAACAGAGAAGGAAATCTATGATGTCTTAGCACAGGCTCTGCCAAACGCTCATCGGCAGGTGTTTGACAAAAGGCCCTCCCTGCATCCTGACAACCCAAGCCATGAAAGACAGACACGCACATCTTTGACATGAGATCTGCGCGGTGAGCTCTCAATCCATTCTGAGGCTACCTGCAGGACAAATGGATCTTGGCTGGCCAGGGGGGCAGGAGGTGTCACGTCTCCTTTAACTAACAAGTAACATGTCCAAAAGTAATTGTTAAAGAAAGAAATGGTCTCCCAGTTAGAAAATACGGTCAAATACACTTTCAACTACTACCTGTTTTTTCCTCAAACTGTAAATAAGCATAGGTGAGAAGAACTGCCCATCACCAAAGCGAAGGATGGGTTGAAATCTTGTTTTTTGTTGAGACTTCCGCTGCTCTGATTGAAGAGACGCAGTCTCCTGTCTGGTTCGGGGGCTTCACCAGAAAGTGATGCTATCTGGGACTCTAAGTCCAAATATTCTGAAACCAGGAGAAAAGAAAACCAACTTTTCCGTAGATTTCACAGAGGGAAGGGGCCTCTCCCCCTCAGCCATTCTCAATTCAATAGTTGAGTAAAATTCATCCACAGCTTTTCTTATCTCAAGATCTCTCAAATCACAAAAGGACCAGAAGATGAGCGTTCATCAAATTATTTTTGTGTTTCCTGATTTTTATAAACAGCATAAATGTTTCATTGTCAGTGCTAGGGAGAGACTCAATCTCATCCCTCTTTAAAGTGGAAAGGAGAATCCCTGTGGCCAATGATTATCCAAAAAAGTAACACGTTCTTGATTGTTCTTTGACTGATTCCTTTTCATCACCTTCCTCTGGAGCCAACTGTCTCACTGCCAAGAGCATGGGGAAATCAGAACTAAATTAGCTGGAGGAATTATCAATCCAAATTGCCATTGGTGCCTCCTCTTCAAACTCCTATCTTGGCTATTTGTCTTCCTAGACTCCCACTCTTCTGGGCAAGATTTTCTGGCAAAGGTGGAAAATTGTCAGGGTCAGATATGAATCACCACGGGGTGTGAGATTTCTCCAAGGCTGGGTGCCATCTGAGGCAGGTACAGGCTGGTACTGCAGGGCTGGAGCTTGGAGAGTTGCAGAGTGGGTGCACAACACCGGAGTTAGAGACAGGATCAGGGAAAGATGCTAAAATCCAAATGGACAAGAGCTTGTCTTGTGTCTTTTGGTCAGTGTGCAGCAAAGACAACAGAAACATACAAGGCGTGGAAATCGGTGGTCTGGGGAATTTCCTTACACGGCGACTGATTATTTCAGGTCTCTGTCCCCATGGACACACTTTGTTCCTACGTGCATTGCCACTGTCTGTCACAGTGATGGGTGTTCAAAAGCATTTGTTGAATAAATGAATGGTAGGCTCTTTGTGCAAAGAAAATTGGACTCTTCTGTGTAGCCTCTACAAACTAATAGTCTACACTGTTAGTATAGACTGTTACACTAACTGCATCTGACTCAGTGAATTTGAATTAGTCAATTCAAAGGTCAATTCTGAGCATTTGGGGGAGGGTTTAATTTACCAGTCCATTCAGAAGGTTTTTCAGTGATTGTGCTGTCAATTGCTGCCACTTTTCCCCATTTTGAGTCCTTTTGACAATGTTCACGCTTGCCTCCTCCAGCAAAAGCACTAATAAAGGAGAGTTATAAAGATGCAGTCGCAGAGATGAGGGGAGTCGAGAAAGTGACAAGGGTAAAGGCAAGCATGACACCGAAGCATGTTCTGTTCTGGAGTCATCTGAGTGGCAGGTCTCAAAGCTCTAAGTATAGAGACCAGAGCAGTGAGAAAAGGACTGAGTGACAGAGACAGTGTGATGCAGAGATCAGAAGACAAATTTGGGAAGCACAGAACCTTTGGTTCAAATTCCAGCTCTAACCAGCTGTGGGACCTAGGACAGATTATTTAACTTTTTGTGCCTCCATTTTCTCATCTGTAGAATGGGTGCAATAATAGAAACCACCTCCGTAGGTTATGGGGATTAAATGGGCTGAAACGTGCAGAGTTCACACATAGTTATTTGATACATTTGTTATAATAATCATTATTGCCACTTAATATGTTATTAAGTAGAAGGAACACACAGATTTACTCACCGCACTAGAGAGGGAGAGTAAGAATACAGTAAATTAGCACAATGATTATGGTTGGATGCCAATTCAGAGACACAGAAAAAAATAAAATATATGTTTTCCAAGAGCAGAAATAAGACATTTAACCTCTTTGAGCCTGAGCTTTTATGTCTGCTCAGAGGGCGCTTCCAAACGTCATCTGTGCTAGTGTTTCACAGCACAGCGTCTGACAAAATGCATCCTCTTTTCTCTTGCCCCTCCTTCCTCTCACTTTTTTTCCTTCTGGGAGGACAAAGACTAGAAGGTTGAAGGTGCTATGCAAGCCTCATAGGGAGGGAGCCTTGACCTTACACCTACATTAGGTTTGCAAGAAAAGGAAGAGCGTCTAGCTGGTCAGCTACAGGCAGTGGGCAAGGCTAGCCCTGCCTCATGGTGCCGGCCAGCTGCTCTGCTCACGCCTTCTTCCCTTGGCTTGGGTCTTCCAGGTTTGGTTCCACCTGCATGAAGTCCAGTAGTGGAGTACCCATAGTGGGTTGCCAGAGAAGAGCACTCCAACATGGAAAATGGGTGGGGCGACCCCTCCTGAAATACGTACGTCAGAGAGGGTCACCACTATGCTTACCTGCCTAGTACATGTCTTTACCTTTTTTAGTCCTGCTGCCTTAAAAGAGCCCCCCCTCCAGCCTACTTTCTGAGGATCCTCGTCAGCCCAGAAGGTTTTGCTTAAATATGTCTTTGCCTAGTTAGAATTATGGAAAACACAAACACACCTACCCACGTAGATTTCTGTAACACACACACAGTGCTCGTTTTGTGCCAGGCATGAAGTGTCTCAGAAATAGTGACTCATTTACTCCTCATAACAAAACTATGCAGTAGAAACTATAATTATCCCATATTTATAGTCAAATAAAGGGATAAAGAGGTTAATAACTTGCCCGGTGTCACGAGCTTGCAAGAGGAGGGGTCAGGATTTGAACCCAGGCTTTGTGACTCCAGAATCTTGGCTTTTCGACACCCTGATATTCTGCTTGAAAAGCACAAATAACCCCACCAACCCCATTATAACAGGCCCTGCTAATTACTTTCCCTCCTTCTGACCCCTTCCAATCCCAGTTAAGAATCATTGCATTCTCAGAGAGTTCTTACAGCAAAAACCCATATACAAAGATGACACATATTTAGATAACATATATTAAAGGGATAAGGAAAAATATAGATGTGAATATCGAGACCAAGAGCTGACATGTTAAAAAAGGGAAGGTGGGAGACACAAAAGGCATTTCCGGTTGTTTTGATGACTAACATGGCGCTGGTATATGGTGGGGCAGGGCCAAGAATCCTGGGTACCCTACAGTGTGCATTTCTGTACAGCCCTAAATGCTAACGATGCCCAAGTCAGGTGACACTGGCCATGATCTGAAGATGAAAACGAACTACCAGAAAAAACAAAAGAGTCCCTCCCTTGTCGCTGAGAGGTAATGCTCTGATGTCTCCAGCTGGTTGGTGTGAGCAGGAATCATCCTTTGAGTAGGGTGGGGTGGGGTGGGGGTGGTGGAAGGTTTCCCTGCGGTATCCTTCAGCACACAGTAACTTGTCTGCTGCAGAATCCACAAACTGCCCCGGGACTGTTAGGAGGTTCACTAATGAGTTGTGGTAAGGCTGGATAAAGCTTTCAAACGAATGATGTTTGTAAAGTTATATTAATAACAATGCTCTATCTCAGTGGGGAACAGAATCATTCCTAGGGTTTATGGTGTGGTTTGTAAAATGCTGCAGCTGCAATTGGATGAAAAGTGTAGCCTAAACCTGCAATGGGATTGTTTGCAGCCTGAGATTTAAAAGACCTCTCCGTTCGTGACCTCCGACCCAGTAATTCCACTTCTAGAATCCTAAGTATGTCAAAAGAAGAACAAAGAGCCATGTGGAAAGATGTTCATCTCAGCATTATTTATCAAAGCAAAGAACTGGACACTACCCAAAGGCTCAGTGATAAGGGGGATATTAAGTAAAGTTTAGTACAACTATATGATGAAGTGCTTTCAGCCAATTAAAAAAAAAAACAAAACAAAATCCTCACGAAGAGTTTTCAACAATATGGGGAAATGGTTCTGCATAGCGTTAAGCAAAACCACAGGATACAAAATTATGTCACCTGACCTTTGACTCAGAAATCCCACCTGTCCTACAAAATTAAAACCAGCATTATATAATAACATATATTGCTGTAGTATTCATAAGGGCTAAAACAACAATAGTATCAAAATTGAAAAGAAATGGAGTGCCCATAAATAGGGGAATGACTGATTTAATTAGGGCTATTCCACAGCACAGAATAGTATGCAAACGTTTTTAAAATTTTTTGTTTCATCTATATGTGTTTCATATGTCCTGTTGACCAAATAAAGCAAGTTTTAAAATAATGGAGAAAGTATTATGCTATTAAAACACATACATTCCACTCCTATATGTGCATATATACCATGTTTGCATGGTCACAGAAGGTGCACAAGTGCCACTTAGCAAAGGGAAGATGTAGAGCGTAAATTATTAGCTTTTTTTCTTATATATTCATATTGTTTGACTTATTTAAATGAGCATGTATTAACTTAGTAATGTAAAAAATCTAATATGTTAAAAAATTCAGACATACAATATGATCTTAACTGTATGAAAATGCATGTACCTAGAATAGGGACAAGACCAGAGACAAATGTACTTGTATGTAGCGGTGGTTACTGAGTGTCAGAATTAGAAATAGAAGCTGTTTTGTCAGGGTTTCCTGCATTTTCCTAGTTTTTCATTTTGCGTATCTATATTAGTTTTCAATTCAGAGTGGATAAATGGATGGATGAATGGATGGACAGATGGATAGATGGACAGAAAGACAGGGAAACAAGGAAGGAAGGAAGGAATGAAGAAATGGAGGGAGGGAGGGAGAGAGAGAGAGACAGAAGAGAGAAAGAAAATGAGAAAAAGAAACAAATTAAGCAACTGAATGAATGACTGGCCTTTCTTTTCTCTTTCCATTTCTTCAGGGTTTCTGGTTCCTGTTTCCTCAGTTCCTCCTGCCCCTATCTCCTTCCCATGTTTGAGGGTCCACGTGGAGGCTCACAAAGACACACAGCTGAACTTGATTACAGAGGCAGTACCATCGGCACCACAGGCTTTCTGTCCATTTTATAATGGGCGAAACCCTCTGGAATTAATATCTGATGAAGAAATAAACCTGTTAACAGGACAGATTTATAGTATTCAAATCACTATTGATCCATTCAGTACACAACTAATAAAAAGCTTCTTTGTGTGACCTTCCACCTTGTGCACACTTAAGCAAATTATCTGTAATAAACAAGTATTATAA
This sequence comes from Papio anubis, assembly GCF_008728515.1. Classification (NCBI taxonomy): domain Eukaryota; kingdom Metazoa; phylum Chordata; class Mammalia; order Primates; family Cercopithecidae; genus Papio; species Papio anubis. Next base: position 10,824,421 of record NC_044993.1, read on the forward strand.
GGACCCAAGGAAAATGTCAGCCTATAAATTACCAGTCTCTCTCTCTCCGTCTTTCTCTGGAACTGGAAGTTAGGCACCAGCATGTGTTTTGATGTACCCGTGGCCAAGCCTTTGGATTCCCCAAGGTCTCTTCTAACATAGCAAAGATTCTTTCTTGTTGAATTGGGCACAAGTGCACAATAGAATCTCTCAAAAAACAACTCAGTGGACATCTCAAGACAACAACCATCTTCTATGGGGTAAGGGGAAAAAACAACCTAGTCTAGGAATCCGGAAACATGGACTTATGTCTTGTATGTAAACTTCATCACCTGGGTGTCCTTGGGCAAGTCACTTCTCATCTATGTTGTAATTTCAACTCAAATCAAACGTGTTCATAGGATACTTAGCCTCATTTGGTTAAGTTCTATGACACCTGCTGAAATGTTTGAAAACAGCTTATACATCTCCAATACAGATCCCAAGGAGTTAAGCAATTCAAGTTTGAGATCTTTCAGTCCTTTGCCATTCAAACATCTACCGGATTCACTGAGCCTGGCCATACCCAACTCCTCCACAAGCTAAAGAAGGATCAGGTAATAGATTTCCAGTGGCTCAAATACAATGGAAGGCAGCTCTGCTCCACATGGTCACTCAAGGAACCAGCCAGAAGCTACATTGCTTTCTACACCTAGATTCTAAGATCATCATTCTAAGTGTCGTCTTCACGTTAACCAGGGTGAAGGAAAAACAAAAACAAAAGCATAAAGGATTGCATGTTTGCAGGTTTTCCCTTGGTTCCGACTGGAGTTGCCAGGTGTCACACATTGCATTAGTTAGGATTCCATCAGTTGGGCAGGCATTACTGCTAGGGAGGATGGAAAGGATACCCAAGAAGTCTGCCTAGGAATAAGGAGTGATTTACTAACATTACCTCTCATGACCAGTTTCAGAGAAAACATAAAAATGGAAAAATGTTGTAATGGGTTTTCATATTCATTCACCACCCTGGTCCAAGTCACGGAAGCATTGCTTACCCGGTATTTAGACACGTTGTTTTACATCTCTGAGTTTAATGCTGCACTTTTGGAATACAGGACTCTTATTATGTCCCTTCCAGGCTTTGTGAGTTTAAATGAGATGATGACTTTCTGGTACTTCCCCCATGTGTCCTCAGCAGGACCTTGGTCCCCTTAGTCTTGACCTCCAGGCTCACAGAATATTGCTGAGGCAGGGCCATGTTTAGCACAGTAGACTGATTCTTCTCACTGCTTCATTTACCTTGCAAGACTATGATAAACTCACATTTTCCTAGAAGGTCCTACATAGTCAATGGGAAATATGATACTCAATCTTCTAACTAAACAGCTCTCTGTGCCACCATAAAATTATTTCCTAAGTGAAGTACTTCAAGATATAGTAAACAAAAAAACTGTTTCCATTATTCAAAAGAAAGTAAAGAGGAAAAAAATTATAATTGGAAACTATTATAAAAGTTAGTAGACCAAATGTTTTTGGTAATAATATTCTCCCATCCAGGAAGAGCATTAGGTATGCATATCCCACATCTTTGGAAGACAAGTGCTATTTAAAAATGAACTAGGGATTCGTGGAAGATTGGAGAGATGAAATTTTTAATATCTAAAACGGGGGCAGGCTGGGTGTGGTGGCTCTCACCTGTAATTCTAGCACTTTGGGAGGTTGAGGCAGGAGGATCACTTGAGCTCAGGACTTTGAGACCAGCCTGGAGAACACAGTGAGACCTTGTCTCTAAAAAATATGTAGAAAATGAGCCGAGCATGGTGGTGCTCACCTGCAGTCCAGCTACTTGGGCAGCGAAGGCAAGAAGACTGCTTGATCCCAGGAGGATGAAGCTGTAGTGAGCTGTGACCACACCACTGCCCTCCAGCCTAGGTGACACGGTGAGACCCTATCTCAATAAATAATCAAATTAATTAATTAATAAAACAGGGATCAGCAAACTGCAACCCATGGGTCAAATCCTGCCCACTGTGTTTTTTTTTTTTTTTTTTGTAAATAAAACTATTAGCAAATAGTCACTTATTCATTTGCGTATTGTCTGTGGTTGTTTTGCACTATGATAGTGCTATGGTCTGAAGGTTTGCATCCTCAAAAAATTCACATGTTGAAAAGGAATCCCCAATGTGGTAATATTAAAAGACAGGGGCTTTGAAAGGTGATTAGATCACAGGAGTGGATTTGTGCCTTTCTAAAAGAGGTCCCAGAGAGCTCCCTTATCCCCTTCCACTAAGTGGACACAGTGAGAAGGCACCATCTATGAGCCAGGGAATGAGCCCTCACCAGACACTGATCTGCCGTTGCTTTGATCTGGGACTTCGCAGCCTCCAGAACTGTAAGAATTACATTTCTGTTATTTATAAGCTACCTAGTTTATGGTATCTTGTTATAGCAACCTGAACAAAGTAAGGAAAATGGTAACATGGAGTACTTTTGACACAGGCCCTATGGCCCACAAAGCCTAAAATATTTACTATCTGTCCCTTTACAGAAAGTCTGCTGACCCTTTTTGTAAAAGAACAACTAAGGCTTGGACTGCTCAGTATGGCTCAAATGTAAGTACCAAGGATGAGCCAGAACCTGAATACAGCTTGAGAAACCTTAGTCCACATGAAGTGGGTTTTCAGCTGATTCTCCCACTTTTTTTCCCATTCCATCACCCACTTTCAAATAAAAGAGCTGGCGAATTGATTAGAGGCAACAGAATTATTGAAAGCTGGAAGGAGAGGGATTTAAGGGATCTCTAATGACCCCATAAAAGCTTTGTTGGGTTGCTTTTATGAGCCTGAATCAGCGCAGACGAGCCTGACCCTAAGAGGTTAGCGGAAGTGTGTAAAAGCCTTGCCTTTTGGATAAATGCATATCCAAACCCAGCCACGGAGGGAGAGTGGAAAAAAGGGAAATAAATGACAAGTACAGTACTTTAACAGGGAAAATTTCCTCTGAAAGGAAGCGAGCAATGAGGCCAGGCGAGGAATAAATGGTGTAGAAATGACAGTCGCTTTTCAGTCGGCCACAACGGCACTCGCGGCTGATAAGATCCAGCATGTGTCAGTTGCCACGACTCTCTTTTCACACTTCAATGTGAACTTTACAGCAAAAGGGGAACCGGAGGCAGTGAAGGGGAAAACAGTGCCTCAGAAGGACTTGTGCACTGAGTGTGAAGCCATTTCAATTTTATATTCGAAAGGACTTTGTAGGTGATCCCATGAATGCAATTATGCCCACCTAATAAAAGCAACATATGCTAACACAATTAAAAGATTTTATTATACATCTATTCATTGTATTCCATTTTCAGCAGGAGGTGTGGAAACTGATGAGAGGGGAAGGGTGCATTTCACAGGAAGGGGAGCCAAAGTCGGACTGGATTACGCCAGTGAGAAAATGAATAGATGATGATGTATTTTTCAAATAAAGATGAATTACTAGATTACTCTTTACCAGGGGCCTTTTCGCCTTGCAAATGCCAAGGTTCAGGTTTCCTATGACTCTATATTATGAGAAAATACAGCTGAACATACCACTATGCCTCCTTAAAGCCCTCGATGTTTTGTATTCAATCATAAAATGAAGACCTCCAAACAATGCCATAAAGAAAAAGATATGTCCGTAGATTCCAAGTTTAATGACATGACACATAGAAATCAATTTAACTTTCTCATATCCATACATTCCATGTATATTTATCAGGGACCAAAGAGAAGACTCAAGTTTATACCAAAGACTGGAGATGCTAAGGGGGAGAAAACAGCGTGTATCCTCAAGTAGCTCCTGTGACAGAATGCCAGCTTCCTAACAAAAACCTATTTGCTCTTCTTTCTGAGCAAAGGGCTGGAGGATATTTGCCATCCAACCTTGCAGCTGTAGATAGCCATGTGACTAGTGCTTACCAATAGTATGTGGTTAAGGCTGGTAAGAAATACCATATGGCTGGATGCAGATATCAGCAGGGAGAATAGAACCACGAGGTGGCTGCAGCCTGGATCCCCGAGTCACTTTGTGGAAAGTAGCTGCCATTGGCCAGGACTACCCACCACTTACGCTGATTTGTGTGTAAGAAATTCCCCTTTGGGGGTTTCAGCTATAATGCATTTTGGGGGCTATTTCTTGTTAAAGCTTAGCTTACCCTAACGAATACATTTGCAACACAGGTGTGTAAACAATCTATATAGAAGTCACTTCAAGACTGTAACAGGTGCTCTAATGTGCAGCTTAGGGAATGGAGCCAAAGGGAAAATCCAGTTTCATAGAGGAGGCAACATTTCAGCTAAAATTCAAAGGCATGAAGCATAAGGAATTTGACAGGCAAGGGTGGAGGCAGGAATGGAACTCAGGTAGAGGTTACAGCATGACCAAAAGCTCAGATGTGTGAAAGGATGTGGCTGTTAGTGGAATCATGAGTAATTAGGGGAGTGGGGAGCAGGATGTGTGGGAGGAAGGGGTGAGACAAAAAGGTCACATTGGGACCAAACAGTGTTGGAGCTCCCATGGGAATGTGGAAGTCGTATGAGTAACTCTGAAAGCATCTTTTTTGTTAAACATCGGTGCCAGGACACAGGACAGGCACACGGGCCTGCCTGTAATGCTAACATCCTTCATCATAATCAGAGCATGCCCTCATCACAGCCGAGTTACACACAGTCCGTGGAAGGTCATGAGCCCTATGAACTAGAGTTTCCACTGCCTGAGACTCTTTCACCCAGGAATGAAGATCAAAACAAGGGCAAGTGAGCAGTCCACCCAGTCATATCCACGGAGCTAATCACAGATACACACTGTCACATGATTCGTGCTAAAGAAAGTCAGACTGACCAGAACCACAGCTTTGTGGCTGAGCTGGTGGCCATGTGTAAACACAAACAAAGCCCATCCGAAATATATTTAAAACCCACACCCAGAAGTCTTAGACACCTTACAGTAAGTGAAAAGGTCTGTCTTTAAGCTCCAGAGGATCTAGGCTTTCTTATATTGAATAAAGTTGGATTTCAAACTGATCTATAATGGCTCATCACTGAGAAGCACTTTAGCAATTTTCAAATGCCTTCCTTTAATTCAAGCAACTAAAATGAAGCATATTAAAAATTAGAGCCATTAAGGCAGAGTTGTTCGACTTTTATGGGGTCATAGCTAGCCCCAGTAGGTTGCCCCAAATCCCAAACACTAGAGAAGTGATCTGCACAGTTGATGTGGTTGTGTTGGCAGAGATTGGTGAGATAATGAGAGGGAGGTTAGAAGTTAATAAGACACGATATGCTGAGGGAGAGAACACATGCATGTTGATATAAGACACATCCAGGTAAGAATACCAAGTCCTCAGGGTTACTGCTAACATTAGATGGAATACATTTTGCGAAGTGAGAAGCGTTTATGCAAGATGGCATCTAGTAAAGATTCAATAAGTGAAGCTACTTTATTCATCCTCATCTTTTTATTCTTAATTAGTATTAATATTTCTGTTAAAGTTATCAAATATATGCTTATTAGCTTCTAAAATTAACCATGAGTAATGCTCACTCATATTCTAGAAGAACCATCATTTCACCTCAGTGCTTTGGCCGGACATAGAAATTCACTGGACATCAGTCCCTTCTTAATTTTTTTTGTTTGTTTTGAGATGGAGTTTCGCTCTTGTTGCCCAAGCTGGAGTGCAATGGCACGATCTTGGTTCACTGAAACCTCTGTGTCCCAGGTTCAAGCGATTCTCCTGCCTCAAGCACAGAGTAGCTGGGATTACAGGCATGCGCCACCAAGCCTGGCTAATTTTTGTATTTTTAGTAGAGACAGGGTTTCACCATGTTGGTCAAGCTAATCTTGAACTCCTGACCTAAGGTGATCCATCTGCCTCGGCCTCCCAAAGTGCTGGGATTAAAGGTGTGAGCCACCACACCTGGCCAGTCCCTTCTTAATCTTGAAGGATTTGCTGTGGCTTGTCTGGCCAAGGCATTCATTATTGTGTTTGGGGGAAAAGATAATTTTTCAGTAACTGCCTGACAGGTAAGGAAACAGAGAAAAAGTATACAGTATTGGTGGCCAAGAGGCATTTACCACTGAAAACTGGGCTGAGGGAAGCTTGCTTTATCAATCTGTCTACAATACCTGTCCCGGTATCACCACGCACCTGCCTCTCAGAACCTTTCATTCTACAAAGCCACGGGAGCCAAGCCCTCACAAGACCAAGGTGACATAAACATTCTGACTGTATGTGAGCGCCACTTACAATTGCATATCTTAAAAATACGGTATCCTGCCAGTTTATAAGCTGCCATAGATTTGACTAGGGAGGCATTTAAAGTTAGATATTTTCAAGTTCTAAAGGCTGTGCAACACATTTAACACTTTGAAAAGTGAAAAAATGTATCTATGTAGATAATACATCACCCACCATCCTCTGCCCCATCCATCTTTCTTTTAATATAGTTCTAGGCAGAGAGTATCTCCCATTTTGAACCCCACTTTGTCATTAAACCTTTTATCATAAGTATTTTTTCCAACTGTCATTTTATTTTAGTGGCTACCTAGTATTCCATTAAGTGGATCTACTATGATTTATGGAATCATTCCCCTGCTGTTGAACCTTCAGGTTGATTTTGAGGTTTCACTAGGTGGGTTTTTTCTTCAAATTTTTAAAGAGAAAGGCTTTGATAGGAAATAGTTTTTTCCAGTGGCTTTGACTGAGTGCCGTGAGCTAGAGTCTCTTTTTGTGTGGTTGAAGACTTATCAAGGGAAACTGCTTCTCAGGCCATCAGAAGCCACCCGTTCAACAGCTTGCTTAGAACCACAGTGAGCTTCTGGCCCCAGTCTCTGCCTGTTTGCTCACTTGGGTCATGCATGTGGGTGGGTGAGAGAGACCCATGTGGGGCATCCTAAGAATCACATATCCGCATCAAGGGGTTACTGAGTTGTGCCCCAAACATGCCAACTGTTTTTGTTTCTAAGATGGCGCATGGCATATGGACATGGAGGGTTCCCTTCCTGTGGAATGTGCCACTCACATCCCGCAGGAGGCCCAGGAGGGGAGCAGGTGATGCGAACTGATAGGGTTCACTCTGCAGTGACGCAGATGCCTATGGACACGGGCCCAGAGACATGGGCACACATGTGTGTCAAATGTGATTAACAATGTTTTTTATGCTGGGAAAGATTCTTCTGGGGAGAATCCTGGCGGTCCCTCCAATGCAATGCGATGGATTCACAAAGGCACTTATTTATTTAGAGATGGGGTCTTGTTCTGTCGCATAGGCTGGAGTGCAGTGGCACCATCATGGTTCACTGCAGCCTTGACCTCCCAGACTTAAGCAGTCCTTCTGCCTCAGCCCCCTGAGTAGCTGGGACTACAGGCGCACACCACTACACCTGGCAATATTTTTTTTTCTTTTTACAGATGGTCTATATTGCCCAGACTAGTCTCAAACTTCTAGGCTCAAGCGATCCTCCCATCTTTGCCTCCCAAAGTGCTGGAATTACAGGCGTGAGCCACCATGCCTGGCCATGAAGGCATTCAAGTTACAATTTTGTATTTCCACAGCCTTTTTACCCACACACATACAGGCGCACATGCACACGAAGATAAAAACACCTCACAGTTGGTCTTTGCCATTGGTAGTGAGATCACTGGATTCCAGGGGAGGGCAAAAACGCGCTCCTGAAGAGGCTCCACAGTTTCTTTCCCAGAGTAGACATACTGGATGCAATTCAGGCAGCCACTCAGTGAGGAGGGGCAAACATTTATGTAGGGCCTCCTCTGAGCCAGGCCCAGGGCTCGGGACTATGGGTACCCAGAGGGGTGGTTGCTGCTCTTGAGTTTGCAGCCCAGAGCAGAAATACAAGGCATTCAAGTGACTCAGACACAGTTAAAAAGGGCTGCATGCTCTGAAATCATGGATCTTTGACCACATCTGAAGTCTCTGCTTACTGCACGAAAGCAGCTGCATTTAATACACTCCTACGTGCCAAGTGCCATGCAGAACTCTGAGATATACATAGTTCCTGCTCCCTTAAGGCTCAGTGCCAAGTGGGGAAATAAAACAAGGGCATTATTTTGGATATAATTAGGGCAATGAGAGAAGTTCATGGGGTGTACAACTAACCACCAGGAGCCCATGAAAATGTAGCTCCTGGCCTCCACCTGCTACATGGTGACAGAGGACAGTCACGTGCTAACACAGGGGGAGGGTCCCAACTTGCCCTTGCTCCACAGGCTTCTGCGGGAGCTCCGTGTTCCTAAGAGCCAGGATGACCTGCCTGACTCATGGCAAACTGCCAACTGCATCTGAAACCCAAGCTCATGTGTATAGCGAAATGCAGGAAGCCATCTTAAAAGGACCCACTAATTAGCTTCCTGGGATTTCAGATTTTAAAAGCTTCTGTGATCGAATTTGTTTTGGTAATTTTTTTTTTTTTTTTTTTTTTTAAATTTAAAAGATTCCGAAGATTGGTTCTGCTGTCACGACATCAGAAAACAAAACAAACAAAAAATAAGATAATGAACTTTACTCGTTTCCATAGCGAAGTGCTTTCAATGTGAATGAAGAAAAAAACATCTGCTGATTGGATGATAAAAAGCAGAATGGCATTAAAAGGCTGTGATGCACAGTGAAGAACCAATCCCCCTTGGGTGGCTGGATTCGACACTGAGATACTCTTGAAGAGCATTTGTAAGCCCACTGTGAAATCGGCACCCACTGTTAGAGGACCTGGGGGCTACCATTTTTATTTCAAATTAAAACTGCAGCAAAAAAGGGAAGTTTAAATTCTGGGTAGAAAACTGATGTGGAAGATCACACACACAAAAAACTTCTTATACACCACCAACCACTGTTTTCATTAAAAATAAAGGGAGCTAATAATGGAAAGGGTGTATATGATAATTATATTTGTTCAGTGTGGGGAATAAATAATAACTATAGTGCTACACTATTAAGAGAGTATGTAATCATGTTATTAGATATGTCCTATAATTGAAAGCCATTATCAGAATACTTCCTTGTAGAGTTAATTCCTCCTCTGAGCAACCCCTAAACCTTGTCTACATTTTCCCCGGGTATACACATCCTATGTTGTAATTATCTGTCACAATATGTGTCTCCCAAGTCAGCCTGTGATCTCCAAGGCACCTCCTACAGGCATTCCATCCCTCTCACTCTCACGTGCCTAGCACTGGGTCAGCAAATAATCACCACTGAATAAACACAGTTCCTCTTAAAGTTCACTTCTCTAGGCTGACTAATCCTTTGGTCTGTTCTTGGCAACATTTCCTAACATCTCACATTTTTCTTAGATTGGGGAATGTGCATGGAGGAATATTTAGATAAGTCAATGTATTAAAAATCTGTAGGCAAGGAACTAATAATCTTCAACACACAGGAATCCACGAAGGTTTGGCCAAAGTTGATGAAGAATTACGAGCTATCACCCTGAAACCTGGAAAGACCTCATCTCCTGCTTAAACTTCTTTAAAAAAGGATGACCTTGCACATTACCGCCTCGTAAATGTAACATCTAAATTTAGAAAGATATGGAAAAAGAAAAAAAAGTCATGAAATGAGCTTGCAAAATCTTAAAGAGGGCATTTACTGTTTAAAAAAAAAAACAGAAATACCTCTTGATTGCGAAAGTGAGTTCCATTTTTTAATTTGTGTGGTTTAAGTAAAAAATTTGTATTTTCTACAATGGAATCAAGCAATCATGTGCTCTCAGAGAAGTAATCTACAGTCAGATTTAATTTTCTTAATCTGATATTATTTAGGGTATGAAACTCATTGATTTACGAGAGTGGTACCATTTTTAATCCAAAGACAACATTAAGTGGTCTTATCAGTTTTATTGTAGGATGCTCCCTATAAGAAAATGTATTAGGAGGTAAAGGAGGAAAGTGCCTTTGGAGTCAGACCTGCGTCAAATTCCATCTTTGCTATTTCCTAGCTGGGGGACCGTGTATAGATCACGTAACTTCTCTGATCCCCTGTTTCCTCAACTATAAATTGGAGATAACACCATCAGTTTTGTGGTGAGGATTAAATGAGATGATGTTTGTAAGGAGAAGTGTGCGAAAGGAACACAGGAAATTCTACAGGGAATCATTTCCACTAGAAAAACATGGTTAGACTGGGTTATTGAAGGACATGATAGCAACTTTTCCAGAGATGATGAGAAATACTCCTGTATTTTCACCAGACAAGTTAGGAGATCCTAACTTGTTTGAGCTGGTTGGCGCTCATTATAAAATCTCCTTTTAGGAGGGGTAGTGAGGGTGTCCTTAAGACTGCAATGCCCTGCGGGAGATCACCCAAGCCTGGTCAACAGAGCCGGTTCTGCTCAGCCACTGTGCATGGCCATCAACATAGAGGGTTGTTTTTTTCCATCTTGATTTCTGGGCCCAGCAAGCCCGCTCTAAGAACTTCCCTGTGATAGAGCAATCTCAAACCAGACCCCTCCCAGTATTTAGAGTCAGGAAAAAGGTCTGGGGAGGAAAAGGAAAGTCCCTAGAGTGACAAGGGGAGGCTGTGGCAAGGTTGGGCACGGGCGATCCCAGCCATCCTGCCCACGCACCCATTTGGCAGGTCCATTCTAAACTGCAACGTGTCTTGGACAACCTACCTACCTAGTTGTTGGTTAGGGCTTGTATGATCATTTCTGTCTTTAGCTATTTGTGTGAAGCAGGAAGGACACTCTCAAAATTCCTCTTCCCCATCCTTGATTCTCGGCACTGGGGACTTTACCCTGGCTTCAAAAGGACAGCCAGGAGGTGGCTGAAAGAAAATGCAAAAAAAGGCTTATAGGCCCAGCTTTTAAGAATTCCAAGAACAGTGCTCAGTGAGACCCTCTGCAGCCGCAGGGAAGCATTGCATTTCTCCAAGTTCCTTCAACTTGCAGATGAAGACGTGACAGGCAGCCACGCAGTTGTTGTGGTTTATGAAGTCACGGCCCTTTGGGGCTTGATCTTGTGATCAAAGTCCTTTGTGCTTTCTGACACATCACAAGTCTCAGACATTTGATGTGCTGAAAACAAACTACTGTCTAGAGTCCGAAACACCTGGAGCCAAACGCCCCGTCTCTGAAATGGGAGACTGAGGACATGTTATTTAATGTTTCGAGTCTTGGTTTCCTTCTCTCTACCATGAGCCAAATTTATTGACTTTTCAGAATTGTGAAGTGGAGGATTAAGTGGGATCATGTTTATAAAACAGCTAGCACACACCTTGCCTGTATTAATTTGTACGTAATAGATTCTCCGTAACTTTCACTTTAAAAGGGTGAAAAGATTTTTAAGGAACCTCCGCAGTCAAGATTTTTACAGTGGGCCGGTTTTCCAGGTGGGATAGTTTGTATAAGGAAAAACCTTTAACTTTCTAAAGGGATTTTTTTCCCATGCAAAAGTTTTTTGTTTTCAAAAATGTTAAGGAATTCGAGGCCAAAGCTGATGGAGGCGTGGGGAGAGTGAATTCTGGTCTCAGCTGGATACAAAACAAGCTCTGGGACCTTGGGCAGGTGGAATGACTTTGCTGGAACTTGGTTTACCCCTCCCCCTTGCCCAGCCTTCCTCCTCTTCCCTGAGGGGCTTCACAAAAGCCAGGTGAGAGTCTAGAGGTTAAAGCGCCTGGAAATTCTAGTCGACATGTGTAGAAGGCATAATTATTACTCTCTTGCCTCCCTCCACGTTTCTAGGCCACCCATCCTCCGTTTCTGGGTAATATGGAGCTTCAGTGGTGTGGGCAGGGAGGCGGGGAGAGACTGAAGTAACAGGCACTGGATGCCTGCCGGCTATTTCAGTTGCACATGCACAACTTGAGTAAGTCCCTGGGGGTTGATTATAGTTACCTGAGAACACTCCTTAACTCTTTCTGCAGAAATGAATTTAATGAAACGTCTAGTGACTTACAAGACATCAAGAAGTAACAAGAGCAGAGATTTTCTATAAAATGGTACAGGCAGCCACCGAGGATAGCAATCTGGCAGTTTGTCAAAAAGTTAAACCTAGACTGATCATATGGCCCGGCAATTCCACTCCTAAGTATATACCCAAGAAAAGAGAAAATACATGTCCACACAGAAACTTGTATACAAATTTTTATGGCAACAAAAGTCGTTATACCCAGAAAGTGGAAAAAACCCAAATGTCCATCAATCGATGAATGGATAAACAAGATGTGGTATATCCATGCAGTGGAATACCATGCAGCCATAAAAAAAGAATAAAGTACTGACACATGCTACAACTTAGATGAACCTTGGAAACAGTATGCTAAGTGAACGGAGCTAGACACAAATGGTCACATATTCTTTGATTCCTTTTACGTGGTATACCCAGAAGAGGCAAATCCACAGAGACCAAAAGCAGACAAGTTGGAAGAAGGGAATGGGGCAGTGATGACTTAATGAGTATGCTTTTCTGGGGTGATGAAAAAGTTTTGAAACTAAAAAGAGGTGATAGTGGCATAACATTGTGAGTTCACTAAATGCCACTGAGGTGTACACTTTAAAATGGTTAATTGCATGCTATGTGAATTTCACCTCGACTAAAACAATGTTTGAAGGGAAATGAAACAAAACAAATATACAAGGGTTTCTGAAGTCATTGTGGCCTGAATTTGAAGCTCATCTGTCTTATTTGACTTGGGTAACCTTGGGCAAGTGACTTGGGCACTCTGGGCATTAGCTTTATTGCCTTAAGCGAATGGGAATCACAACACATGGAGGTCATGGAGCATTCCAGGAGACTCTGGAAGCAAAACATCTAGTGCAGGCCAGTACGTGATGGACACACCAGGGATGCCAGCTCCTTACCCTTCCATTATCTTCACGAAATGTCTCCCTGTCTCCAAGGTAAGAGCCAACTGGGCCCTCTGTGTCATTGAGAGAAACTACACATTACAGAAAAAAAAAAAAAAAGTACGAAGAATAATATAATAATCACACTTGTACTCACCACTCAGAAGTTATTAGCATTTTGGAATTATTAGCATTTTGTCATATTTGCTTCTTTGCTAATTTTTTTAAATAGTGAAAGAAAATACTTCTGATGGCCAGGCGTGGTGGTTCATGCCTGTTATCCCAGCACTTTGGGAGGCCGACGTGGGTGGATTGCTTGAGCACATGAGTTCCAGATCAGCTTGGCCAACATAGCAAAACTCTGTCTCTAATAAAATGCAAAAAAAATTAGCTGGGCATGGTAGCACACAGCTGTAATCACAGCTACTCAGGAGGCTGAGACATGAGAATTGTTTGAACCCGACAGGTGGAAGTTGCAGTGAGTAGAGATCATGCCATTGTACTCCAGCCTGGGCAAGAGAGCAAGGCTGTCTCAAAAAAAATAAACCAAAAAAAAGTTAATATTATTATGTGTGTATGTGTGTATATATATATATGTATATATATATGAAGTTGAAATTTACTGAGTGTTGTATACTTAGCTTAATGTCTGTTCTGAGCAAATAAGCAAGTCCATTAAAGAATTAATACATGGAGAAATAGTTTATTTGTTCAACTGGTCTTTATTTAGGGCCTACTATTAACAAGATATGTACTATAGGATGCAAACACAGTGTTAAAGAGATTCATTGTAATTAATAATTTGAGCAGGTGCTGGAATTGGTAGTTCAGCGGTCTTGAGGGACAGTAGTCACCTTGTGCCTTGGTTAGCTCACTCTATTAAATAAAACTGGTAGTTTGCTTCCTAAACTTGGATTACAGTTAACCAGCACAACTCAAAAAATAAGTCTACCTGACATATTCAAAGCACTAGTTACCTAACAATTGTGCTGTTAGGAAATGTTGAAAATGCAGACTATTGCCCATGTGGTGTAGTTCTGAACTCTCACTGAAAAATAGAATGGTGTATGAAAGTACACAGTGGCTCTGTGACAAAGGAGGGAGGATTTATCATGGGAATGAAGTAACGAGGAGGCAAAAGGGGAAAAAAGCTGCAAACTAAGAAGGATTTAAAACACAATCTTTGCGGTGGAAATAACGTAATTCCATCCTACTGGGTCACAGAAATTAAGGCCTGGAAAAGCCCTGGCTGAAACACCCAGCTTCATGAGTTGGGAGTGGGGGGAACTAGGTGGGGAGGTGACTCAATGCTCTGCCTCTGAAAGTGACTGAAGTCAATTTCTTTATAATTTCATGTTTTCCTAAAAACAAGATGATTTGTTTACACTATTAAAAAAAGTCAAGAATGGACTTCGGCAATACCCCAACTTGTCTGAAGACTATGCTGGGAGGTAAAGCTGCTCTATGCTGCTGGGATGCAGCCTTTTAAAAGGAGATCACTGTACCTGAAATGCAGATAGTTATAAAAATGGCATTAATTTGCTTAGACCGAGAGATTTTCACAGGAGAGCAACTAGCAGAAAACATTATGAAAATGTCCGAGAGGGCTGGTAATTGAGTTGATTAGTATGACCTTGGTTATGAAGGTAATAGAAGAGGGACCGGTGCTTAGACTGAGTTATAACCCTGTTCCCGGTTCGGCGACCGAGTGAGGGATGTAATTTGTTCAGGCTGACTCGGAGAAGCCAAGCCCGCCTGTGACAAAGTAATACATTGACTAGCCAAGCTTGGCCTGTGCTTTTCACCCTGACAGAGTAAACAGGACAGGGTCAAATAAGAAATGATGGACTGGGTTTGTGTGCTGGTTCTCTGTGTAAAACCAGCTGTAGGCAGAACCTTCTGGACAATGAGCCCTGAGAAGCACGCTTTCATTGCCTCTGAACTAGCAAAGAGGGAAAAGAATGCAACTGTTCCCCAGCTGAAACAACACAAAACCAAACACCAACATAAACAAAGAATAAACATCCCAAGGAGGTCTATGCTGAATTCGCTCTGATTCTGTTTTCCATATTTTTTTTATAGACATTTATGAAGCAGTATGCTACTGGCTGCACTGGGAAATTTAGCTACATTAATCATGAGAAAGGATTCCATGTCTGGCTCTAAAGCCCATGTTGCTTCCACGACACCTGCTTCAAACAGGCAAGTTTCTCTCAATAACATGTATGCACCCATGCGTGCACACACACGTGAAATTGACCTCCACAATGGCTGTATAGCACGCAAGGTCAATGGATGCCGGAAGCCGTTACCATGAGTATATGAGGTCACTAGCATTGTAACTACTTATACAAAAGTTCATGTCCAGGGAGTTTTATCTAGGTCTTTTTTTTTTTTTTCTCTTTGTTTTAATCTGTAAGACCTTCTTTATCAAGTTTACCCTAGGAAAGAGATTTTACATGGAACCTGGGATAAGTGATACTTCAAAAAACAGCTATGGTCCTCCCAGAGACCCTAGAATAGAGCTTAAAAGTCTATACATAAGGATCTGTAACATTTTACACTTACTGTTCATACGTGAATTAGAGAGTTGTACCGGGTGAATAACCACAGGGTATCTTCACGCACACTTTGTTTCTTCTCTGTGGTGTGTGTGTTTGCCTGGTTTGTGTTTGTGTGTGTATTTGTATGTTTTAAGAGTCTCCGATTTCAGGGCTGGTGCTACATAAATGACAAAGGGCCCTGAATCCCTTGTCTCCTTGCCTCTGTCACTGAGTTTGCTGACCCTCTAGTGAAAAGGATCTGACCACCACATGCGAGTGGAATAAATTATCGCTGACACTCCAATATTTAATTATGCAGCTGTCAGAGCGACCCTTTCGAAATTCATTTTAATAAAGTGGGAACTTTCCCTTTCAAGGTTAGAGTGAGGGGAGTCACCTTTGGTGTCAGCCGGAGGTCTCCACCATGAGCTCTGCATTCTTGCTCCGGACGCCTGTCACTTGGCCTGATAGAAGGTCCTGATAAGAGCGCTGATGCCTGGTGGCCTCCCCCTATCCCTGCCTGAATGAACATCCTTCATTTAAACCCACAATAATGAGGACCTCAAAGTCAGAGAGGCGGGCACAAGGGCAGCTTGTCGGGGAAAAAATGGCTTCTTATTATAAAATTCACTCAATGTGGAAGTGGCAATCTAAAAGCAATCCTGGCCATCTCCCTATTTTAACTGGTTAACCAGAAACATTTAACATGGTAGAAGGAAAAAACAAACTCTGAGCTAAGTGGCGTGGTGGTGGCGGGGCATCCAGACACTGGCGAGCCTCCATTGCTGTAGCTCCCAAACTCGTGAAAGAGACACAAAAGTACTGATTTATATTTTTCTATAAAATAAAAAGCAGTATTCAAGTTTTTGTAGTCTTGTTTCTGGGCCATAAAGTTGCACCGAGGAGAAGCTTTTATATGGCAAACTGAATGTGTGAACGCGATCATGCCTGCTTATTGTGTACACGCCTAAAGTCTATGTTTAGCTTATACTTCTCACTGTTTATTTGCAAACCATGCCCACAGACACCCTGCAGAGGGAAAACCATGCGCTGGGCTAGAAAAGGCAAGAGCAACTCAGCAGATACAGCCAGATCAGTTCCTCTCTTCTCTCTTTTTTTTTTTTTTTTTTTCAATTTGCTTCCTTACTCTTGCTTTCACTTTCTCTCTTCTTCCCCCTCTGATCTTCTTTTTCTTTTTGTTTTTTTGAGGTGGAGTTTTGCTCTTGTTGTCCAGGCTGGAGTGCAATGGCACAATCTTGGCGCGCTGCAACCTCCACCTCCCAGTTCAAGTGATTCTCCTGCCTCAGCCTCACCAGTAGCTGGGTTTACAGGCATGCACCACCATGCCAGGCTAATTTTCTATGTTTAGTAGAGACAGGGTTTCTCCATGTTGGTCAGGCTGGTCTCGAATTCCTGGCCTCAGGTGATCCACCCACCTCGGCCTCCCAAAGTCCTGGGATTACAAGCGTGAGCCACCATGCCCGGCCTCTCTCTAACATCATGATGAATATGCATTCATTACTGACTGTGTGCAAGGCACTGTCCACAGTTTTCTGTATGTTTATCTCTTCTGGAACTCTTAGTAACTCCATAAATAAGAAACCTTAATGACAGTTCCTACTTCTACTAAACTGAGGCTTAGGGAGACTAATGGGCTTACTCAAGGCCCCCCAGTTAGTACACACCTCCACCATGCAGTTTCCAGTGCTTGGATGTTTAACCACTCTGCTAATGTTTCCTTCTTTTCTCTTTCTCCGGTCTCTTTCTCACTAAGTCTATTCCTCACTTGCTTCCCTCCTCCCAGTCTCTCCCTTCTAGGTTTGTATACACAGTGTCTCCCCCAGCATATATAACAGCTCCAAGTAAACACACACAACAAGCCTTCTCCTGCACACAAATGTCACTCTTGTCAACAAACAATGGTTTGAGAAAGAGGCCCCATCCTGTGTGTTTGGATAAATGTCTAAAAGAATACTTGCACGTGACTGCTGAAAGGCGCTTTCTCTCAACCATAAGCAGTAACTAAATCTATCCATAGGCACTTTTTCTGGGGGACATTCTCTTCCCAGAGATGGGAAAGATGGTTGCTAAGGTGAATTACAGAGAAAAAGGAGGCAGAGAGCAACACCTTTGCTTTTGCTTAGAAGCTCTCTGGGAAGACATGGTTTGCAGAAGGTTGGGGAAGGACCTCCAGATCCACCTGAAGTCTCTGCTGGCTCCCCCCAGCACAGCTTCCAGGGCAGCAGATCTACAGGTGGCCCTTTGTTTCAATTCTTGAGCCCCTGAATGGGGACTTAGGAATGTGGCGAACACAGGACTTTGGCATGATCTGTTCAGAGTGCAAGGATGAAAGCAGAAGTCAGGGCCCAAGGGCAAACTGTTTGCACTCCCAAGGCCTGGTCTTTATTGTGTCCCTAAGGTCTCAGTCCCAAGGGTATCCCTGTTTCTTCAGGGCTAGAGATAACTGAGGCCTTCCATGACTTTCTATGTTTACCATCATTGTTGCCTACTAGAGGAACACCAGTGCTATCGGGACAGCTGAGAGTCAGCATACTACTTACAGAATTCAAAACAAACTCCTAACCTGAAGCAGGCAACCAGGGACAAAGGGGAGTATTAGAACCTGTGCACATTACTCTGGTCTGCATGGCCTTAACTCCAAACTTGCAAGGCAGGAAACTGTACTTTGAGGAAGTAAATTCCTCCTTCGAGCCCCAGAATCTGTCCAATAGGCAGCCTTCCGTGATGACTTATTGAAAGAATTGCTGAACGAGTAATACCTACCAGCATCTCATCAACCCAAAGGCAGATACAAAAATATCTCTCGGCCCATGAAAACAATTGTGCAAAACCAGGCACCTTTATTCACAGGTAGGAACACTCAGCAAAAAATCAGGGAATGATTCAGGGCGTAACCAGTGATCAATTCAGTAACTACCCATAACTTCAAGCTATCCAAGAAAAGGACAGACCCGGGAGATAGGTGTCCTGGTTCTGGTCCTGGCCACTGCCAATTTACTGAGACACTCTGTATAGGTGGATTCATATCTCCAGGCTTCTCTTGGCCTTTCCAAGGCCTGGGAGGGAAAATTAAAGCCTAGTGTTTTCCCCCTAAAGAAACAATTGCAAAAGAGTCCAGGGAGGTGATAAAAAAAAGCATTTCTTAAAGGGGAAAAATCTCAGTCAGGCGAGGTGTCTCATATCTGTAATCCCAGCAGTTTGGGAGGCCAAGGCGGGCGGATTGCTTGAGGTCAGGAGTTTGCGACCAGCCTGGCCAACATGGCGAAACCACATCTCTACTAAAGACAAAAAAATTAGCCGGGCATGGTAGGGGGTGTAATCCCAGCTACTTGGGAGGCTGAGGCAGGAGAATCACTTGAACCCAGGAGGCAGCGGCTCCAGTGAGCCGAGATCATGCCACTGCACTCCAGCCTGGGCAATGGAACCAGACCTTGTCTCCAAAACAATAAAAAATAAAAAGTGAAAAAACCTAGGTATAACTTATTCAGAAACATCTTCATTTCCGCTCTTCTCTCCGTCTCTCCCCTACTCCTGCTCTCTGTTTAGTGAGTATTCAGCAGGTGCTTACTTTATGTGCCAAGCTTATGCTGTGGACTTTTCATTTCATCCTTAACAATAACCCTTAGGTGGAAAGGAGACACTATAATAACCTCCATCCTAGAGAGAAACTGAGGCTTAGGAGGTGAGGAGCCAGCACAAGGTCATTTAGCTGGGAAAAGGCAGAGGGAGGATTTGAAACCAGGTTCACTTCTCTGTGTGCTCCCAAATATGTCACATTTTTACCAAATATACTGGTACTCGTCTTTTCCTTCTATCCTGGAAGTGAGTCCAGAATTGCCTTATCTAATCCATGGCAAACCTTTTTCAAGAGGTCTCTGTGAAACAATACACAGAAATGTTTGTGGGGAGAAGTGATCTCCTTTATCAGCACTGGAGCCATAGTCAGAGTAATGGAAATTGTAGTATAATCCAAGCAACATTACTGAACCAAACAAGGTGCCAGGAAACGTGCTATATTATACATAGCATGTATACACATATATGTACGTATATGTATCAGAATATATGTATTGTATATGTATATATGCACACAATTTACGTATGTGTGCATGTATATGTACACACATGCATCTATACTTGTCTACATATACACAGAACATATACATATATGTACAGATATATGCATGCACAAATCATCTTTTTTCTCTAATCTGCACCATTACTACTATTCCCATTTGATCACTAAGTTGACGGAATTCAGCTAAGTATCTTGCCAGGATTGTATGGGACGTGATCAGTGAGCCGAGTGTAGGATGCAGATCTGCTTGACCCATAGTTCTTGAAAGAAAGAATAAATGAAATAAAACAAAATAAAATGCATCCATAATGCCTCCACTTCACCTCAGAATTTATAGGACACTTTCAAGTATGGTACAATCGTTGCATTTAATCCTTACAGCAGTCCTATGGTCGGCTCTTATTAATATTAAGCGTTCATCTGATCTCTGTTTTACAGATGCTGAGATCAAGGATCCAGAGGTGCCGTGATTTGTCTAGGAGAACGCAGGTGACAGCAGGTGGAACCAGGACTACATAGCAACCCTCCACCTCCTGCTTGGTGCCCCACCCACTGTGCTGCATGGAGTCTATCTTCCTTCCTTCTTACGGAATGGTCGGCCTCTGCATGGTGGCCCTGTGGACCAGGGATGTCTATGTATCAAAACACTCTTCCCATAGGAGCTCTCACAACTGACAGCTCCCATCTTGAACAAACAGACCAGTGTTCATTTGGATGTTCTCAGCCTCACGTGGCACCCACTCCAACGGCTTCTTGCCGAGTGAATTTAGACAATGTGCTTCATGCCAGCACTCTCATTGCAAATGGCAACAGATTCACAAAGCATCCGAGAGCAGCCATTTGTCATGGATTTTGCAGTCAGAAATAATGACGGGTCGAAGTCAGCCCCAAATCCCAAAGCTCCCTAGGTATGAATCCCAGATTGGGAAGGGTTGGGAGTTACACCACCCTTCCAAAGGAAGACCCTCTTCAAAGAGGAGGCGGGGCATAGACCCCAAGATGAAAAGTCAAGGCCAGAAGGCTGGAATGGAGAAATAAATCCTGACTCAACTAGAAGGATTAAAAAGTCACCTAGCATGAGGAGAATTCGCACTCCACAAATTTTTCTCGACTGAGTAAATTTAAAGAAATAAAACTAGATTGAGCATGCGTTTAATACTGCCTGCTATCTTTCCCCCTGCTCTGCTCAGTGGCTTGTTAAATATGAAAAGATTTGCCCTGCAAAGGGACACAGGGAGAGGCAATCTCCGGGGGACTCATCAGCTACCCCGCACCTCCTCTTTGCAACCCAGGTAAGAAAGAGAGCATTTTCCAATTCCAGCACCTGAGTGCCCTGGTCTTGTGTGCAAGTCTCAAATACAATCACTGGTATGACAACCGTCTCCCAGTGGAAGGTGCGATATAAAGAGCTCATTCGAGATGCCAGGAGCTTCCCTTTCTGACCCTGGCTGCCTGAGAGGCAAATTGCATTAGAAAATGACATGCCATTCATCTCGCCAGTACTTGCAGGAACATTTAGCTAATTAAATGATTAATAAATTTAACACTGCTTTATAATTTCATTTAGCTGTGTTGGAAATCACACGGTGAGCTGCGTATGCACCGAATGAGATTAGGTGGGAGTGAGGGTTTCAGAGGCTGCCCTGGTAATTGAGATTAGTCTATTACTACAGTGACCTTTTTAACTTTTATATTCTCTTGTTAAAGCGAAATAAAATTTTATTCACTTTTAAGGAATATTTACTTAGAGAAATTTACATGAAATTAAAGAAACACCAAGCCCAGAAGCCTACTGGGGCTGGAATCCGTGCACTATTTCTTTTGTAATTTTCAGAGCTGCTTTAGGAAACTGTTCTTGAGTTGGCTGGAGGGAGAGTGAAGAGCAACTGTTCTTTCATTTATTCAATGAATGTCACATTCCTGGTGTGTGCTGGGCACTCTGCGGGACCTGGGACTACAGCAGTGAAAATGACCCAGGTCCCTGTCATCACAAACTTGAATTCTAGTGAGAAAATACAGATGACAAGCAAATGAATAAACAACAAAATAAACGAGAGTGAGAAGCACAGTGCAGAGGAGTGCAGGAGGTGGCTTCTTTAGACTGGAGAGTTAAAAAAAAGTCTCTCTGTAAAGGCGACAATTAATCTGAGATCTGAATTACAAAAAGCAATCAGGTGTGCAAAGCTGGGGAGGATAGCATGTGGGGACAGAGAGGCTGAGGGTGAAGGGCCTGAGGCGGGAAAGCAGGAACTTGGTGTGTTCAAGGAATTGAAAAACAGGGAGGCAGGAGGTGATCCAGCAAAAGTGGAAAGGGTCAGATTAAGCAAGGCCCTGCTGACAGGATAAGGAGTGTGGACTTTTTTTTACAGGTTTGGTGGGAAGCCATGAAAGGGTTTAAAGCAGAGCTAAACCCCATCCGCTGGGTGATTCCGTCTAAAGCAAGTGATCCTGCAGCCGCAATTCAGAGTGGTGTCGAAGCCTGACTTGGTTTCCTTCACCTGCAGTCTCCTGTCCAACGTGTGCTTTTTCCAACTGAAAACTCTGGCTAGTCTTGTTTCTCTGTCTTTTTCTTGAAATGTAGTACTTTGTTTGTTCCAGGTACTTTGAAAATGTTTCTGATCAGGCCCTCCTTAATAGTTCTTCTGGCCAATATTTTTGCTCACCTCATCCATGAAATCCCAACATACATATTTTTAAACTTCCAGAGGTCTCTATTACTTCTCTCTTGTATGAACCATGTTGTTTCTTTTCTGTCGTCCCACGCTTTGATATCTGGGGTCCGCCCGCCCTAGGGTCAATAAATTCCTAGACACAGCAAACAACTCACTTGGGGGCACCCCTTTTGAATGTAAGCCAACCAATCCAGAACCTATACCCCCACCACCTCCTTTATGGATTTCTCATGCCCCAGAGGCCACCATCCACCCTTCCTAATCACCAAAGGCCAGGTACCAGAAAAATAGGGACAGCGTCTCTTCCCCAGAGCCTGCTGAACTTAATAAAACTCTAGTCTACTTAACCTGCCTTGTTCATTCCTTCGCACAGAACCCACAGTTTGACCCTCTCCCTCGGCCTCTTAACCAGTCCTGGTGCCTCCCTATGTCCCCTTCCCTTGCAAACTGTAAAGGATACAGATCACAATCATCACAACTCTCACAAAGTGTCTTTTCAGTGGTCATCGTCTCCTGATCTATTGGTCTTAGCCTATCTAAATAACAATAAAACCTGTATTTTAAAGCATCTCTAGATGGCCACTTTCATTATGCACCAAATAACAATAACTACTGATTACTGAGGTTCCACTACGTGCCAAATGCCTTAGAGATATGATAGACTTCAACCTATTCTAGTTCAGCCTTCCTTCACACACAACCCTGCAAAAAAGGTACGGTTTTGTGGTTTCTTTTTTTTTTTGGCCATTGTATAAATGAAAAAACTGAGACACAGTTTATGAGACTTGACCAAGGCTCACTGTTTCTAACTGTGAGAGCTGGGAGTGAAGCTCAGAATAGAGATGGTATAGTTCTTAAAATCAGAAAAAGATCAGTTTTCTTGCTACTGAAATGAACTAAAGGCCACCACTTCTTGGCAGACTCTTGAATGCTGGTGTTTTGTCTTTTTGGCTCATCCAGCCAAACTGGGTGGGAATTAATAGTCACAATTTCTTGTTCACTTTTTCTCTTCTCCCTGCTTTGCCTAGTGTAGCATCAGGAATATTTATACAGAATTCCTCTATTTTCCCTAATACTTTCTCTCAAGTTAATGTAAGTACAAAGAAAATGTCTAAAGGAATGGCCAGGGCCATTTTACCATGTACCCTGTGCCATTCTTCTAGAACAAGGGCCAATTCTTCAGGGTATGTGCAACAATCATCAAAGAATGTCACTCTTCTGATAATTCACATATTGTAAATCTACATATTTGACATGAAAAGTTTTCCTGTTAGTTGTTGGTTTTGTTTTTTCTTTCTTTCAGCCTGTGGAGAAGATGAAATAAAAGGTCTTCTTTCAGCAAGTGTTTAAACTATAGTAGTTTCAATTTCAGGTAATTATGCATACATCCCTGGGATATTCTTAAGACTTTGAACACAGGCACCCACCCCCCTCTTAAATTTGAAATCCTGTGATACCTGCTGTAAACCCTAAAATTTGTGAGCAATTACCTTTGTAAGCAGTGTTTCTGGAAGGTAACAGCTGTGTGTGCTTCACACTTTTTTTTTCTTAACTTGTTAATTGTCTGGTTGCTAACTCTGACTACTAATCTTCTGATCCTTAAGAATTCCTAATTTTCCTTCCAATACCTTCTACTTGGTGTGGAAAATTTGAACCCATCTGTGTAATATTTTCTGCCTTTAAAAATTGCAGTTGTTGCTGGGCACAGTGGCTCACGCCTGTTATCCCAGCACTTTGGGAGGCTGAGGCAGGTGCATCACTTGAGGTCAGGAGTTCGAGAATAGCTTAAGCAACATGGCAAAACCCCATCTCTACAAAATACACAAAAATTAGCCAAGTGTGGTGGTGCACACCTGGGTCTTAGCTATTCTGGAGGTTGAGGTAGGAGAATTACCTGAACCCGGGAGGCAAAGGTTGCAGTGAACCAAAATTGTACCACTGCACTCCAGCCCGGGCAACAGAGTGAGACCTTGTCACAAACAAACAACCTCCCATTGTTAGACCTACAATCACATTAGCACCTGTTAGTAGTAACAGATGAGGCTATGAGTAGTGAGTGTGCAAATTCCAGTCGTTGAAGAGGTGGTGACCTGTCTGATTTCCTGGAAATCGTCAACTCACTATTTTTCTCTTTTAATAGTGAAATGACTAAGTGAGTTATGAGTGCTTAGGTGCTTTAAGTATTTCCTTCATCTTCATTCCAAGTTTAGAAATCAACAGAGAGACTTGTACCTAGATTTGAAAAACAAAACAAAACAAAACTGGAATTCTTCCTCCCTCCCTTTCTCCCTCTTATACGTATCAGTCCTCTATAAACCTGACGCCATACTAGGCACTACTGGTATAAGGCAAGGGGAAAAATAAATTCTGGCTTTCTGCATAGTCCTTTCTATTCAAAAGGCGATCCATGGATTATCAGCATATTGCAAGCTTGTTAGGAATGCAGAATTCAGGCCCCTCCCGGACCTCCTGTCACCAAATCTGCACTTTGCAGACAATCCCCAAGCGATTCATGTGGACTGTATCATTGAGTAAAAGCCCTGCTGGAGATGAGGGCTTGGCTGTCTATGTCAGCTTGGCCAAATCCAGCCAGCCACCTGGTTTTTGCTGTTGTTTTTTTATGCTCCATGATCTAAAAGTGATTTCTACATTTTAAAATAATTACATTTTAAATGTTAGATAAATACCTACATAATAAGCTCAATTTTGTCTCTTACATTTCAAAGTCTAAAATATTTTACTCTCTGCCTTTTTTTTTCTTTTTGAGATGGAGTCTCACTCTGTCGCCCAGGCTGGAGTACAGTGGTGCAATCTCGACTCACTGCAAGCTCTGCCTCCCTGGTTCAAGCGATTCTCCTGCCTCAGCCTCCCGAGTAGCTGGGACTACAGGTGCGCACCACCATGCCCAGCTAATTTTCATATTTTTAGTAGAGACGGGGTTTCACCATGTTGGCTAGGATGGTCTCGATCTCTTGACCTCATGATCCGCTCACCTCGGCCTCCCAAAGTGCTGGGATTACAGGCATGAGCCACTGTTCCTGGCTTGCCTTCTTAAGCAAAAGCTTGCCAGTGCCTGCTATAGAATCTAGATGAATCTAGAACCCTAAGTCTGGGTGAAGGCACAGATGAAGCTATCTTTTGAAATAAGCATGATATCGTGACACTGATTCCACTGAAAATAATTTGTCAGAGGAATGACTGTTCTTACTCTATTTTTTTCCAAAACCATGATATATATTCAACAGGAAACAGGCACTGAGAGCCAAAGTCTTGGATCAAGTTTATAAAAGCACAGGTGTAATAGGAATTTCATAGCTCAGGCTCAGAGGTTCATGAGGACCTAAAAATGGTTATCTTCAGACCCAGAAGGACCCAGAACACATGAAACTTGGTTTAACCGGCTCCACCCAAGTACGCTATGAAAATGATGAACAGTTTACCAAACGTGGTTGTTTTACGGTGTACATCTGTCAGCAAAAGGGCTGTATTTTTTTAAATGTTGAGAACTTTTTAGTTTTTCCAAATGAAGACAACACAAAATTGCCATCAAATATCCCCATCCCTTCAGAAAAGAGTGGCTATATCCTTTCAACTAAACTCACCTTTTTGGCAAAAGAGGGTTTTACAAAATTATTTATATGTCCACGTCTGTCTTGGAGAGGTAGATTTAGCTGAGCAAATGAAATGAGGGGCCAGTGTTGAAAATGGGTAAGAGTGAAAAAGAAGAGGAGACAGGAATCAGAGTCACAGAGAACACAGTGGCTCGGACAGGGAATCTTCAGAAAAGGAAACTCAGCTGGAAACAAGAGGCTTGGTTCCTGCCCGGCCATTCCCACGGTGACCTCGCCAGTGTCCAGGGCAGAGAACACTTAAATAAACACTTGTTGCACTAGACTACATGAAAAGGATTTCGTAGGTGTCGATTTGTAGTGGCATGACCCAAGCTGCCTATTTTTCGTACCATTTAGGGCTCTGACATTGAATAGATGAGAACCTGTTTTTAAAAGACTGTCTGTGATGCATCCACTCAGCTTGTTAGAACAGAGGCCAAAGGGAGCCAAAGTTGCTTTGGGTTTGGGTAGGATGCTCTGCTCTCTTTTCTCCCAAATTCTAAATACTTGTGGGATGCATCCATGGCTAGCATCAAGGGAGGCAGCAGAAGAAATTGTGGACAGTCCAGCCTGGCCTGTCAGCAGGCCTGGAAAACCCTTTCAAACTTCAGGGGCCACACCTTGCCAAGATTGTCTCTTTTGAGTGTAGGTTACAACCTGTTCTTATTTGAATAGATGTCCCTAAAAGAACAGGCATTCTCCTACCCATAAAAAGCTAAACAACAACAACAACAAAACCCCACAAAACAGATGATACTAAAGGTAGCCTTCACTAACCTTTAAATGGTACTGGGAGGAATAAAACAGTATCTACAATGAGATTAAGGCCTTCTATGATCCCCCATTTACAATGAATATGGTGACCACAAAATCTAGAGGTTCTTTCTTGCTTTTTGGATAGGTAATTGATTGTGTGCAGGTATTATTAGGATTGTTACTCAGGGTAAATCACAATCCGAGTTTCCAGAAGTGCATTGCTGTGGGCTCTTCTCTAGGGGTCTAGACATAATGACGAAGGCACTTTTGATGTAAACCAAATGACTTGGTACGATCCCACACCGCAGTGGCTACCTGAGGACATCTCCACAGCTCCCTAAGTAAGTACCCACAAGCAGACAAGGATTCTGCTTGACTTCCTTCTCACAGAAAGGGCGGCTTGGCATGACTGATGTGACCCCAGACTCTCTAGAAAAATTGTGCAGGGGCGTCTCACAGCTGGAACAGGGAAGTCAGGTGGGACTGGGGTCAAACTTGAGTGCTGGCAACTTTTAGCAAGCCACTACACTGGGCCTGAATCTCCTCCTCCTCAAATGGAGATGATAAAGCTGCCTCTCAAGATTTCTAGGCGATTGAATGAAAAATATAGCAAGCCCGTGACCCTGAGCGTGTACTCAGTGAGTTTGGCTTTTCCTGCCCTGTGCTTCACAGAAACCAGGCCTCTGCTCACTCTGCAGGTCTCCTTGCCCGGCTTTTTTGAGCTGCCTGCATTCTCTTCCTTCCTGGTGTCTCCTCCAGCAAGCTTCCCTGACGCTCTCAGGCTAGGAGCAGTCCTCTCTTTCCACCGTCTCCTAGACCCAGAGCCCACTTCTATCCCTGCTCTTCCCTCAGTGCAACTGGGTCCTCCGTTCTATCTCCCAGAGAGTGAGCTCACAAGATGTCTTGGCCTCCACCCCGGTGCTGGCCCACCTGACACAAAGAAGGAGCTAGATGTTAGCTCAACTGCAGAACAATTCCCTGAACTCTGCCCACACTAAGCTGACTGCTGGCCACTCTGTTTGGGCATAGCTGGGCAGGTTTTTTGGCTTTTTGTTTTTGTTTTGAGATGGAGACTCACTCTGTCGCCAGGCTGGAGTGCAGTGGTGCAATCTTGGCTCACTGAAGCCTCCGCCTCCCAGGTTCAAGCGATTCTCCTGCCTCAGCCTCCTGAGTAGCTGGGACTACAACAAGCCACCATGCCCAGCTAATTTTTGTGTTTTTTAGTAGAGACAGGGTTTCGCCATGTTGGCCAGGATGGTCTGGATCTCTTGACCTTGTGATCCGCCCACCTCGGCCTCCCAAAGTGCTGGGATTATAGGCGTGAGCCACCGTGCCTGGCCGGGAAGTTGTTTTTTTAAAAGCTTAACTGCCTTCCCCTTGGCTTCACCAGAGACTCCTCTTCCACTACTGATTCAGGAGGAAGCCTGCTCCGCCTGCATTCCCCGTCTCATGGTCCAGCCAGCCTGTACCCTTCTCTGCCCCATCCATCACCCGTTCTGCCAGCATGGGTCAGCAAATCTCACTCCTCAGGGCCTGGCCTCACTTGGAGGAGGGATGCAAACAAGTTCCAAGGCAGAGCTGACAGAAATAAAATCGGTATCTTTTATTCTACAGGAAAAAGTAGAGGACAAACTTCTCAATAGTATCAGAGGAAATTTAACAAGGGATATGGTAAGATCACGGTCTTCTATGATTCCCAATTTACGCTTAATACAGTCACAATGAAAGCTAGTCCTCCCTTCATAACAGAGGCCTGTTGCTTTCTAAAGATGCAAAGCCTAGGTATCCTTGGCTATTTAGATGTGATATTTCATGGCTAAACAACAACAACAAAAAGATAAACAAAGGCAACTTCCCAATCACAGAAAAGAGAATTAAAATCACATTAGAGTCAAAACTTCAACACTGGGGCTAGAGGCCATGGTTTTTCTTGCTATTACAGCAACTCCAGGATCAAACAGGCCCATTGGGTGGCTCTGGCTGTCACGCACCCCGGCAGGCCGCTCTGAGACTAGCATGCTTTCAACACCAAGTATGGTGGCCATTTCCTTCTTGTCTATCCTCTAGCACCCTTGATCTGCAGGCATGGCCTCTGTATTCTGCATTATTTCACTGAGAAAGGCGTGCAGTGCATAAGCAGAGGGTGAGGTCTTAGCTCCGTCACCTTCTAAATCTCAACGTAATTGGAGCCCTGTTTGCCTTCAACCTAAACACTGATCATGTGGAAGGAGTGATATTGGTTGCTGTTGTCTCCCTCTCCCACCTCCTGCCGATGCAAGCCAGTGCTGACGAACGTCTGGTCCAGGGTAACCAAAGAGAAGGCACACATACTCTTCATGTCTAGGAAATAAGAGCCTGTGGATTTGGGGGAGTCCACACAACACCTGCTGGAGATGTTTTGTTAGTGACCTCTAGGAGCGCACCACAAAGGATACTGCCTTTACTTGGAAAGAACCTCAAAGGCAGTGAAGAGTCAACCACTGTAGGACAGAATGTTCCAGATTTCAAATGACCAGACGAGCTGGCTGTTTAGGAGGTGGTGCCACTTTTACAGTTAACTATATAATATATGGAAAGCAAGAGGGGAATTTTCTGGCGAAATGCGTCAAATGTGTGTTTCCTCTTTAGTATTAAAATGATAGCTTTACATATTTCATAGATGTGCCAGTAGCAGAGTTGAATTGGTAAAATGAAAACTAATGTTTAAAACGGAAGTAATTCCGGTGGAATGTCATACAAAGCCTCAAATCAGGGAGAAACGAACAGAGCTAATAAACTAGGCTGAGAAAGTCTTCTACACCAAAGACAGCAGAATGATAGCCTGCAGGTTGAATCTGGGCAGCGGATGTATTTTATTTGGCTCACTCCAAGTGGTCTATGCAATGATTTCATTGCCACCATTTACAAATTGCTTGACTTCAGCTGGGTGCAGTGACACACACCTGTAGTCCCAGCTAACGAGGAGGCCAAGGGGGGAAAACCACTTGAGTCCAGGAGTTCCAGAGTGGCCTGGACAACATAAAGGGTGGCCTGGGCAACAGCGTGACACCATCTCAAAAAAAGGGGGATGATTTAATATTTTAAAAATATATGAATATCTAATCTAATCTATCCAGAAAAACCGGAGGTTCTGGCAAGTTTGTAGCTGATTTCCACACGGCAACGTTCAACTGGAAGTCAGTAATGGCTGCCCCTTAGAGATGAGGCATGGACTCTATCTTTGGCACTTTCTCCTGTCTTCCCTATATTGGGGACCTAGATCTAGCTCCATTTATCATCCTATACACAGCAACATCATTCCTTTATTCTGCCTACGTGGTAGTTGAAGCATCTGAAACTGCCCTATGCTGTGCTATATAATTATGAATTATTAACAGGGCTTTATGTCCAAGATCCTGATGCATGAGTCAGAGAGGTGACAATCCCATGTTTAGTGTGAATTATCCTCAACTGGAAAAATGAAGGCATTGAGTACAAAGTTCAGTGCTGCTCTTCGATAGTTCCATGAATCAGTGGTTTGGGAAAGGGTCTCTTGTACCTCTACCAAGGAGAGTTTTCATTTTTAATCTTCCACTAAAGGTAGACTGAGCAGAGCTAACCTTGGCGAACCAGGGCCATTGCCAGTGAATAACATCTGTGAGTCTTCTCAGCTGCCTTAAAATGAGAGGTCTAATGAGAGAAGGAAGTCCTTGACCAGAAAAGCATTTCCTTCTTAGGTTCCCATAAAAAACATAAATGGGCTCTTCTGTGCCCACAGATATGGTCTTGCTGGTCATTGGCATGTGAGAGTCCCTTTTTCAGCAGTGTGGATGGGCAGATAGATGGACGGAAGGATCTGAACCCTCTTATCTGATCCCTATGTGATCCACCACACCCATTCTGCAAGATGGCTGATGGGAGGAGCATCCATGCCAACAGAACTAAGTGATGTATACTAAGCAATGTGAGGCCAGGACTTGGAGTCTGGCCTCCTGCTCTAACCCACTGGCTGCGGTCCTAAATGTACTCTGTGGCAGAATGCCAGCTGAGAGAAGTACAGATGAAAATATAAGCAGGCAGATAATTTATGAGACATGAAACTAAATGCCTCACTGGTTCGTATGCAACTCAAGCTGAGCTCCATGGTGGCTGACGGGGACTCATTTGAGAGCATCCCTAGGAAGGGAGCTGTATTCTTCTCTTACATTCTCCTAACCACAAAAATGGAACCCACCCAACAAATAGTATCCTTTCCTTGTTGGGCACTAAGCTGAGATGGGCATTTGCTGAATAAAAGTCGGTGAGCTATCCACAAAATGTTAGCAAACTGAATCCAACAATGTATAAAAAGACGCATATACCATGACCAAGTGGGATTTATTCCAGGTATTCAAGGCTGGTTCAATATTTGAAATCAATCAATATAGTCCGCCATATCAAAAAGCTAA
This sequence comes from Papio anubis, assembly GCF_008728515.1. NCBI lineage: Eukaryota > Metazoa > Chordata > Mammalia > Primates > Cercopithecidae > Papio > Papio anubis. The sequence continues at coordinate 10,855,318 of NC_044993.1, forward strand.
AGCACAAAAATCATATGATCATACAGATTGGCATACAAAAAGCAGTTGACAAGAAGTACATACCCATTATCATTTTGGAAAGTTTCTTAGTAATTTAGGAATAGAGTAGAATCACTTCAACTTGATAAAGAACATCTACAAAAAACTTACAGCTAGCATCAAATTTAGTGGGGAAATGGTAAATAACTTCACCCTCTAAGATCAGGAGCAAGGCAAGCATGTTCTCACTACTCCAGTTCAACACAGCATAGGAAGTTCTAGCCTTTACAATAAGGCAAGAAAAAAAAGGGCATACATATTATAAAGGAAGAAATAAAATTCTCTATTTGCATATGACATGACAGGCTAGATAGAAAAGCCCAAGAAATGCCAAACAAAACAAAACAAAACAAAACAAAACAAAACTAACAAATACAAAAAAAAAAAAAAAAAAAAACCTCCTAGAACTTTATAATAAATGCATTCAGCAAGGTCATAGGATCAAGATCAACACACAAAACTCAATCATATTTCTAGATAAATGTGGAAATCGGAATTACAAATAAAATACCATTTACAATCGCTCCAAATAAAATGATATGCTTAGGTACACACTCCAATATGTTTACACTAAATGAATAGAATTACATATGATGTCCACAAACTGGAAGACTCAACACAGTAAAGATGTCAATTCTCCCCAAATTGATCTATAGGTTTAATGTTAGACCTATAGATTTAAACCCTATTAAAATTGCAGCAAGGCTTTTGGTAGACATATACAACCATATTGTAAAATTTATATGAAGAAGCACAGGTCTTAGGAAGCTAAAATAATATTAATAAAAAAGAATACAGTGAGAAGAATCACTCTACTTGACGTGAGGCTTACTATATAGCTATAGTAATCAAGACAGCGTATAATTGTCAGAGAGACAGACACACAGATCAGTGGAATAAAGAACCAAGAAACCCACACAAACGTGCTCAATTCATTTTTTGATAAAGGTGGAAAAAATTCACTGGAGGAAGATCATTTTCAATAAATGGTGATAAAACAGTGAGATGTTCCTAGACAAAATATATGAGACTTGACCTTAACCTCACATCTTATACAAAAATTAACTCAAAATATATCATGGACATACATGTGAAATGCAAAAATATATGACTTTTAGGAAAAAAAAATTAGAAATTCTTTGGGATCTACAATTACTCAAAGAGTTATTAGATTTGACAACAAAAGCTCAATCAAAAGGAAAAATTGATAAATTGGACCTCATCAAAACTAAATACTTTTATTTTGCAAATGCCCATGTAAAGAAGATGAAAAGACAAGCTGTAGATTGAGAGAAGATATTTGCAAACCACATATCCAACAAAGAACCAATACCTAGAATATATAAAGAATTCTCAAAATGCAACAATAATACAACAATTCAATTTGAAAATGAGAAAAGATAATAATAGGCATTTCACTGAGGAGGATATATAGATGACAAACAAATGAAAATAAGTCTAAAATTATTAGCTATCAGGGAAATGTAAAATAAAACCACAGCGAAATATCACTACATGTTTACCAGAATGACTAAAATTAAAAACAGCAACACCACCAAATGCTGGTGAAGATGTAGGGAAACTAGATTACCAAATGCTGGTGGAAATGTAAAATAGCATGGACAAAGCTTGACAGTTTCTTATAAAAACTAACCATGTCATTACCGTACAACCCACCAATTGCATTCATGGGCATTTATGCCAGAGAAATGAAAACTTTTGTTTACACCAACACAGTATATAAATGTTTATAATAGCATTACTTTCAACAGCTAAGACTAGATTTCCTTCAGTGGGAGATTGATTAAACAAACTATGACTTACATATACAATACCATGGAATACTACAGAGCAATGAAATTGAACAAGCTACTGACACATGCAACAACTCGGATGAATCTCCACGGAATTATACTGAGTGAAAAAAAGTCAGCCTGTAATCCCAGCACTTTGGGAGGCCGAGACGGGCGGATCACGAGGTCAGGAGATCGAGACCATGCTGGCTAACACGGTGAAACCCCGTCTCTACTAAAAAAAAAAAAAAATACAAAAACTAGCCGGGCGAGGTGGCGGGCGCCTGTAGTCCCAGCTACTCGGGAAGCTGAGGCAGGAGAGTGGCGTAAACCCGGGAGGCGGAGCTTGCAGTGAGCTGAGATCCGGCCACTGCACTCCAACCTGGGCAACAGAGCGAGACTCCGTCTCAAAAAAAAAAAAAAAAAAAGAAAAAGAAAAAAAGTCAGTCCCCAAAAGATTACACTCTGTGCTATTCTGTTTATATAATATTTTTGAAAAAAACTCCAACATTTTAAAAGTGGAGAACAGTTTAGTGGTTGCCAGTGGTTAGGAATGAGGCAGGGGCAGAAGGAAGGTGGGTGTGGTTTGCAAGGCAACACAAGGGAATTTTGTGATGATACACTGTTCACTATCTTGATGTGGCTGCGGATAAAGGAAGCGACACATTTGATGACACTGTATGAACCTACATATGTAGACACAGACACACACATACACACTTGAGTACAAGTAAAATGGGAAATCTGAATAAGATCCATAGATTCTGTAAGTGTCAACACTGTGATATTGCAGAATCATTTTGCAAAAGCTATCACTGGCGGAACTGAGCTAAGAACATGAGGAATCATTGTTTATTATTTCTAACAACTACATGTGAATCTTCAATTAAAATTTCAATTAAAAAATCAGTCAGTGAACTAGACACGAAGGGAGACATACAGAAGTATAAGCGAAGGTGTCTCCAACCTCCTTAAACCTCACACAGCATTTGCTGCTTCTGCGGGGGTCTCCAATCCTAGCACTAAACCCTCTTGTTCAGTAGTCTTTGCTTCCTAGAATGTAAGCTCCTTGAAGGTGAGGACCACTCCTTTCTGACCATCTAAATTCTCAAAACCTCCCATAATATAAACCAGATGCTTAGTAAGCATTTGTTGAATGAATGAACCTTAATTTGCAGGGTACTGGCTGCATTCTCTCATTTAAATATTAATACAAACTCTGAAATGGCTGTTATTGTCCTCATTTTATCCTGTGTTGGGGAGGAAACAAAGGTTCACATAGGTTACATGACTTGCTTAAACTATAATAGAGCTATGAGTTTTCAAAACTTGTTATGATTCCAAATCTCAAGACCTTTCTACTATGCCGCACAGATCAGCCATGGACCTGTGATCGAATGCAGCAACACAGGATGATACAAGCCAGTTCTGGAGGAAAAGTCTCTACAATAGAAGCCTCAGAGATGGGAAAACATGGCGGGTTGAAGACAGGGCATCAAAGAAGGCTCTGCTGGTAGAAGAATACCTTCAGAGTCAGGCTGACATCCCAAGAAAACAGGACCCATTAATAAGGAATAAAAATTCAGAAGACTCTTTTTGTTTTCTCCTCTGTATTATATTCAAGATAACATAATCCAAGACCTCATCTAACTAAATGATATAAGCCTATTTCATATCATACACTTCCTTAAAAAAATGCAAGCTACCAGGAATACAGATAAAACATAGCATGTTACTTTACTTGAAATATTCCAAGTTCTACAAGTATTTATGTTATCAAAGAACTAAGGGTTAGAAAATAATCTTACTTCACAGCTTAGCTTTTGCTGACTGACCCTTTTTTAAAGCAGATATTTTATGGTAAAATTATATCATATTGTTTTATGGGTGACTTTTTAAAATTCCTTTCAAAAAATTATATAATTTTAATACAGGTATTTGATCACTCTTATACATTTATTCTTAAATATCTGATAGTTGTATTAATATTTTGAATGGGGCTTTTTTCTATTTCCATCTTAAATTATAACTAGTATATACCAGCTGATTTGTGTATATTTACCTTACATCTAGCCAACTCTTCAAATCATTTCATTGCTAGTAACTTTTACTGAATGTGTTAGCTTCTCTAGGATTATAATTATAGAAGTTTAAAACAAAGAACATTTTGGTTTCATCCCATTAAGACTTTTTTTGTCTTACTGTATTTGTTAAAACTTCTAAAATAACGTGACTATTGACATCTATCATAAATATTCTTGTCTAGTTTCTGATTCTAATGGAAAACATTTCACCATTTTACAGTTTAGAATAATATTGGTGGACTGGATGTGGTGGCTCACACCTGTAATCCCAACACTTTGGGAGGTTGAGGTGGGAGCCTAGGAGTTCGAGACCAGCCTGGGCAATGTAGTGAGACCATCTCTAAAAATAAAAGTAATTAACAAAAAAATCCTGGACTCTACTGAAAGAGTTTTCCTTTCTCCTAATTTTAGTTACAAGTATTGCTGTTTTGTTGATGCGTTGGCTTTATCATGACTTCTGAATTTGAAGCAAATGCTTGTTTGGCATCATTGATAGAACCATAAACTTGTTCTTTAATTTGCTGCTGTAATAAATTACACTGATAGAGAATAAAAACAATAAGTAAAGAAATGACATGAAAATTTAATTAGTTTTAGTAAATAATGGATTAATACCCTTTCAACAAGCTCTGACCCAAATCAGTGGCATCATTCAACAAAATCTAAGAAAGTGCTCACTTATAGGCAAATGTATGTACAGTAGCCTCCCCTTCTGCGCAGGGGATATACTCCAAGACCCCCAGTGGAAGCCCGAAGCCTCAAACCCTACATATATTTCATTTCTTCCTATACATACATACTTATAATAAAGTATACTAATAAATTAGGCACAGTAAGAGGTGAACAACAATAATAGAACGATTATAACAATATATTGTAATAAAAGTTATGTGAATGTGGTCTCTCTCTCTCAAAATATCGTATTGTAATATATTTGTACCACAGTTGACAATGTGTAACTGAAACCTTGGAAACCAAAACTGTAAATAAGAAGGACTACTATACAGAACGTTGTAAGTCAATAAAATTTATGTAAGAATCTAGGAGAGACATGAATGAACTTAATATTATAAAGTCAAAAGTAGTGTTTTTCCTCCCTAAGAAATACTCCTTTTTCCACTTGATTTTTTTTTAATGCACTTGAAAATTCAATAGCTTAATGCTTAAATCATGTTATAAACAGGAAGCTGAAATAGAGTAGAAAAGGAACTAGTAGGAGGCAAGCATGAAGGCAGGTCTTTTCATGGACATTATTATCCCATTTGATCTTCAGAATGCTCCAGTTCTCTCTGTACAAGGAGATGAGTAGCAGCTACCACTTGAGAAGCGGTGGGCATTTGTAACTCTCCTGGGTCCCCCAAAAAGCCTGCCTTCTCAGGCAGATGCTGTTAATTTACCCCATCTATCAGTTGAGGGGACTGAAGTCTTGAGAGGCTGAACAGATTGACCAGGCCCACACAGCTGGTGAATGGGAGAGCTGGGATGAAAATCCTGGTGTGCTGGAGTGAAAAAGCTGACCTTGGCTGCAAGCATAGGCTCATGCTTGTAATCTCCACACTTTGGGAGGCTGAGACAGAAGGATTGCTTTGAGGCCAGGAGTTCAAGACAAGCCTGGGTAACACAGCAAAACTCTATCTCTACCGAAATTTAATAAACTTAGCTGGGTGTTGTGGCCTGTGCCTGTAGTCACAGCTACTTGGTAAGTCGAAAATCCTTGAGCCCAGGAGTTCCAGACTGCAGTGAGTTATGACTGTGCCGCTACACTCAACCCGGGGGGACACAGCAAGACCCTGTCTCAAAAGAAAAAAGTTAAGCTCATCTTACTTTAATGACTGTTGGTGGATATAACATGGTGGCTAGCTGCATCGACTTCGTATCAGCAGAGAGAGACTGAAATATTGGCTAAAACTCCTACCAGTTGTGTGTTCTTGGATCACTGACTTAACACCTCTGTGCCCCATTTTCCCATGGGCACAAAGAGGCAACCCAGCACCTATCGCTTAGGGCTGCTATAAGGTTCAAATGAGGCACCACACATAAGGCATAGGGTGTGAAACATAACGAGCACTCAATACATATTGGCGAATACTCTATTTATTGTCAATAGTATTACCAAATTTTTATCATCCCTAAAACTATTTTTTTTTCCCTAAGACAGCTGAGTAAATCATTGGTATGTATCAAGAATAAACCTCCAACAGAAGCCACTCAAATGGTGTGCCCTAGCTAATAAAATCTATTAAAGTCGAAGAATCCACTTAGCCGAGCCACAGAATATACCACTGTTCAGGTAAGTCATAAAGCCTTCCCTGCAGCTGTTACAATGATTGATCTTCAGGCGCAATTAAAATTCAAGAAATACACTGACATTTTAATAGAACAAATAATTTAAATACATTTAATGCGTTAGGCGGTAACCGTTTTTGTAATATATACCGACAGATTTGGGAAGTTCCCAAAAAAAAAAAAAAAAAAAGTGCAGAGAAAGGCTTCATCCAGGAGGGGGAAGCAGGGAAAGACAATAGGATTGACATTCTTTGAGAGAAATCATAAAATCTGCAGCTACCTGAAATGGGGCATTAAATTTGGAAGTACAGACCCTATGACAAACAGTCCCTTAAACTTTTTTTTTCAAAGCCAAGTACTTTGAGTGTTCTCTTTCCCTTTTTTTTTCTGTCATCCCCAAAATGCCATTGAAAAAACAGATAAATGACTGGCTGTGGTAGCTCACGCCTGTAATTTCTGTTTTTTGGGAGGCTGTGGCAGGCTGATGGCTTGAGCCCAGGAGTTCAAGATCAGCCTAGGCAACAAGGCGAGAACTTGTCTCTACAAAAAATATATATAAAAATTAGCTGAGCATGCTGGTGTATGCCTGTAGTCCCAGCTACTTGGGAGACTGAAGCAGGAGGATCAGTCGAGCCTGGGAGGTCAAGGCTGCAGTAAGCCATAATGGTGGCACTGCACTCCATCCTGGGGAACGGGATGAGACCCTAACTCAAAAAGAAACAAAACAAAAAGAAAAACTGATCCAGGGACTTCTTGTATTTCTGTTAACCTTGAAAAAATGTTTTGAGATATACTGACTCAAAGAGGAGAAATAAATGGACTCTGGGATTTTTCATGCTAAAACTGAAAATGAAAATTCTCTCTAATAACAATTATGATCAATGTTACCTCTTCCTAGATGCCTTCCAGGTATGTTCTAGAAAATGTTTAATGATTGCCTTTGGTGGGGAAGAGGGAACCCTGATGTGTAGCATGTGCCAATTTCTGTGGTGTAAATATTCTCACTATGGCTGAAATCACGCTATCAACGTGATGTCACTGAACATGGGAGACCGGCAATCATTGGCTCCTGCTGGTGCAGCCAGTTCCAGCACAAAATTGAGCCATTTCTACTCTAACTTCCATCTCACTAGCCCGTTTTGTATGCTTGGAGACACCCGTCACTACCAGGAATTATCTTCTATATTTGTGATTTGTGCTTCCTTAACCTGTCACTATGGCCACGTCTGCTTGGTCACCTCCATCCCTGGAATATCTACACTGCGGCCTGACACAGAGCAAGGACTCACTAAATATCTGTGAAAAGAACAAATAAATGACAGAGAGGAAGAAGTAAGGGCAGGACATGGAGAAGAAGGAGAAAAGGAGAAGATAAGATATATACCTGTTTACTGGGCCCCATCCTGTTCTTACTGCTCTTTTCTGAGCAGTTTGGAGAACACCGTGTGGACATCTCCTCCCTGCTAGACAGACTTGTCACACCAGCCGAGAAGCACTGGAGAGTCATCCTAAGAGACACTGCTTCCTTCTGGCCAAATATGAACAAGAAACTGTCACATGTTTTCACCCCAAACTTCTTTGGAGGACCTTTCTGTATCTCTTAAATTTGGAGAACTCGACCTTGTAAAGTGCAAAAGATCTGGGAAAACTTCCTTCTGATTAAAATACGACTACTGAAAACGGTTGTTACCACCACTCACAGTTCATGTTGACAGGTCTGTGAACCCCGAAAATCTGAGCCAGGTCTCAGCTAATTTAGAAAGTTTATTTTGCCCAGGGTGAGAATGTGTGCCTGTGACATAGTCTCAGGAGGGCCCGAGGACATGTGTGCAAAGTGGTCAGAACACACTTTGGTTGTATACATTCTAGGGAGACATGAGACATCAATCAACATATGCAAGATGAACATCGGTTCGGTCTGGAAAGGCTGGACAACTGGAAGCAAAGGTAGGAAGACTTGAAATGGGGAGGTGGCTTCCAGGTCACAGGTAGGTAAGAGACAAATGTTTGCATTCTTCTGAGCTTCTGATTAGCCTCTCCAAAGGAGGCAATCTGATATGCACTTATCTCAGTGAGCAGAGGGGTGACTTTGAGTGGAATGGGAGACAGGTTGGCCCTAAGCAGTTCCCAGCTTGACTTTTCCCTTTACGTTAGTGATTTGGGGACCCCAAGATTTATTTTCCTTTCACAGGTCCTTTCTAAGCAAGTGCCTACATTCTTCTTTTAATTTTCATTTCCTCTTGTTGAAAGTCAGAGGTCCAACCATCTCTATTCTAAATCTCAGACATCAGCATCCTTCCCAACAGAGACATGCAGAACAGAAGCATGAAATTGATGTACGGAAACTGTAGGAGTGACAAGAAGAATCTCCAGATCCCCTTACTCAGATGCATAAACGTCAGCTTGATGAAACAAGCAGACTGTTGTTTCTGCACAACTCACCTTGAAAGCTTATGTTTAATAGACAGAAGACCACGTCCCATTTTGTGTGAATGAGATGTTTTCTGAAGCCGACCGGCCTCTAAATCCAGATCTAGAGAATTTGGAGCAGCGCTTCTTATTTCTTAATTACCACCTGGTGGCTTGCCTGCCTCAGGGCACCCTCCCTTCATGCAGTCAATGCGGAGAGAGGTTTGCAAAGTTCACCGGAGATGAAGAGGAGGCTACATTGTTTTCTGCTGATTTTCCAGAGACAAGGAACCTGCTGAACTCCAAAAGGATTGGACTTCTCAGGTGTTAGTGCTACAGGGTAGGAGGTAAAGCAGCTAAAAACTCACCCTCAGCAAAGGGCAAGTGATTTTAAGAGTTGGAGGATGCTGTGGTGGAAATTCGATTCAATTCTAACTCCCTCTGTACAAATGAAGGGAGATGTCACCTGCCTAAGAATATAGCAGGTCCAAGAAATCGGCCACCCCACCGCATCCAATAGACTGCTCAGAGCGTGCATTTCAAGGCAGGGTCTGCAAGTTTATTTTTGGTTCAGCCACGAGTTAGAATGTTAATGTAAGTCAGTTTGTTATTACTGCAGATAAAGTCCTTCACCAGAAAGAAAAACAACCACCACAACAAAACACAGGTAAGGAGCTTAATGTTTCCAACAGCATTGAGACCATGGGGCACTGTGAAGAGGAAAAATCCAAAAATGCTTCATCAGGCCCCACGGTGCTGACAGCGCAGCAAAGCTCAGCTGGAACTGTAGTCGGCTGCCAGAGTTTGAATCAATGTTGGTGCTAAAATGATCAGAAATGTACGAGTCCCTCTTTGGAGAATTACCACTTTGCTTCTTTCAAATAGTTTATGGGGAGGGTCTCGGGTATGCGCCATAACACGTAACAGAATTAATATCAGTTTTAGTGGATACTGTCTCTAAAGTCATTCGGGCAAGTGCCCAGGGACATTTTTGAAGAGCGCTTTCTGCCTCTTTTATTCGACTGCCCCTCTGCCCATGATGCGTATAAATCATTCTGGTGAAAGTCAGCTTTCATAAACAAACACCATAAACCTATTTTATTATTTGGAGGTTTTAAAAACATTTCAACAAGATCAGCATGCTTTTCTTCTGTGATCCTTTAAAAAATAAAAGAAAGAAAGAAAGAAAGAAAAGAAGAAAAAGCCCACGTGGTTTCCACAGTTCGATTCCAAAGCAGCTAAAGAGATCATGTTTGGACATCAGTAAAAATGATGGACAAATCTTTTTGCAAAAATTTCACCCTGGCTTGCCTTGAAAAATATAAAGCAGCTCTCTGGCACTAGATGTCAAATTAATTGCAGGCAAAGTGTGTTACAGTAATTCACTTGGCAGTTTAAGCAAAACCAAGAGAACAGCATTAAAGTGGATCCCCATATGCCAACGGGGCACCAACAGTTTGCTTCTGTAGCTGGAATTTGACTGTAAATCTCTCCTGCGTTAACCTGATCAGCGGCAGCACAAAGAAAATCTGTCCTTCTCTCTGCATTGTGTAAAATGGTTTATTTGCCCTCTTAGGAGGCACGCAGATATATAAATCCCACGTATGATTATTATTATTTTGAACTATTATTATGAGTTACTATTATTACTTTCCTGAGACAGAGGGAATGGGGCTGGGGAAGCTGGTGGATGAGACGGAACTGTGTGTGAATGCTGAGGGGGGACCATCTATCTTCGTTCAGGGCAGTTTCTGTAATATTTCAGGAGAGAAAGGTCATCAATACTAAAGGGACTTATAAGTGTGGTTGGGGGAAGACTCTGCAGTGAATGAATTGCCTGTAAGCCTTACCCTGGTCGAATTCTCCTTGGCATTCAGCCTGCTGTGCTCTCTGCTCCTGTGGATAGCATATCTTTAAGGCATCTATGGACAATTCCCTCACCCTGCCACATATGCTGAGTCCCTACTGTGTGCCTGCATCTGTGCTATGACTGCAAAGAGAAATGAGATGTCAGTCTCACCCCCTGGAGGCTAACAGTCTAATTAACAGCAGGGCAGAGACAACTAAATAAGCACGTGCAAGCAAGTGACCACGTTAGAAAGTTGTGATCGTGGCTGTACACAGAGGACCCCTCTGAGTGTCAGGTTAAAAAGGTGCATCCCTGGCAGAGGTAAACTTGCTTACCCAGGACACCCTAATAAGGGGCATAATCAAGATTGCCCTGCCAGGTCTGACTCCAGGGCCCATGTTCTCTAACCTGTCTATGGCACAGAGGGGCCACAGGAGTGAGGCAGTTCTTCCAACAGGAAAGAGATGAGGAATGTATCTGGCAAGATTTCATAGAGGGGGTGATACTTAAACTGTGGCAGGAAATCTACGTCAAATGGGGAAGGCACTGGGCAGCGTATTGAAGGGTTCATCATGTGTCACTAAGCGACCCCCAAGTTGAGAGGTGGACCACCGCCATCCTTTCCACACAAAAGGATCGTGGCTAATTACACATTTTCCTGTAAGTACAGCACCTTGCTCTTAGCACATAAAACCTTCCCCAACTGGAATGACTCCCTGAAACAATTTCTGGCCTTTGGAAAGTGGGGCATCCAAGAAAAACGATCAAGGACCATTTGAAGGCACACGCAGTATTCTCGGGAAATTATTTCTGGCTGTGGCCCCTGCTGTGGATCACAGGGCTTGGACTTTCAATCACAAGGTTGAAAGGTATTAACAAGAACCCACAGGGTCCACGGAAAGAGTTTGCGTAAAACATTTCTCATTCTTGGAACGTAAATGGGTCTGTCTTCATCTAGAATTATTTTTACCAATTTCATCCCCAAAACTTCAAAGTTTTTTTTTTCTTCCTCTGATGTTGTATTTCTGGAGTCCCCCACTCCCTAACTTTGGTCTTGTGTTTGTGGAGGCACAGACCCAGCCTCCCCAGGATGGGGCCAAAAGGCTGACCCAGCGGGCACACCTGGAAGTCATTAAGGATACAAGGAAGAGGGGGAGGAACACAGAGGGGACAGAGGCCGGGCTGGAGAGCAGGAGTGGGGGAGGGAAGGGGATGGAAGAGGGTAGGGGGAAGGAGACAGAGGAGGGAGGAGAAAAGAGGAGAAGCAGCCCATTTCCTTCCCAACACACTGACACTTTTTTTCCATGATGGCAGGTCACAGCCAAAGGTGAACATGTTCAAAACAAACAGCTAACAGACAAACACTCTCTTAAAATTCCACAATGTTGCCTCAGGACAATGCCAGGGGTCCAACATGTCACTCTAAGTGAGAGAAAGGAAACTACCTGAAGAGAATCCTAAACTTTCTGACATTTTAGAACATTCTTAAGTGAATTATCTCTCTAAATGCTTACATCTCCAAGTTATCAGCTCTGATAAAAACTGAATTCAATAAAAGCAGTATTAAGCCTAACACATGCGAATTTTCTTTTGATAAGCCTTGCCAAGATTGTCAAGCCCCCCAGCTCATTCTCAATGTGATACTATCATTTTCTTCTAAAAGGAAGCATGGTGATTTTTATGAGGCCTATAGAGGAAAGAGACACCATGGGTATGGGATGCAGAATAAAACTGCCGCATTACCAGCAGGGAAGCACTGGACGTTGCATGTGCCTGCCACAGAGATCCGTAACATTCCAAGAATTTCCTTCCAGAAGCTTGAGGATATTCATATTAATGAAACTGGAATTAGCTGGTAGATGGCGGGCTGTGACTAATCGTTGGCAGTTTATGGTAATAAAATATCACAATAGCCTCCTCTCAGTTTTCTTTTACTCCACCTCTGAGCTCTATTTTCCCTCCTATTCTCTGTAAGATAGGGGGAGGATTAATCACATTTAATTGATTGATTTACTACCTCCTGCAGTTTGGACAGTTTACATATATAAGTTCATATTGCATGTGACAAATATGATTACACATATTCTGGAAATGCTAAGAAGTTCCTGGCATAACACAGGTATGTACATGGCATGTGCCTGTTGAATTTTGTTGGCTTCAAGGGATATTATTATTCCCACCATATGTCAGGAAGCTGAGGCTTAGCCACATGAAGTCACCTGCCCCAGGTCATGCAACTAGAAAGGACCCAGTGAGGAACTGGTGTCCACCCTGTCTCTGGAGTCCATGCACTGACCACCAGTCAAGGGAAGGTAGCTTTCCTCTGCTGGCTTTAAGTTCCTGTTCACTTTTTCCTCCCAGTCACTATTTCACAAAAATTTGCATAAGAAGTGACATCAGGGCCAGGCGCAGTGGCTCACGCCTGTAATTCCAGCACTTTGGGAGGCCAAGGCGGGTGGATCACGAGGTCAGGAGATCAAGACCATCCTGGCCAACATGGTAAAACCCCGTCTCTACTAAAAATACAAAAATTAGCTGGGTGTGATGGCATGTGCCTGTAACTCCAGCTACTTGGGAGGCTGAGGCAGGAGAATCGCTTCAACCAGGGAGTCAAATGTTGCAGTGAGCAAAGATTGCAGCCACTGCACTCCAGCCTGGCAACAGAGTGCGACTTTGTCTCAAAACAAACAAACAAAAAAGAAGTGACATAAGTATGCCAGTTACACCCTCATAGCTTTCCTGACTCTCACCTGGACACTTTCAGGTATTATAAGTATTTCCTGTTGTGGCAACATTGGCAGCTGGATATTGACTAGCTTTGGAAAATTCAAGAGTTAAATGGTCTTCTCCCAAACTCACTGTGCATTCTGAGTATATTTGAATATAGAAAATTAAAATTGCTGCACAGGAAAAATATTACAAGGTTGCAAACAAACGACAAACATAAAATATTGACAATAGTTGGCCACTGGAAGGTGGTGATGGTTTCCTTAATCTACACAGAGCTCTCACCGGTAAATGAGAACAATCTTATAGAAAGCTGGACCAAGAATATGGAAAGGTTGTTCAGAAAAGGAGAAATGCGAATGGCCAATACAAGTATAAAAATCTACCCAACATCACTCACAATTACAAAGTAAAATTAAGAATAATGGTGAGGATGTTTTTCACACGACTGATAGCTATATTATTTTTTAAAATGGTAATACTGCAAATCGGCATGTGTGGGTTGTACAGACACTTAGATTTGGTGGGTGTGTGAAAACATTTTGGGAGGTCAATACGGAAATTCCTATTAAAAATTTGAAGTACTTCTTATCGGTCCGTAATTGAATTTCTAGGACTATACTCTACTTATTGATGTATATGCCAAAGAAGGTCAAAGTACACACCGAAATGAAACTTATAATATCCAAAGATTAGAAATAACTTAAATCTCTTTTAATAGATGGATAGATGAATAGATTAATATTAAAACTCTTTAACAGATTTATTAGATAAGTAAATGATGGTGAAGACAGACAATGGGATGATATGCAGCCTTTTAAAAGAATTAACTAGATATACAGAAATGAAAATAAATGTAATCTATAAAATTATGGGAAAAGGAAAGGTGTAGAACAATGTATACAAATCAAGACATACATGTAAATAAGTGTACCCATACACATAAATATAAATGCATATTTATGAGTATGCATATTTACATGTATGGATCAAAAATAAATTTTTTTTCTGGCAAGGTTAACAATACACTGTCAACAGCGGTTATTTTCGAGGTGTAAGAAGAAAACATTTCCTGAGAAGAAGAAAAAAATTTGTTTTTCACTATGGCTTGAATTTTCTAACCTTGTTTATGTATTATTTGTATATATTTTTATTTTATAAGAAAGAAAAATTAATGCAATGAACAACATAAGCCCTCATTTCAATTTCAAATCATCCTAATTTTCAAAAGTGTATAGCTCCTGTCTGCAAACGCACGCCCTATTTTGAACTCATTACTGGCAGCATTCACTCCGCTTGCTACAGAACACCTTCCAGTGCGAACCAATTGCTTTCTCCTTTCCAAGCCACCCCTGGTGGGGACCCACGAGGCCATTCTGCATCAAATGAAAAGAAACAGGCAACCGGAGCCATCCCTGGGTGGAATTCTGAATCCCCTGGCTAAGTACTGTGTGGACTTAGCTGAGTTACGTCACTTCTCGGAACCCCAAGCCTCTTCATGACATGTCTATAAGAATGTCCTTGTGAAGAAATCACAATCTAAATGTACATATGTTTCTGTGTGTGTGTCTGCATTTATATAAAGTCTACTGTGGAGTTCTAATAAGTAAGTAGCAATGAGGAAGGGGCCCCAGGTGGGAGTGGGCCCCGGGTAGGGAAGAACAACAAACAATCCGCAGGCACAATGACCTATACCTCATTCTGCACATAGCCCCCTCCAACAGGACCCTATGTAACTTCAGTCCCTCCAGCCCCTGCCTCTTTGCAGACAGCCCCTTCTCTGCTGCGTTGCCTGTTGTAACCTTGCAGTGTACTTTCATACCTTCTCTAATAAATCCACCTTTCTCTACCTACAACCGTCTTGGTGAATCCCT
Source organism: Papio anubis (assembly GCF_008728515.1). Lineage (NCBI taxonomy): Eukaryota > Metazoa > Chordata > Mammalia > Primates > Cercopithecidae > Papio > Papio anubis. The sequence continues at coordinate 10,870,379 of NC_044993.1, forward strand.
TACCGCCTGTGCCACTAGACCCAGATAGTGACTACCTGCAACATGTACCACCCTCAGTAGTTATTTATAACAAATTGGATTCTTTCTTTTTCCTTTGTAAGAACATTAAAGAGAAAAAAAATCCTAAGAAAATCCCAGTTATTCCCTTCACTGAGAATGGCAAAATGTGACCTCACCAAGATCAGCGTATTTTTTTTAAAAAAACCACAGGCCCCTTCTTCATAGTGGTAACCAAATCTCTATGGCCATAGCAGGAAGAAACAAACTCTTCCTTCAGGCTTGCTTAGATAGTCCAGCATGAAATCCCAGCTCACATATTTGCTCCTTAAATTTTCCTTCTGGAGGACTTGCCTGAATTCATTGAGTGTTATATTAATCTCCTCCCTGACAAATGCCAAAAAAAAAAAACAAAAAAAAAAAACCTATCTCCAAGATTTTGCATATTTTTCTGCAAAGTCTTTGGAAAAAACATTTACTGAGGATTGACCAATGTCATTTCATTACATCCCACATTTCACCCCAATTCTATATGCCTAGTTAAGTAATATGTTTGACCAGCTACTGTTAGGAAAACTTCATGAGCTGGTAGAACACTTGCTGGCTTTTAAAATTACTGATACAATATACAACTCCCCAGTGCAGGCCACGGGCAAGGACAGTAGAAATATATAGCAGCACTTAGCTTTTATAAGCCCACATTCTACATCATCAAAAAGACTGTACCTTGCACTCCATTAAAATAATAAAAAAATAGAATGAAGGAAAAAGAAAGGAACATTTAAGGACCTGAAGTTTAAATATACTAAAATGAGAACCACCTGTTCTGTACCTTACTGTTAGAGACCGTACCCCTTCTGTGTCAGGATTTCTCACCCCCTCCGCAATGTGAATGTGTGTCATGGTTTATATTGATGTCAATCTTTGCTCCCATTTAACAAACTGATATTGCGTTTCCTATTAATATTGAGGGGGACCTCAAATTTGGCAAGGTGGAAAATTGTTAAGTGGCCTCTCATCGACAAAAGTAAAGGGCTGTGATGTGAAGGGTAAGGTCGGAAGATGAAGGTCAGGAGAAACCATGTAATGCGTTTCATTAGATCAATAAAATGTATGACTTCACTCGCTTAATTACATAAATAAAGTTGTTAAAAAGAAAATAAACTCAGGCGCACACCGTGCTAAATTAGCAGGGGCTTTATGTAAGACGAAGAAACTAGAAACAACCCTAGAAAAGTCACTTGCACGTATGTGTTTTCTTTTCAAAAGCTTCATGCAAAGCCAGAAGGAAAATCTCACAATGCTGTGTGCCTGCCAGGACTGGTAAGATCCAAGTGACAGAACAGACCCAGGCAAGACCGAGGAGGCGAAACTCAGATCAGCCAAGAAGCCCCACCACTGATCCAGTGCTCCATCCATCTGGTTTAAATTGCGGTTTGAAGCATATTTATGTGATAAAGAATTAAAGCTGTTTCTCTTGGCCACCTAAATAATTGGGACACTCTTTTGAAAAGCCATTGACATCAGTACAACAAGCATATTCAAAACTGAATTTAGAATTAAAGAGGCTCGAGTGTGCTTAACTTTTTTAAAGCATGCCAGAGCCTCTTTCCAAAGTTTTTTTTTTTTCTAAATGACAATATAAGTAATAACTTAGCAAGATCCTAAAGGATTTATTCATTTTTTTAAAAGAGAAAAGTGATGTTTGAGGGAAAGAGAGAGACACAGAGAAACTAGAGAGCACGCAAATGGGAAGGTTGCTGCTATCGAGATCAAGAAACAAACTCAGAACCTTCCTGAAAAGACCCTACCTCCAAATCATCTGAAATGTGGCAAGTAACTCTCCCGAATAAGCACCATTATTTTAATAATGAAACACTATTTATGTAACACTGGCTGTGGCTTCATTTAGGTCATCTCTCATGAACAGTTCTGCAAAGAGAAAATTATTCTTGAGCAAAATCCACCAACCGGAAGTCCCAATACTGGGACCTAACAAAATCTTGCCTGAAATCAAAGCCTACATGCCCTCTTCCAACTTCACCACTGCTGCCTTTTTATGTAAAATGTAACTTATGAAGTCAACTGAAGTTCCAGTGGCAATGATTTAAATATGACTGCTTTCCAAGTACAGGGATGTAGGATGTAGGGAGGGGTGTGTGTGTGTTTCTGCAGCCGTTGGGTGGGGGAGTTTGACTCTGTGTCCCCACCCAAATCTCATCTGGTATCTCCCATAATTCCCATGTGTTATGGGAGGGACCTGGTGGGAGATAATTCAATCACAGGGGTGGGTCTTTCCTGTATTGTTCTCATGATAGTGAATAAGTCGCACAAGATCTGATGGTTTTTAAAACAGGGGTTTCCCTGAATAAGCTCGCTCTCTTTACCTGCTGCCATCCGTGTAAGATGTGACTTGCTCCTCCTTGCCTTCTACCAGGAATGTAAGGCTTCCCCAGCAACATGGAACTAGAAGTCCATTAAAGCTATTTTTCTTCCCAGTCTAGGGTATGTTTTTATCAAGCAGTGTGAAAATGGACTAACACAAGGAGTAAAGAGATATACTGCTGCTTGACCACCCATGCCCTGTTTTTGAAAAGTTAAGACACCGTGTGTTAATTCACTGATGCTGACACCACGGCAGAGATAAAGCCTCAATATATATCCTTTCAGTGTGACTTTAAATATGACAAGGTTATCACTTAATACACCATCATTCAAGAGTTGATTTACCGGCTTCTGGGTGTTCCCCTCTTGTAGTCAACTCTCGACTTTCCTTGGATTAGGACATTCAGGGATATTGCTTAACATTTCATAAGTTGCATAAGAGTATTTGATAGATCTAATTTCCGTAAATGAACACAAACAACATTTTGATTTTTTTCCCTCCGAATCAGGAGATTAGGTTCCGAAACACCTCAAAGCCTCCTGCTTTTCAGGCTCTCTTTGAGTCCACATGGGCAAACTAATTTTTTCCAAGCACATAACTCACTCAAGGATCCATGCTTCTTAGGAGTGCAGCTTCTTCTTTTGCTTCTGCTATTTTGTGTCTCACTCTCACAAAAGGACCTGGAGGAAGGGAGAGACCAGCAGTCTTCTTGCTGAATCACCTTCCTTGTTACATACAGAGGAGAGCTCATCCCTGCTTGGGAAGGAAGGCTGAGGAGGCAGGGGCCGCATGGAGTCTGTCCAACTCTTAGAGAAAGCCTGCTTTTTAGGAGTTAAATCAAACAAAAAGAGAAGCCTGCTGGTCATTGTGTGCTCCGGTTGTGATATAACTTCATCCAAAAAAAGGATTATGTCAATGTTCTTTTTATGATATCCTACACATCTCAGTAGTTTCATTTATGGCCAAGAATGCCATGGTCTCTTCAGTTGGCATGCAGCCATTTCCCCCTTTTCTGTTTCAAGGGTCACAGGGCCCCCTTGGCTCACACACCCGCAGTAGCTCAGCACTGTGTGGAGAACATGGAAATCTGAAAGAACTGCTGGGGAGCATATGTACTTGATCACAGTCCAACAAGATGAAGACTCTGCATCTGTAATACATTGTGGCAATTACAAGTTAAATCTGGAAGGACACCAGTACTGCAGTACTTCATTAGGGTCTAATTAGTCATTGTTTTTTGTTGCCCTGGGTTAATTTGTTCCTGGCTTCCTAAGTGATCAGCATGGGAGTTTCAATTCCATGGGGGCAACCTCAATGTCCCTGGAGTGTTCTGAGCAATGTAAGATTACCAGGACGTGAACGTACATGTTCCACAGTCCTTGAGTCCTGATCTCTAGAGTCTGAAGACTCAGCTCAAAGGACATCTCTCTGAAGCCTTTACTGACCCTGTTTGTTATGTAGAACTGATCCTACCCTCCTTAAGATCTGTGCTGTACTTAATACTGTCTTCTGTGCCTATAGTACTAATGCACTGTTTATTAGTTGTATTAATCATAATGTTATATATTAATATTTAATTATCCAACAAAAATAATACATTTTGAGGTCTAACTGGCAGGCACTATGCTAAGCACTTTATATAGAAATTATTTTGTCCCCTCTGTTGTATGTGGTATTGAAGCAAGAGACAAGAGCACACATTCAGGAATCAGACACTCTGGGTTTGAAATCCCAAGTCCACCAGTCTGTGACTGTGAACTTGGGCAAATTCTCTATTACACGTCTCATCTGTAATGCACAGATGGAAATAAAAATGGCAACCTTATACGGTTATTCCAATAAATACATCCATTAATTAATGAAAACTGCTAACAAGGAGTAAGCTCTCTGTAAATATTAGCTGTTCTTTTACCTCTATTTTGCAGGTGAGGAAACGGAGACTTAAAGAGGCAAAGTGGCAAAAGGATCTACCAAAGATGACTCAGCCAGGGATCAGTGACGCTTACACTTCACTCCAGGGAGCCTGAGCCCTGTCTGTGTGCTCATCACACATTTGACCCAGGCTGCCATCCTCCTTGGACTGGTCCAGGAGCTCTTTGAGGGACTGACTGTGACTGTCTTTGAAAGAGCTAGATAACTCAATGCATGGATTGAATAATTTATTTATTAATGGCTTTAGATTTTAATAAATCATAAGCACAGTGCCAGGCATGGAAAGCAGTCCATAAAGGAATGTTGGGATGCAACTAACGTGAAATGAATTTCATTTGAGAATTTATTTTCAGCGTATGCTTTGCTTGTTCCTGCAAATTTATCAGGTAGAGGTAATCCTAACTACTTAGGCATAAATATCGCAGTCTTTTGGAATAAACTGTCATTTTCTGCAGCTTAAGCCTAATATATGTAGCTTTTAAAACATAATCATGTACTCCTTTATTAATAAACTTCACACATTTTAAGTGGTTTCTCTCCTCTGTGTTGGATACATCAAGATCATTCCATACAAGATAGACTGCATAATAGCAAAATTTTAAGGCACTGAGAGGTGTGTGACAATGTGCATAACCAACATATCAGGAAATGTGTCCCCCTCATTTATACACTCTTTTAATATTGGGGAGCACAGTAAAACTAAATCTCTATTTTGCATTGGAGGTTTTGCAAGCCTACGCCCTGCTGGTATCTCCCCACCTTCTCTTAGACTTGTCTTGATACTCGTGAAGGTTAAATGCTTGAACAGTGCCTGTTGAGATACAGGAGGCAACATTTTATAACTACCATTGTTCGCAAGCATTCCTATCAAGATCTGTACTTGCAAACTCTCAGCATAAAAGAAGAAACAGAGTTCTTTGTCAGGACAACGAACTTGGACAGTTGTTTACCAGCGAATGGAAAACAACATTTCTAACCCAGAGAAGGGATGCTCAGCCCCCTTTGGTGACGCCTCAGCTCCCTTCACACTGGGCAACAATGATGCCTTTGTGCGGGTTGTGGGATCGTGACACCAGTCAGGCCTTACTGCTTGGGCAACTGAATCACAATCTTCATCCTCTGCAGAATGTTCTAGTCCCATTGTGAACAAAACATGTAAGGAGACCTAGCCTCCGCCCCTGGCTCTGTTATCCCTGACTTCAAATGGAATTCCACTGGCTTACAAATGTACTTTTCAAAATTTGGCAAATTCCCCCCAACACTTTAGAAATAAATAGGATGCTGTCAGAAGATTAGAATTCCTCCGTTGAGTGAAATCAGTCTTTGGAAATAAATGCCCAGACCCTTCCGTGCCACTGCATTTACTACTGAAATCAACCAGTTATAAAGCTCAGAATTTAAAGTTAACCTGGGTCCGAGACTTGGTACCATTCCTTAATAGCTGTGCGACCTTGGCCAAGCTATTTAACTTCTCTGAGTCTTAGTTTTCTTACCTGTAACAGGAGGATGATAATGACTTTACAGGGTTGCTGAAAGTGTTAAAAGGACACATTTGGTTGTTTTTTGTTTGTTTGTTTTAACACTTCTAAAACCTATTTTTTTCAACTCTTAGCTATTAGGAGATGTTGTACTAACAAAATTAGTGTTTGTGTAAACACACGTGGATTGGAAGTAATTGGAAAGATTTCTCCGGTGTGATCAGGAGTAAGTGGCGTTGCCACAAACAACACTAAGTTTTTGCTCAAATGATTCTGGCAGGGCAGTGTATCTTCATCAAACCACAGCCATTGTCTTCTTCCTAAATCTCTTCTTCTCTCCTGGTCCCTATTGGATAATAGCATCAGCAGGTGGTGAGGGACGGAGAAGGGGGTAATGAAATCATCGGCATGTCCACTGCTTCGTTCCTCACATCCAGTCACTCATCAATGATGGGTCTTCCCCATGCACTTTCTCTCTCTCTCTTGTTCCTCTATCAGCCCAGGCCATTGCATAACTGTCATCTAGACTACTACAAGTTGTACTGATCTCCTACCCTGAATCCAGTCTTCTCCTCCTTGCAGTCTAACTTCTGTGTCCCAACAAAATATTTCTCCTTAAAGCCCATTTTGAGAGCATTCACTTGTACCTTCCCATCCTCATGTACTCTCAGTCCACCCCTCCACCCACCTACAAAGCATGGAGTCAGGAAATGCCACCCTAACTGTCGTATGTTGCTTAGTGGGAATGTAAATCAGAACAACCTCCGTAGAGGGCAATTTGGCAATATCTATGAAAATGACCGGAGCTCATACTCTCTCAGCCGATGCTGCTATTTCTAGGACTCAATCCTGCAAATACACGCATGCATGTGGGAAGTGATGTCGGTGCAAGGTTACACGTTGCACCACAATTTGCAATAGCAAAAGGCTGGGAACAACCCAAATGTCTATCAATAGGGAATTGGTTCAATGAATTATGAAACATCCACACAGTGTAATACTCAGCAGTTGTTAAAAAATGAAGAAATCATTTATATGCTGATTTAGAACCATCTCTAAGATATATTGTCAAGCAAAAAGAGCAAGGTGTGTATAGCATAGTGAAGGGGAGGGTAGAAGAATATATAAACATACTGCCTTGTAAATGTATAACAATATCTACAAGGATGTACCAGGAAACAACATTCGTTCAGAAGAGGAATTAGGCGCTAAAGGAAAGGGGTAGAGGGAGATTTTAACACATATAAAAACATAGCTGTGTGTGTATATATGTATAAAAGGATTTTATATATGCAGATAGAGATATAAATATATATACATGTATGCCTTGTTTTTATCGTCTACTTTTGATTTTTAAACCACATAAAAGTATTACCTATTCAAAAGTAAATATTTTATGTGTGTATGTATATTTTTAATCAAGAGTTAAAAAAAGAAAAACAAAAAACTAAGTTTAAAAAAAAGCAGTGGCCACATAAGCCAGGCACCTATTTTCTGTCTTCTCTAGGCAACTGGGATACATAAATTACTTCCCACCCTGTCCCCTTTTCTCTGTCTTACACACAGACGCTTTATTTACCCCTCAAAATTCAGCTTTGAGCACATTTTCCTGTTCCAAAACTCCCTGTGGCTTTGCATGTCCTATAGGACATCCAGTTATACTGGAGGGAGACTAAATTTAAGTAGTATGGAGTTTAAATTTCTTAGTCTGACCTTCAGGGTCCACCATTGACCTCTCAACTCAGTCTTCCAGACTGTCGTCCACAATTGGTCCCTTGCTGTGTTAGTCCGTTCTCACACTGCTACAAAGAAATACCTGAGACTGAGTAGTTTATAAAGGAAAGAGGTTTCATTGATTCACAGTTTCACGTGACTGGGGAGGCCTCAGGAGACTTACAACCATGGCAGAAGACGAAGGGGAAGCAAGAACCTTCTTCACAAGGCGGCAGAGGGGAGAATGAACACAGAAGGAACTAAAACACTTATAAAATCATCAGATCTCATGAAAATTCACTCATGAGCATGAAAACAGCATGGGGAAAACCACCCCTATGATCAAATTTCCTCCACCTGGTCCCTGCTTTGACATGGGGGGATGTCACAATTCGAGATGAGATTTGAGTGGGGACACAGAGCGAAATCATATCACTTGATCGGCTCCTAAAGCTAAATCACTCATGGTGACTAGGCACTTGCCCTTCTTACCTCTGTTTCCAGCATTCTGTCCTCCCAGCACCCCAAAGCCCAAGCTCTGCTTGGTTCCAAGCCTCAGCTCACATCCTCTTTCCCCATCACATCATCCAGAATGACTGCTCACCTCCATCCCCGAGCTGGAAGAAAGCCCTTCTCCTGTGAAATTCCAGGGCACATGATGTTGCTTCCTTACAATATTTAACACAAGGGATCATAGTTAATTTTGTACATGTCTATCCATCCATCCAGTAAACATTTACTAAGCACCTACTGTATGTATGTACTGAAAGAGGTGCTAGAGTAAAACCACCACCAACTGGATTCCTGCACTCACAGAAATGACAATCTCCTGGAGAAGACAGACAGTAAAGAAACCATGCCTTCCACGATAATCCTTGATAATTTCAACATGGAGAAGTAAAAAGCTATGGCAAAAATGCTAATTGTTTGCTCAAAGCAACACCATAATGTTTCAATTTATCACAAGGGGCTGTGAAGTCCAACAGACCCATATTTAAATCCCGGCACTGCCCCCAAAGCTATGCTCCTCCAGATGAGGGTTTCACAACGTCAACACTGTTAACACTTGGTCCATGGCCTGGGGGTTGGGATTGCTCTAGAGTTATGACCCAGAACTTGTCTCCTTGGGAGGACACAGGAAGGGTCTTCATCCCAAGGGTCCAGCTACATTTGCCACACGGATGGATTCAAAAAGTTGGGACTTCCTACACTTGGATGTAGGAGTTGAAATGTGTATCATTTGAGCCTGGGTGTACTGGATCCCATAAAAATGCCACATGAAAAAAGGTGTAGTGAAGAAGCTGTTACAATGTCAGGCTTTAGATAACGCACTCTCTTCAAAGGCTTATATTGCACGTCCCAAATTCCCCTCATAAACCATTCCCCTCATAAAACATTAGGAAATGTTCTCAGGGTGCCTGAAATCAACAAGGCAATTAGGGAGGTTTTGAAGATTCAAAAATACAATCAACAGTACTCTGGAAATGACAATAGAATTCTTGGGCTGGCAGACTACAGCTGTAATATACATCCATAAGGAAATTTAAGATGATCTTAAAGTTAATATTCATCATTCTGAATTCCAGGATTCATTTTCAAACTGAGAAATGGATAGAGGGATGGGCAGTCTCTAGCAGGATCTCCATATAGTTTGGCAGAAATTTCTCCCTTAAAAAAAAAAAAAAAAAAGATGGGAAAATAGGTTTTAGAGTCACAGAGGCATGGATTATAATCCCAGCTGTGTAACAAAAACTGAGTGATTTGGAGAAAATCATTAACTCTCTCAGAGCTTGGTTCTCTCAGCTTGCAAATGAGGACAGTAATACCACCTTAAATTAAAATATGTAAGGCTCTGGCAAGATGTCTTTGCAAACCTTCATTTTCATTCCTTATCCCCTTTAGGGAACACGGTCCGGACTCATTGGTTTATATTTTTATAACGCCTGCAAAATTGCACACTTTCTAACCAGTTTAGTTCTCTCTTGACCAAAACACTTTAAGACACAAATGTTTCACATCTGTTTTGCTCCACTAAACAATACAAGCTCAACCGGTCACCCTTCTTTTCTTGCCACCAACAGCCTCCCTGAACGTATTCATCATTCCACAAGAAGTCTCGCTTACAAATAAAGGCATTTCTTTCTAGGGCTGGGACAGGGCCATGGAATGCACTTCGGATATAACAAAAGATGCTGAATGTGAACAAGAATGAACTCAGTCCTAACGCGGCAGGTCAGACAGAGCCGCTTTTGTGCCACACCACCCTCCTGCCCTGTCTTCCTTGCCCTTAACATATCACGATAAGGAACCTCGGTTGCGTTTTAAAAAGCATAATAATTACTTATACTTCTCTATGGATTCCAATAAACCAGTGATTTTTTTTTTCAAAGAGTCCATGAATAAAACAAACCCCGTCACCATTGGAAATGCATTTCCATGCTAGCGCGGATGCTTTTAAGACCATTTGCCGAGCGCTCCGCACCGTTTGACCAGTTCTGGGGCAGGGGGCACGCTCTAATTACTGATTGTGGAGTTTGGTATCTATAGCAACGGGCAGAATTGACAACAGGAAGCTTCACCCTCTGGGGCACCATCCGAAGTTTATAAAATCAACTTGAGGCCAAGGCTATAGTTAATCAGGAGGGCTTTCAGAGCATGAGTGCTCCGAGTCCACACTTAAGAGTTAAAGAAATTATTTAATAAGACAATCAGGGGCTCGAGAAGGCAGAGTTTATTTAGCTTGACTTTGCAGTGCCTCTTGTAGTAATTTATCCTAATGGTACCAATTCGCCCATGATTTGATACAGCAGGAGACCCAGGGTATCGGTTTAATCAAACCTCCGTCGATGCTGCCTGTTTCTTAACTATTGTTGCTGTATATCAATCAGTTTCTCTTGATTCACTAATCGGATGGCATGGGGATATGAATTTTCCTGGGATTCAAGAAATCAGGTTGACATAATTCTTTATAATGTGCCTGCTTTTAAATGGCATTATTTCACCCCACTTCCATTATTTTATGTTCCTACCACTGACAGGTAAAGGGTCCAGATTGCAGATGGCTGTGGGTGAGAAGGAAATAGAGAAAAAGCCTGGAGCCTTGGGATCAAACTATTTTGATTGCTGGCTCTACTACTGCCTGTTAGATGAGACTCCTCTGGGTCTCCATGTCCTAAATCCTTACATAAGGACAAGAATCTACTCAGGCACAGAATTGTTACAAGGATGAATGAACTAGTGTATGAATGAGCCTAGATCAGTGTCTGGCAAGCAGGAAAAAGAATCTCAACAAACGACAGATTCACTCCCCAGCTGCCCTCCTTTCCATTCCCGAAGACGTGGGAGGTACGAATGCATCTGTATCATTTTTATAGGTAAGATGCTAAGCTCTACAATATTTTATGGGCCTGGCCACGCCCACATTGATAATCCTAGGAGGGCATCTAAACTTAGATCCTTGTTCTCAGCTCTCCTGTCCCCACCGAGGACAGAGTCAGGCAATTCCATCATGCCTTATTCATGTGGTGCTGGCCTGGCTGTTGAGCCCAGACCAGCGGTGTCCTCCCTCTCACTAGTGGGTACTCTGTTGCTTCCCTACTAAAAGTTACTTTCTTATACAGGATGCAGAGACCAGAAATTACAAGATCACACCTTTTCCCCTTGAAAGGCAGCAACTTTAGAAAGGGGAGAAGGCCCATCCTCACATTGTGTTCACATTGTTCAAGAGAGAAGGAAAAGGGCAACTTGGATCCGAAAGTTTCAGGCAATGACCATGTGGACAGCTAGGCCATGGCAAGGGTCCCATTGCTGCCTCAGAGACCTAAAAGTTGAGGTGGCCATTGCAAGCCTGAGTACAATAGCTCTCAGCTGCTGCTTCTGTAAAATGGGCATGTGAAGATGTATTTCATTGAGATCACTTTCCAAGCCAAAAATGGACAAGGTATTCTGGTCCTTTTCCCTGCAAGGAGAACTAAATCTGGGTCTTTCACCATTCAGCTTAGCTGTACACATTTGACCTTAGTTATTCTAGCTTATGGTTTTTCCTGCGGGCAGATCCAACAACAAATTAAGGAATTAGTGTGAAACGAAAGAAAAGGGAAGAGGGAAGAAGTAGGGAATACGGAATGGAGGAAAGATGGAGAAAGAGAGAGGGGGAAAGAAAGAATGACAGGAAGGAAGGGAAAAAAGGGAAGGATAGAGAGAAGGAAGGAAGGGAAAAAAGGGAAGGATAGAGAGAAGGAAGTAAGGGAAGGAGAAAGGAAGGAAATAAAAAGAGAAGGAAGGAAACAGAAAAAGAAGAAAGAAAAAGGAAGAGATGCCGTGCTTGCCCACACCTTTTCCACACTCCTCTCCGTTCTTAATATTGGAGGATTTTGTGTGGCGTTTAGAAGCGCTATTGTTCCAATAACCAGGGTAAGGAGGTTAATGCCGCCTTAACAAGGGACTCGTTGCTTCCTCCCTCCCACCTCCTCCGTTTTCTTTTTTGGCTCAGCCTAAATTTCTAACACTACCTGATGAAACGTAGTATACAGCTTTTAATTGTGCCCAGAGGCAGTACAACTTCATAGAGGTTTAGAAGCAAGTGGCGGGTGATTTGAGAAACAGCTGTGTTCCCGGCCCACGCGCTCCGAGGTGGAACAGCCCCGTCAGCACCTGTGCTCGCTGAGCACACACCCTCACACCCTACATGCGTGTGCACAGCTGGGACCCATCAGGGTTGTAAGGAATTAATACTCTTAACTTGGTATTTTATTGTACCTAGAGGAGCCTGACGCTATATTAAATCCATAGCACATAAGTAGGATTTTGTTCAGTCTTAGGGTTACTGGGGCTGGGGGCTGGGTGGGATATTAAAAACACACACACACACACACAAACACACACACACGACCTCTTTTCTGATGCTGAGAACGAATTGTTTTAATATCCCAATGTTTGGTTTATTTATTATTAGGGATGAGTGGCCACTTTTAAAGAGTAATGGACCTTATCTGGCCCTAACCTAGTTTTCCCAATTGAATCTATCTCAGACTCCCAGCAATTGTGGGAAGCCACCAGTTCGGATTCTTTTCTCTTCCCAAAGCCCAGCTTCCCTTGGCGCATGCCCCAAAACACACCTCCCACCTTTTGGACTCCATGTAGTCTTTGAAATCCTATTGCAAACTCTACCTCTCACCAGCACAGTCTCTTGTTATTCCACTGCAGGCCTCCAGAATCCCTGGAAATTCAAGTAGATGAGTGTCTATATACCCATTCCACAGCCCCGCAAACAGAGCTTCACAGAAACCACTGCCCGAGTCATGGGAAACCGACATCAGACCTTAGAATTCCGTCTACTACTTTGTCTCTAAGCCATGTTATATATTCTGTTGTAAACACAATGTGTAAAATTTTTTCCACAGCAGCTGGTATTGAGTGCGACTACAGAGAAGATATCATGAGAGAGTTTTCACAAATGCTGGACTCAGGTAATTAGCAATGAACCTCAGTATCTGTGCTGGGCAGAAAAATGCCCCCCACCCCAGAGGATACCCATGTCAAATCCCCAGAAACTGTAACTATGACTCTATTTGGAAACAGCGTATACGCGGGTGTGAGTAAACACTTTTTCGATAGGATAGTTCTGGATATTCCAAGTGGGTCCTAAATTTAAGGACAAGTATCCTTACAGAAGAAACGCAGGGGACCAGGTGCGGTGACTCACGCCTGTAATCCCCGCAACTTGGGAGGCCAAGGCAGGCGGATCACCTGAGGTCAGGAGTTTGAGACCAGCCTGGCCAACATGGTGAAACCTCATCTCTACTAAAAATACAAAAATTAGCCGGGCATGGTGGCACATGGCTGTAATCCCAGCTACTCAGGAGGCTGCAGCAGGAGAACTGCTTAAGCCTGGGAGTTAGAGGATGCAGTGAGCCAAGATTGTGCCACTGCACTCCAGCCGGAGCGACAGAGTGAGACTCTGTGTCAAAAACAACAAAAAAAGAAACACACAGGGAAATTTGAGACAGACAGAGGGGAAGTCCAAGTGACTATGGGGGCACAGATAGGAATAATGTGGCCACCAGTTAAGGAATGCTTACCTGAAGCTGGGAGGGGCGAAGAACAAATTCTCCTCTAGCGTCCCCTGAAGCAGTGTCAATTTCGGACGTCTGGGCTCTCAAACTGTGAGCAAATATACCTGTGCTGCGTGAGTCACTCAGTTTGCAGCTATTACAGCAGCCACAAAAAACTAGCACAGGGTCTTTTGCTCTGGGCACCCTGTGAGATATATTTTGCTGCTAATGGGGGCTCTTGGCAGGAGGAGCACCTAAACTTTGGGTACCGTGGAAGTGCAGAAAGGGCCATATTGCCTACTGTTACCCCATCTGTATCTACTTTTGAGGAAATGGTAGTTCAGGGCTGTAGGGCAAATGCACCTGATAGCAATAGCTTGAGAATACCCTGAGAATGACTCTGAAGGGTATTTGCACCTGAATGTCTGTTCCTAGCCCGGGAATCTGGGCGTGGCCAATCAGGAGCTTCATTCCGAGTCTATGAGGAACAACTGAGCCCCACGGCCTCACAGGCCTTGTGGAAAATCCAGTCCCTGCATTTTGGATTAAACAAAGGTTGCCAGGTGGAGGTCATCAAGGGGAGGGCGTTCAGTGAAAATGTTATATAAACTCCACTCTTGCTACAGGGAGTTACGGTTTCCCTGCTCAGCCCACGGCCACTGGGCTGTGTGGTTATGTTGTCCAGCCACTGACACTGGACTGTAGGAAGGTAGAGTTTTGTCCAGTCCATGGCCCCTGAACTGTTTCTGTACATAAGGCAGTTCTTCTGCCCAGCCCACTGCCACGAAACTCTCCTTTGTATGTAAACCCCTAATAAAACCCTGTGTCTCATTTGCTGGCTCTGGGTCTCTTCTCTGGCCTCTTGATCCTAGTGTCTTTCCTACGAAATTAACAGGGTCCAGTACAACAGCATCGTGGAGAAGCCAGCCACTGCCATCATGATTCAAACAAAACAGTTCTCAGAGAAGGGTACAGAGGGAGGTGAAAAGCACACTGCCCTCCAGGCTGGACAGTCCCGTTCTCATCCTGGCTGGACCATGTGCTATGCGTGTGTGCCTCTGGCAAATTACTGAATCCATGCCTTAGTTACCTTGCTGGAAAAATGAGATTCTCAATGTAAAACCCACTTTGAAAAAACTGCAAAACATTATATGAATGTCACTCATTTACTTCATAGTTATAAAGCACCTACAAAGCGTCAGACTCATGTAACGCAGATGGCACTCTGATTTTGAGGGAGGACACAATCTCCAGTAGGTATTATTCCAACTTTCTCCAAAATACACTTTTTTGTAAATATCCACTTATCATCCATTAATATAATGAAATCTCTTTAGAAACGCTCCAATCCAAAATGCTGGGTTAATGTAGCCCATAAATTGAATTTCCACTGCGTTTCTTTGGATTCTCCAAATTTGCCTCTTTCAACCCAACAGTAACACACCATTTGTTTGTTTATCATATTAGTAATGATTTTTTTTTTTTTTAATGAGCACTCAATACTGGTTAGAAGAAACTGGACTTCAATGCTGCTTCTGATCATTTCAATTGCTACAAACCTTTTGGAGAGCAATTTGGCAACATGTCGCACAAACCTTTAAAAAAATGTGCTCAACCTTTGACCTAGTAATTCCATTTCTGGGAATCTATCCTAAAGACGTAATGGGAACTATAGAAACTGCTTTATGCCCAGAGATGTTTATGAGAACACTCCTTCTGGCAGCAAAAGTATTTAAAACCATATAAATGCCCAACAACACAGAAATGGGTAAATAAACAGCAATGCTTCCCCTCTGTGGACTATCACAACCACTAAGAATTGCAGTTAAGAAGCATTTAGAACAACACGATGAAATGTATAAAGACAGGGAAAAATAAGCCGTGTGCCAAATGGACGTAGGGCAGTGATCTCGACGTGGCACCAACACCACACAACACATGGTAAACAGACTGGAAGGCAGGCATGGGTTAATTGTGGTTGCCATGGGCCGCAGAATTATGAGTGATTTTCTTCCTTCTTTTTAAATATCTTTAAGATATTCTTCACTGAGCTATATTATCGGCACACCTCATTTTATTGCATTTCCTTTTACTGCACTTTGCAAATACTGCGTTTTTTACAAATTGAAGGTTTGTGGCACCTTTTCGTTAAGCAAGACTATCGGCACCACTTTTCCAATGGTCCCTGCTCACTTCATGTCTCTGCATCACATTTTGATTATTCTTACAATATTTTAAGCTTTTAAATTATTATTATCTCAGTTCTGGTGATCTGTGATCAGTGACCTTTGATGTCACCATTGTCATTGTTTGGGACACCACAAACTGCACCCCTATCAGATGGCAAACTTAATTGATAAACGTTGTATTTATGAATACAACAATGACTCCAGCAACCTGCTGTTTCCCTCTCCTTGGGCCTCCCTATTACCTGAGATACAACAATACTGAAATTAGGCAAACTTATAACCCTTCAATGGCTTTTCAGTGCCCAAGTGAAAGTCGGAGTTGCATGTCTCTCACATTAAATCAAAAGCTAGAAGTGATTAAGCTTAGCGAGAAAGCCATGTTGAAAACTGAGATAGGCTGAAAGCCAGATCTCATGCCAAACAGCCAAGTTGTGAATGCAAAGAAAAAGTTCTTGAAGGAAATTAAAAGTGCTATTCCAGTGAACACACAAAGGACAGAAACCAAAACAGCGTTTATCACCCATAGGAAGAATGTCTGAGTGGTTTGGATGCAGGATCAAACCAGCCACAACATTCCCTGAAGCCAAAGTCTAATCCAGAGCAAGGCCCTCATTCTCTATAATTGTGTGAAGGCTGAGAGGGGTGAGGAAGCTGCAGAAGAAAACTTGGAAGCTAGTAGAGGTCAGTTCATGAGGTTTAGGGAAGAAAGCCATCTCCAGAACATTGAAGTGCAAGATGAAGCAACAAATGCTGATACAAAAGTGCAGCAAGTTTTCCAGAAGATCTAACTAAGATCACTCAGATCCTAGCTAAGATCACTGAGGTGGTTACACTAAACAACAGATTTTCAATGTAGACAAAACAGCCTTCTGCTGGAAGAAGATGCTGTCTAGGACTTTGAGAGCTAGGGAGGAGAAGGCAATGCCTGACTTCAAAGCTTCGAAGCACAAGCTGACTCTCTTCTCTGCCGGTGATTTCAAGTTGAAGTCAAGCTCGTTTACCATTTCCAAAATCCTAGGGTCCTTAAGAATTATGCTAAATCTACGCTGCCTGTGCTCTATAAATGGAATAACAAAGCCTAGATGATACCACATCTATTTATGGCATGATCTATTGAATAATTTATGCCCACTGTTGAGATCTACTGTTGGGAAAAATTTATATTCCTTTACAAATATTCTGCTTGGCCCAGTGTGATGGCTCACACCTGTAATTGTGGCACTTTGGGAGGCCAAGGTGGGCAGATCGATTCACCAGGAGTTCAAGACCAGCCTGGGCAACATGGTGAACTCATGTCTCTACTAAAAATACAAAAATGGCCCAGCCTAGTCGCATGTGCCCATAGTCCCAGCTACTTGGGAGGCTGGAGTAAGAGAATAATTTGAGCTGCAATCATGCCACTGCATTCTAGCCTGGGTGACAAAGCAGACTTTGTCTCAAAAAATAAAAAATAAAAAATAAAAAATAAATTCCACTTGTTGACAATGTACCTAGTCACCAAAGAGCTCTGATGGACATGTACAAGGAGAGTAATGTTGTTTCCATGCCTGCTAATACAACACCCAGTCTGCAGCCTATGTATCAAAAAGTAATTTCAACTATCAAGTATTATTATTTATGAAATACATTTTATAAACCTACAGGTGCCATAGAATGGGCAAAGTAAGTTGAAAATCTTCTAGAAAGCATTCAGCATTCTAGATGCCATTAAGAACATTCATGATTCATGGGAAAGGATCAAAAATTCATCTAACAAGAGTATGGAAGAAGTTTATTCCACCTTCTTGGATGACTTTCAGGGGTTCAAGACTTAGTGGAGGAAGCAAGTCTTGAGCCTCTTCAAGACTCATATGTGGAGGAAATGGCAAGAGAACTCGCATTAGAAGTGGAGCCTGATGATGTGACTGAATGGCTGCAGTCTCATGAAAAATACTGAAAGGATGAGGAGTTGCTTCTTAGGGATGAGCAAAGAAAGTGATTTCTTGCAATGGAAGTTGCTCTTTTTGAAGGCGAACATTGAACATTGTCATGAACAATGTCATGAACGTTGCTGAAATGACAACAGAGGATTTAGAATATTCTATAAACTTAATTGATAAAGCAGTGGCGAGCTTGAGAGAACATTCCACTTTTGAGATGAATTCTGCTGTGAGTAAAATGATGTCAAACAGCAGTGCATGTTACAGAGCATCCTTTTGTAAAAGGAAGAGTCAATCCATGCAGCAAGCTTTATTCTGGTCTTATTTTAAGAAATTGCCACAGCCACCCCAACCTTCAACAACCGCCAACCTGATCCATCAGCAGCCATCAACGTCAAGGCAAGACCCTCCACCAGCAAAACGATGACAACTTGCTGAAGGCTCAGATGATCATTCGCATTTTTTAGCCATGAAACATTTTAAAATTAAGGTATGTACATTGTTTTCTTAGAATGCTATTACACACTTAACAGTCCATTATATTGTGTAAACAACTTTTATATGCACTGGGAAACTCCAAAGTTCATGTGACTTGCCTTATTGAGATATTTGCTTTATTGTGGTGGTCTGGAACAGAATCTGGAATATCTCTGAGGTATGCCTGTACTTTTAAATAGAGAAAAATTCATTAAAAAATAAGAGACTCCTCATTCTAACACATCCAAATTGGGTGGAGAAAGCTGGTGTATATGCTGTTTCCTTCACGACTTTTAGTATTTGTATCCCGTCAAGTGTTTTTCTTATAACTTGAAACTTCTATGCCCAGGTCGGTCCTATCATTGTTTTTCTCTCTTATTTAAAAGTGCAACCAGTACGGGGGCTGGGAGAGGCCCCGTGCAGCTCATCACCAGCCCAGAAAATATTCTCCATACATATACTCTCATATCACTTAGATCTTTCTTTGTGAGAAGAACTGGGCGTTTTCTGAATTACTGGCTTGTTTTGGGTTTAGAGATATTGTAAATTACGTAACTGATGGTTTCTCCCAGTTTGTGGCAGCTGCTAAAAGGCTCAGAGACAAATCTGTGGCTGGCTTATAACAAGAGCACCTGCGCATTTTGGGTCCTCACTTCACTCTGGGCTTCCTGTTCACTTCCATACCCTGGGTTCCTTTCCTACTTACTGATCACTCTGCACCAAATAAGTCCTGATGCGCTGTTTCAAATTCTTATTGGAATGAGATGAAGTATACATTTAAAATTTCTTTTTCACATGTGAGACAAGCTACAGGCACCCCTATGAGCTGTGCTTCCATTGATTGTTAGAGAGAATTCCAGCCAAGTAAAGGGCAAATCAAATCAAGCAACCCCATGTGAATCCATAATACAACAACCGTACCGACTACTAAGAACATGGGGAACACAAAGGAGTTAAATCCATGTGGCAGCACAGGGTGGGAGCCGGCAGCATTGAGAGACCTAGTCCCTTCCCGCACTGGAGGCACAAGAGGTCATCAGAGCAGGCAGGAACTTGCACTTGGCTTTGCTGGGAAAGCAGATACTGTGCTTATTGCAATGTTCCTGTGGGCGAGCTAATTGTGTAACTGCCCTTGAGATGTATAGAATTTAGTCTGCAGCCCTGGCTCCTCCCTCTGTGTCATCACTGATGGGCCAGGAAACATGAACAACATCTACACCCATTAAAGGCAGCAGCAGGCCACCCCTGTCACCCACGGTCCCTTCATGAGTGATCTGGCAGCTGTGCTCCTGCTCGGGGCAGCTGGTTTACTTGGCTAAAGGGCGTATCTTTAGCTCCCCTTGGTTTCTTCAGAGGGTATGCTGTGTTCCTTTCCTAGGGCTGCCATAACAAAGTACCACACACTAAGTGGCTTGAAACAATAAAAGTTTATTCTCTCTTTATTCAGGAGCCCAAAGAGTCTGAATTCAAGGTGTCCCCAGCGCTGCGCTCCCTCCAAAGGCTCTAGGGGAGAACACATCCTTGCCACTTCCATCTCCTGATGGGGGACCGCAATGCTTGCTCTTCCCTGGCTTATGGCAGCATCGCTCCAGTATCTGCCTCCATCTTCACAGGGCCTTCTGCTTGTGTGTGTGCACACGTGTGTGCATGTAGGTATGTGCGTACATGTAGATATGTGTGTGCACACACATGTCTGTGTCTCTCCAAATCTCCCTCTCCTTTCTCTTATAAAGTCACCAGTCATTGGATTTAGGATCCATCTTAATCCAGCCAGATCTCACATTAATTTGATGACATCTGCAAAGACTCTACTTCCAAATGAGGTTGCATTCACAGGTAACAGGGGATGGGACTTCAACATATCTTTTGGGGGGATGCAATTCAACCCACAATATTTGCACTTAACAAGCAGCAATTAAGAGCATGGACTCTGTAGTCATCTGGGTTCAAATCCTGGCTCTAACCCTTACTAGCGAATGACTTAACTTCTTCCACACTTCCTTCCTCATTTGGAAGGCCAGCTCCTGGGGTTGTCAGGAAGTCAAACAGGATCATGTGCCGTGCGAACACGTCGCCAGACATAGACATGGTTTGTCAAGAACACGTTGTGGCTGGGCCTTAGGACTGCCACTCAGCCCTGCCACTCTGATTCAAACATTTCTTCCACACACTGAGAGACCCTGGTTCAAGATTACAGACAGCAAATTGTTATGAAGGTGGTCTAGCTCTTCATATATGGTGTTTAATGTGCACTTTGCCTGGAAATCTCTCCTTTGCCCTCCTTAACCCTCTTCCCCTCCTCAAGTGAAAAGTTGGCTCCATCCGAGCCTTCAGGACTTGCCTTAATTGACATCTATGCTCCAAGATCTTCCAGGTCACCCTGCTGAGAGCAGTTTAGGGCAACTTACAGTCAGCCCTTCCTTCTCCAGGCAACTGCTATGCTGCGGACCTTCTCTGGTGACAGGGATTGCTCAATCCACCCAAGGGTAAGCCTAAGGTTGCCCTATAAAATATAGGATACTCCGTTTAATTTGAATTAACATATATGATGAATAATTGTATTAGCATGTCCCTAATATTGCAAATATTGTACCAAGGTGTGGGCCAGAAGTGCCTGGATGTGAATGTCCTGAGAGCAGTCCTCAACCAACGACAGATGAGGATCTGGTGGGTAAGTACTCCAGTTTCTTTGCCCCCTGATGGGGCATAACTCAGAGGTGGCATGTTCCACATGGTCTCTCCAAGTTTCCCACGTGAATTCTTCACCCCCTGTCCATGGCAGTACCTGTTCCCTAATGCACCCTGGGATGGCTTGCTTCCCTTTCCCTTTCTCCACTTCCTGAGAAAATGCCTCTGCCCTTCCACCACTGTTCTCCACACTGAGCTTGTATATTTCCCTCAAAACGCTCATCGCAATGAGTAATTACACACACATATGTTTTTCTGATTGCTTAGTCTCTCTGTTCCACCAGACTGAGTACTAGTACTATGACTGTGTCATTCACCATTGTTCTTCAGCACCTAGCACTGGGCTGGCACTCAACAAGAACTTGCTAGATCATGCAGATGAGCAAGAAAATGAACAAAACCACAGCCATCTATGCCAGCAGAGAGCAAAAGTGGTTTTCAGCTGTGCTGAGCTGCGCTGGACAGAGGCTAGACTGTCCAGACTTGAGTTTGGGTCTCACTCGGCTCACTTCAGAATCTGACCTTGGACGGTCTCCTGAGCTGTCTTCACCTCAGTTTCCTCATCTGTAAAACGAGGCGGCGAAACTAGATGATTTCTCTCCTGTCTTCCGGCTCTAAAATTCTACGACTCTATATTCTAGGCAATAAACTTTACGACTATGAATAAATTAATGAAAATGAATATTTAAATGATGTGCAAACATTCATGCGAGTGCTTTCTTAGTCTTTTATGCAGTGGGAGAGTGAGAAATAAAACCAAGAAGAGAAGATCGGAAATACCTGCATCGGTGGAAAGCTGGTGTCTTGCTCCCGTTTGCTGGGGATGTTGGTGTAAGAAGAGTGTTTGTTAAAGAACTCCCAGGGTGGGGGAAGGAGAAGGGTCAAAAGGAACGCAGGCATCTGGGGAAGCTGGAAGCCCCCATATGGATGGATATTCCTGGCAACAGTTCTTGGTCCAGGGTATCAGCAAAGGAAATTATGTTCCCCATCTCTCTGGCTCTTTGGGTCTGTCATGA
Organism: Papio anubis; assembly: GCF_008728515.1. NCBI lineage: Eukaryota > Metazoa > Chordata > Mammalia > Primates > Cercopithecidae > Papio > Papio anubis. The sequence goes on from NC_044993.1 coordinate 10,892,227, forward strand.
GCCTCAAAAACCTTCAGAATAAAGGTTTGGTGACTTGGCATCTGAGTGCTTCATGTACTTATTAGGATGATCTGTTGCCTGTCCATCAGGTGGAAAGTCCTTTTTTGGGTCAGTAGACACAAACCAAGAGTCTGTTTGGCATGTATAATACTTAAGAAAAATAAAGAATGAATTATTTAAAGATGAGACCCCCTAGCTTCTCATGTTGGTAGGAGGAGCAAACTGGGAAGGAGGGAGAGAGAGAAGATTCTCAGACTGAGCCTGTCCTGTGTCCACTCCTGGGGATAAGGCAAGTCTGGACACTGGGGTGTGGCTGGGGAGTTTGTTGGGATATTCACCAAAAAGAATGGAGTTTGGGGATGGTGCCTAGCAGGGTCCTATGAGACAACTCATCATCAAGAAGGAGACAGGTCTGATCTTGACCTAGTTGCAAAGCTTGAGTTTATTATCCTCAAAGCTTGAGGACTGGAATTCAGGATGGAGGCTGTTACATAAATTTGTCCCCTGCCAGGCCCAGTGGACACACATCTGGGCTCACGGGATGGTGTGGTCTATAAATCATAATCGATTGTTCTTTGGATGAAATTCTAATATGATGAGCCTAAATACTTGTGTCACTGTGACCTCCTGATCTTTTTCTATCCTCTGCCTAGACATTACCCATGCTGATTTGCCTCCAGAATTACCTACTGCTCTTTTTATAAGACTTTTTGGTCTCTTGACAATTGCAGCTCTTTTTCATTTTTATTTTTTAACTTTCTGGCTTTTATTCCCCCATCGTACTCTTCCAAAAGAGTACATTTAAAAAGTGAAACCATGATAACCATTCATTATGAATTTAAAATAATTAGGACACTTGAATTCTTGTTTTCAATTATGTCTACATTTTCATTCCTAAACAATACAGAAAATAGTGTCTCCAACCCAGTAAATGATTAGGCAAAAGACCCCAGAAAAAGGAACTGCTGCAAAGCCAGAAGGCCTGTGAACACGCTGGTTTGATTTTCTACTGTTTTCAAAACCAAAAATTAAACACGACAGAGAAACAATGAGAAAAAGGAATCTTCAGATACAGTTTCACCTCTGTCCCAGGTCTCAGTGCCTGAACTGCTTATGAATCATGAGCCCTTGTTCATATCATAAAGATGCATGAACGAGAGATACGTACTCCTCCCCTCTAACTTTGTGGAATATTTACATGACTTGGCATTTTTATTCCCTGCCATTTAGCCTTGGGATACCCTCCTTGAATGAAAGCATCTGTGACTCTCTGTGGGTGTTAAGGGTACAAATGATCTCTGCTGGTCAATTTCATCTACAAATACCTGCTGAGAACCTATTATGTGCAAGGGTGGGAACGGAAGGGGGAAAATCTGCCATTTCTTGATCACGAAGAAGAATTCAGGCCTTGTGCCAGGCATGTCTCGATATCTTATTTCTCAAAACAGTCCCCAAAGACCAAAAACAGTGTTCTCATTTTAATGATGAGAAAACTCACAAAAGTCAGCTAACTTGCCCAACACCCAGCTGATAAAAGGCAGAGCTGGGATTCAAACTGGGGACTGGCAGACTCCAGAAACTCCTGTTCCAGCCTCCATCCCGAAGCAAACCATCCCATATTTCTTCTTCAGAATTATTGAAAGTGGCTCTTCATTTTCCTGCCTACCAGAGAACTGAACATGAGTCTAACAGCAATGAAAAGAAAAGCAGCCAAGAGAGACAGAGTGGAGATGGAGTGTGTGTTGGGGGTGGAGGGAAATGACAGCTTCTCTTCCTTCACACAGGGACAAGAATGACTTGAGGTACAAACTATTAACTCTCTTTACTAGTCAGAATTGGGTCAGATATTCTAGCAGAGAGAACAGCATGTTCTCTGCTCCAGCTGTTATCTGAGCTACACAGCTGGGGGCAGGACTCCAACTTGCTCCTTGGGCTCAGAGCTCAAGGTTTCTACAGCTCTCCAAGCTACATTTGATGGCGTCTCCCAGCTGGAATGATGGGGGGAGGTTGGCGGGGACATGGTGGGAAGAAAAAAGTAAGAGAAGAGGTGGAGGGGTAGTAGGAGGGGCATTCTCATTTCTAGTGATGCAACCAATTATCACATTAGTCAAACCTACACTTGCCTCGTGGTTGCCAATCAGTGAAAGTTTTCTGACAGACGTTCTTGGGTGAGAAGAATTATTTGAAAGAGAGCCCCCAAACAGCCATAGGAGTTGCTGATTAAATGGGGATCCTGGGTGCAATGAGGTTGCTATGCTCAAGTCTGAAAGCCCGATAATGGGATCACCCCCTGCTCAATATCTACCAGGCTAGCCATAAATTGAGATTTCCCAAAGCCCTTGCGACGTAACGGGCTGGACTCTTGCTTTGGAGGGTCGGCACTTTAATTTCCATGCAATTGACATTTTAAGCTCACACACTGCTCCAAAGTTTCTGTTTCTAAACAACCCCAACATGCACAATGCCGAATCTTGTACTGCAGTAACATGCATGCTTGGGAAACCTCTGCTTCTGCCCAGGTATCATTGAGCCAGCCTCAAACGCAGTAGAGAGAAAATGACTCTGATTGCTTCCTAGTTATCTGATGCGGTAGCTCCCAAATTCTAGATTCTTGGTGAAAAAGCGAGGAGTTGTTCTATGAATTTCATAATTTAGAGATAAATAATGAACACCAAACTTGGAACAAAATACACCAGTGTTCATTTTATTTAATATTCTCCATTGGTGGAAATAAATTAAAAATGAACAAGGCTTGTTTATGCCTGCCTTACATTGCTCTCCACTTTTGAATAGCAACTGCATATTAATTTGCCAAGATCCCATAAATTATAATTAGCCCGGAGGATTAACAACATAAATCCTTGAATTTAAAACCAACCTGCCCGGCTCTCTCTTCCCTATGCCCTAAAGTAAAAAAGAGCCATAAAACCTGTCACCGCTATTTGATCCATTAAACTCCGGAGACATTCTTATTTCGGCTTAGCCAGTGGAGGTAGTCTTTGTTAAATCTTTTTAAAGTTACAGCAGCTCGATAGAAACCGGGGGTCTGGGAGACAAGGATCTGTGTCAACTCCCAGCCACAGTGCACATTACCCAGAGGCGGATTAGGAGGACAGTGGTAAGAGGGACAAAGGAGTACGTTTCGGCTTGGTACAGTTTACACAGAGTCCTGGAACTGGCCTGAGATGAAAAGTACCCCCTGCCTCTATATCGTTCCCATTTATTGTCAAGAGCTCCGGAGTACCTGGGAGAGGAACCCAGGACACACACACGTGCTCACGGGCACAAAGACAACACACACACACAGGTTATGATCTGAGCTTGCATCTGCCAAGCTCATGCCAGGCTGATGGGGCGATGAAGGATAATGTTGCTCAGATGACCAAGTATTTCACACAAGACTATGGAGGTTAAAAAAACACAAACTTTTTTTTTTTTTTTTTTTTGAGACAAGGTCTTGCTGTGTCACATATACTGGAGTGAAGGGGCATGATCACGGCTCACTGCAGCCTCGACCTCCAGGACTCAAGCAGTCCTCAGGCCTCAGCCTCCCAGTTGGGCTAGGATTACAGGCACATGCCACTACACCTAACTAATTTTTATTTTTTGTGGAGGTGGAGTCTCACTATGTTGCCTGGGCTGTTCTCAAACTCCTGGGCTCAAGCAATCCTCCTGCCTCGGCCTCTCAAAGTGCTGGGATTACAGGCTTGAGCTACCTTGCCCAAATAACTATGGCAAATTTTAAAGCATTGTTTTTCCTGATGATGAAAACAGCCAATCACCCTTAAGTATGAATGGCATATGAAGTACCCAGATGGTGGTTCCTCCAGGACTGCACAGCTCAGCCTGGACAATCCCTCCATCTGCAAACATACCTGCACCTTGCGATCATGCGCTCCCACACCTTTTTCTCCCCTTTGAGTTTACCTCTTCCCTGGAGGGGTGGTCAGGTGGATACCAGAAAAACACATGGATGTGCAGTTAGCCATCCTTAATATGCGGCTCAGCTGCTTAGAAACAAGAGCTCTGGGTATACTCTGATGTGTGTATCAAGAAGGCATTGTAGGACCCCGCTGATGCTTTTGCAGAGAATATAGTCTTCCTTGTAAGAGGGTCTAGTCAAAGCCAGAATTATGGAGCTAAAATCCATTTAACACTTAGACAGTGGGCTGGTGGGCTTCCTTGCCACCAACATAGTACCTATTTTATTAATTTAGGTTGTCCCCCCTTACTATAAACCAGTAAATGTTCGTTGTAGAAAATCCTGATAACAGGTAAGACAATCAAAGACAAAATGTAAATGTCAGCATGCAGGTCTCATTTCTCCCAGACATTTTGTAATACATATGCTGAATAGGAATAAATATATTCTACACTCAACCTGACTCTTTTCACTTAATTTTATTCCATGACAACTTTACTATGCCCCTAACCATTTTCCAAAATCCCCAGTTATGACACTTCATCCTACAACTCTCGTGGCATCTCTTGTCACTAATATCGAATTATTAGACATGGCTATTCTAATTTTTGATTATAAGTTTGTGATCATCACCTAATACACAAACTTTCATATAGTACCTAATGATTTCCTTGGGAGAAATGTATAAATCTAGAATTTCTGGGGGAAGGATGTGAACATTTTCAAGAACAACTTCATTTTTAAATGTGACCTGAAAATGTGCATGCCGCCTATTACAAAGGGTGAGGGTGGGGCTTCAGTGGAAATCTGCACACTGTGATCTACCCCCAGCAAAGAAAAATCAGGCTGGTAAGTCAGGCTGGTCCTTGGGCTATCCAAAAGATAACAAGTGAAAAGGCAGTCATTTCACACTGTGCTTGGGCAGTACGCCCAGTAGACCCTGAGTAGATTTCTTTTCTTTGTTATTGAAATAACTGGGGAAAACAGAACAGCAAGCATGAGAACAAAAATAACAAATAAAAAGTCATTTTGGGCTGGACGCGGTGACTCATGCCTGTCATCCCAGCACTTCGGGAGGCTGAGAAGGGCGGATCACTTGAGCTCAGGAGTTGAAGACCAACCTGGGAAACATAGTAAGATTCTGCCTCTACAAAAAGTTAAAGACCAGGCATGGTGGCCCAAGCGTGTAATCACAGCACTTTGGGAGGCCAAAGTGGGTGGATCACCTGAGGTCAGAAGTTCGAGACCAGCCTGGCCAACATGGTGAAACCCGATCTCTACTAAAGATACAAAAATTAGTGGGGCATGGTTGGGGGGTGCCTAGAATCCTAGCTACTCAAGAGGCTGAGGCAGGAGAATCACTTGAACCCAGGGGGCAGATGTTGCAGTGAGCAGAGATGGTGCTACTTCACTGTAGCCTGGGCAAAAGAGCAAGACTCCATCTCAAAAAAAGAAAAAAAAGTTAAAAAAAATTATCTGGGTATGGTGGCACACAACCTGTAGTCTCAGTTACTAGGAGGCTGAGGCTGGAGAGTCACTTGAGGCAGGAGAGTTGCTTGAGCCCAGGAATTTGAGGTCACAGTGGAGCTATGATCATGACACTGCATTCCAACCTGGGTGACAGAACCAGACCATGTCTCAAAAAAAAAAAAAAATTATTTTAAGAAAGAGTCATTTTAGGGTCATGAAGTTCTTGAAAATCTGACAGGTATTCTTTCCCCAAATACGTACTCATACTCCAAATTTTGCATATTTTATTTCAGGGACCGTAAAGTGTCCCCAGATTCATCTCAGAATCCCTCAATCTTGATTAAGTCAGTAGCATTTAGAGGTAAGAGGAATTATGCCATGAAAAGTTAGTGAGTGTGAACACAAACTTCTGAATTCCAAAGATTCTTTCGCCTGAACTGAGTGAGCACAGGTAGAAGTTTTGAGGTCTCGGGTCAAAAATTCAAAACGTGTTCCCCTAGGAAGTTTGACAAGGGATGAAGAAGTTTATTTAAGGCAGTGGGTGTCAAACTTTAGCAGGCACTGAAGTCGCTTGGATGGCTTGCTGAAATATAGATGGCTGGGCCCTGCCACCAGATGCAGTAGGTCTGGGGAAGTGGCCTAAGAATTTCCATTTCTAACAAATTCCCACGTGATTCTGATGCTGCTGATCCAGGAACCTGGCTTTGAACTTCTTACTGAAAACCATATAATGGGATACTATGGAATCACTGAAAATGATGTAAAATAATATTTACTGGCATAGAAAGATATTCCTGGCCCAGTGCAGTGTCTCATGCCTATAATCCCAGCGCTTCAGGAGGCCAAGAAGGGCAGTTTGCTTGAGTCCAGGAGTTCAAGACCAGCTTGAATAACATGGTGAAACCCCATTTCTAATAAAAATACAAACAAAAAAAAAATTAACTGGGTGTGGTGGTGCCTGCCTGTAGTCTCAGGTACTTAGGAGGATGAGGTGGGAGGACTGCTGGCACCCAGGAGGTGGAGGTTATGGTGAGCCAAGATTGCACTACTGCACTCCAGCCTGAGTGACAGAGTGAGACCCTGTCTCAAAAAGAAAAAAAAAAACAACAACAAAAGACATTCACAGTATTCTATAAACAAAAGAAAGCAAATTATATAGGATTGTATATAATTGTTTCTATGACTTTTTTTATAAAAGCAAAAATAGCTATATATGCATTTCTAGAAATATCTAAATATATAGATTTAAATACAGATATCGATATGGGTATAGGTATAGATAGAAATGTAGATATTGGTTTAGGTATGGATGTGGGTTTAGATATGGATGTGGGTTTAGATATGGACATGGATAAGGGAAGGTGTATAGATGTGGGTATGAATACGTGCATGGGTATGAATACGGAGTTGGTGTCCTTTTCTCTGAGTTTTGAGATGATGACTGTTCTGCTTTTGTTATTTTCGCTCATCTATATTTTCTACCCTTTCTACACCGAACAGACATTGTTTTCATCATCAGAAAATAAAAACGTTCCTTTGAATGATTCAAAACAATAGCAGACTGCTGTTACTGAGGACTCTTTAGTAACTGTCACCACTGAGGGGGTGTTTGTTCTGTTCCTGTTCATAGGTCATTGAGAGGCATCGGGGCTACAGGACCCACCCAAAGACCCCCAGCAAGTGACAGGCTGCGTCCTTGTGCTGATTCCAGTCTGTCATGCCACATTTTCCACTTTTGTGAACTGAAAACTCTAGACCCAAACCCCGTGCTGACCGGAAACTGCCTTCCAGTATCATGAGGAAATTCGGGCGGTGGACAGGTGCACCCTCCCCCCAACCCCTAACGACCTGCTTTGCTCCTGAGTAATTAGCCAGCCCCAGTGTCTATGATGGGGCCTTCTCTGTCCTCTGTCTGTCGAGGTTTAGACAGCTTTGGTCAAGTGGGGATTGCAAGCACATGCAGTATTTGAACGTCCTGAAATCTCTTAATGAATTCCCAGCATGCATTCTTGGCATTTTTTTCTGTAGGTCCCCAAATGACTCTCTGAAAAGGACTCATGCTGGGGCCCAGCATTGGTGTTCACTGATCAACAGAGGAATGGGGATTACAAATCATGACCTGCATTTTTAAATGCAAGTAGACACAGAAGTACATGGCGACATACATATGTGCATCGATCTGCCTCAGCACTTACATTCGTGCGTATTTGTGTATCAACATGTAACTGTATATAATTTGATGTCAAGTTGTCAACTAACATTTCTTGGAAATTACTGATCTATCCTTTCTATATGTTTGGCATTAAAATATTATTTGTTTTACAAATATGATAGATGGATGAATGGATAAATATATGATAAAGCCATTATAGCAAAATGTTAATGGTAGTTCGCTGTAAAATTCTTTCAACTTTGATGTATGCTTATGAGTTTCCATTTTAATTTTGAGGGAAAATGATGTGTCTTATGAAATAACAGTAATAGCAGATGATAACCGATGTTTTACCAAAACATTCTTAATGTCTTTACAGACCAAAATAAGACACAGGCAACCCTATGTTACCACGTGTTTTTTCAGTGTTAGGATATTTCAAGGTTTGAAAACCACTGCTTTAAAGTAGTTCCCTATTTGTGGGCTTGTGAATCTTTTTGATTCTAGCTTTACAGCCTCCCAGGGCTGAAACAGAAAAATTGTTGATTATCTTAGGCAAGGTCCTTAGTAAGTACCCCCACCCCCCAGCCCCCAAATAAAAGGGCACCACCACATGGCTGTGCCTACCTTTGCTCAGGCTTGGTCACTGACTACAGTACATAAATCTCCCCTTTCCTGGACTTCTCTCTTGAAATGTCACACATCATTTTCAATTAAGGAGCTCTTTGCCTGAAGGACAGAGCCAGCTGGTTTGTCCTACAGAGTGTATCTACAGGCAGATGTGTAGAAACGTGCGTGATGGCATAAGATGCCTTTGCTTGGGGAGGGAGCTCAGTTTGCAGCTCTCCTTACCATCCTTGAGGACTCAGAAACTGAATGGACTTAATTGTTTAAGTAACATATCTAAGATTAATAATAATGTTTAAAACCTTTTATAAATAGCTAATATGCATGGACTGGATAGGTCATTTTATATGTTACTGGATTTGTTAAGATCTTAAAAATTAACTCCGTTAGCAAAGTCAAACTACAGATTGAATCAGATAGTATGGAATAAACTGGAGCCGCCGATCACCCTTTTCTCTGTGTTCCATAATGAAACGGCTGTTCACCAGTTAAGGGTTCCCAGTAGGGGCCTCAGGAACAGGGGAAGAGGCACAAAATCCAAGGGAGGAGTGAATCCCTGTGGTGGTCCTGGAGCCTGTAAACATTTCCCACTAATGCGTTTGCTTTGTGATACTCTAAGCATTTTTCCTTACTGAGGATTTCAGCTGCTGGATTCCCCTAAAGGTACTTTAATACCTGTGCTGGGAGGAGAACAGTCACTTCATACAGAAATTAAATACATAAATTAATAGATGCCTCTTCAGAAAACCTTTCAAACAGGGAGTCCAGCTGCTTCGGCAACATTGCAGTCAATAGGTCAAGGCCTTGGCTAATGGCTAGGGAGAGGCAGAGGAGGGATGAAAATGGGCGGAGAGACTCAGCAGAGATCAACAATTATGCCCAGAGACTTAACAATGTAGGTGAATATTTGCCTCTGCCAGAGGGTTATGCTGAGAACTCGCCTAAAGCAAGAAGCAAATGGAAGCAAAGAGGCAGAGAAGAAGGAGGAAGATGATGAGCAGAAAGGAGAAAAGGAGGAGGAGAAGAAGGAAGAAGAAAAGGAAGATGAGGAAGAGGAACAGGCCAGAGAGGAGAAGCTGCCAGCCAGGGATGCATGTTCCTGCCCAAGTACACAGGACATTCTACCCTTCACCTGTCCTCTTCAAAGACCAGAAAAGAATGTCACACTCCAGTTCCCCCTTTCACAGGAGTGAGCTAGAAAGGGTCTTTAGGTGTCTGACGAAACAAATAAAATTTAAACGTGTACCCTTTAGCTTCAGAACCTCCGAGATACTAGGATTGTGTCCAAAACACTTGAAATCTTTATGGAGTGGCCATTATATGCCTGGCTCTCTCCTAGGTAGGCACGGCATATATGTTTCTTATTTAATGAGATCATTTTTAAACTCTTAGCAACTCTTCTACCCATTTGCTATGTATTGAGCTACAAAGTATGACTTCCTTCAAAGAAGGGTTTCAGCAACTTTTAACAATCTTGAAAAGCATGACGTTCGGTAAATGCGACAGAGAGCAGGCATTCTCTCACATTTCGAATCCCCAGTGGCTCCTAGCAGTGTATCTAGCACACACCAGCTCAATAATATTCCATACATTCATAAAAGTTTTCCAATGGAAGGAGATGTTGCATGCAGATAAACACCCTCCTAGTTTGCCCGTTTAACGGATGAGGTAGCTGAGTCCTAGAGTCAAACACCTCTTGTCCATAGTCACAAGACGCTGACTAAATACCTGAACTAAGCAGCCAGCAGGCTTTTAATTTTATGCTTATAGGCAAATTATCTTTCAGAAGAAATTGAGAAGAGACATTCAGGTGGCATTTCTCACTGATTCCTCAAAAAATGTAAGCACTCCAGTACACTGTTTTGCTTCCTGCCTCAGCCCCGCCACCGGCCCCCATCACCCCTGACCCTGCCCACATCCCCGCCCTCCCCACAACCCTGCCTTCCCCCACCACCTTTGGTCTTCATCTGCTGGGAGGAGGAAGATGGTGCAGCCTGAGTTAAGTATCAACTTCAGGTAACTCCTCCAGAATTGTTTAGCTTGGATCTCTGGGATCTCACAACTCCCTGAGTGTTTCATGCATGAAAGCCTTCCGTTCTCTCCAAAATGCTATACTTCTTGAAAACCACAGCCATCAAACATGTTTCTCTTATGTACCTCCTACCTCTAGAAAAAACTATGTGGAAAGTAGATGTGAAAGCAGGAATTATTAATCTTCTTTTTTTCAGGGTAGGTAATACGGAGAAAGAGAGAGAGGATGAGAAATGATCCCAGGTAATTCCCTTTGGAAAGTTTCTGTCTGTTGCATTTTCTGGAAAGCATGGCATGTTCTGTGGACATGTATTTCAGAACAATACTTCCTGCATTGGTTTGAATGAAAAGATTCACCAGGGATCCTAGATAGGAAGCAAATTCCCAGGCTCCACTGTAGATCCACTTAAACTCATTCCCTCAGGCTGGGATATGGGAGTACAGAGTGGCGTTTTTGCAAGAATCTCCCCCAAACGATCGTTGTCGTAAAGTAATTTGGGGAATTTACCCAATTTTAATCTATCTGTAAATTTGGGGAATTTACCAAATTCCACCTTACCTGACATGCTAAATCTTTCTATAACCTGGGAACGATCTTGTGTTAGCGGAGAGACCAGCAGAGTTGTTGGATTAAGAAGGATGGGTAAACAGAATCAAGCTCATATCAAAACATTCCACTGTCATACGAGCTGTGAATACGTTTGAATAAAAACCTTTCTGAAATGTCTCCAGAGATCTCTCTTTGCATGGGGTCCTTTCAAACGAGGCCAATTTCTGGAGACTTTTCTCCATTTGTCTTTCCTGTACAGAACGCAAAATAAAGGACACCATTTCCGAGTGGCCGTTTTGGAAGGTTAGCTTCTGTAAATGGTCTTTGCTGAACTCTTGTCCTGGGTCCTGGGTCCTGGGTTCCCTCACTCTCATTCCTCCCTTCACACCCCTCCTTCCCATCACAAGACCTTTCTACAGGTGCCAAGTTTACCAAAGACATTATGCCTGACCCCTATGGAGAAAACTCGTTGGGTGCAGCATACAAATGGAGCTACTTCTTGCCAGTGGACATCTTGCTAATACATTCCACTGCCCTCTGCTCTAAAAAGGAGATCTCGTGTGCTCCACGGGGAGACTGGAAAATGCATTGTATGTTCCAAAGGGAAGAAGGTCTATTTCTGCAAGCCCAGCCCCAGTCCCTGAATTATTTTAATTGCAGCCTGGTGATGCCAAGGTGCTGAAGCACCCCCTTAGGCTGAGTGCTTAGCTAGGAGGTACTGAATTAAACTGTCAGAACATGCAGAAAAATTGCAACGCGGCCTGTCAACAACATTTGTTAAGAGACACGGGTGAGGCTGGTGACTTGTATAGGAAAAGAGCTGTCTGTGCAGAGCCATCAAAGCACAGCCTGGAACTAATGGGGTATTCAGAGGTCTTGTTCTACTTCATTGGTCAAAGCCAACACAAGCCTGTAAGATTTGGGCCCGTTTGCTGTTTATTACTGTGGTAATAAAGGCCACTTAAAGATACAAACCCATCTTGTATTGGCTTAAACCGGGGCTTCTTTTCTAAACCGGATCACGAATGTCTCGTTTCTCAGACTTTTAAAAACAATCTTCTGTTTTAGGAACAAAAATTCAGAAAAATTAGACATCCTATCAAAAGAGGACATAGTAATCTTGATCTTATTTATCTTTGGTGGATATCTTTTTTTTAACATCTACCCTGGGATGGTCCGTTTTATGTGCCATCTTGGCTAGGCTATAGTTCCGATTTATCCAATCAAACATGAATCAAGGGGTTGCTGGGACAGTATTTTGTAGATGTGTTTGAAGCCCTTATTCAGTTGACTTTTAGGAAGGGAGATTATCTTAGATGATCTGAGTGTGACTGAGTCAATCATTTGGAAGATTTTTAAGAGAAGAACCGTTTCTTTTCCTGGAAAAGAAGAAATTCTGCCTGTGGACAGCAGCTTTAGCGTATGCCAAGAGTTCCAGTCTGCCTCTCTCGACTGCCCACAGTGTGGATTTCAGACTTGCCTAGGCAACCCTACTATTGCATAAGCCAATTCCTTGCAATAAATCCGTTACTATATATCTCCCACTCATGCTGCTGGTCTGATTTAAACCTGACTGATCCAAAACCTTATTTTAGTCCCTTGTCTCTCAAACTGTAACCAAATATCTTTTCATCAGAAGTCTCAAATTAGAGATTTGTACACTGCAAAAAGTTCATGTTCTTTTTGGCCCATACCCATGTATTTGGTGCAATAGGTTAAAAATAGAAATAAATTAAATTAGTTGCCAATATTTAAAACTCCTAAAGATCTCTCTCTCTCTCCCCCTCACCCCCCCACCCCCCACACACATGATCTACATTTCTACTTTCTCTTAGAAGAGAAAAAAAATTAAACTGGCGAGCATAGTTGTGTATCCCCACATGACAACAGTCAGCTAGAATGGAAAGTGACCTCCTCTTTCAACAGAGTGCATGCTCTGCAGTTTACCCCAGTCTCCACCACTCATTACGGTCTCCCCAGTAGTAAGGCTAGCTGCCACCGGCCCTTACACTGTTTTTCCTTTTGTAAAGAGAAATATGAAAGATATATCATACTTACTACGGTTTGGATCTAGTTTGTCTGTCCCCACCAAATCTCATGTTGACATTTGATCTCTTGTGTGAAGATGTTGGGAGACGGAGCCTACTGGGAGGTATCTGGGTCATGGGGATGGATCCCTCATGAGTGGCTTCATGCCATCCTCATGGTAGTGAGTTTTCCCTCTATGATTTCCCAAGGGAGCTGGTAGTTTAAAAGAGCCTGGCACTTCCCTTCTCTCTTGCTTCCTCTCTGCCCATGTGATCTCCGCACACACCAGCTTTGCTTTGCCTTCCGCCATGAGTGAAAGCAGCCCGAGTCCCTCCCCAGATGCTTAATCTTGAACAGGCATCAGAATTGTGAACCAAATAAACTTTTCTTTATAAAGTACTCAGTCTCAGGTATTTTGTTATAGCAACACAAAATGGACAAAACGATACCCTTTACTCTATCAAAAGTAGAAATTTTAAAAGATATATGGAGAAGGCCACGTATTGCAAGGAAAAGAAACGGAGAATGTACATTTTTCTTTGCAGAAATGAAGACCATTTCTTTGCATTCAATTTTCCAACAAAGTACATCTGGGTTATTACCTGCCTCTACTCATTTACGGTGACCTGCCTCGTAGACACGTATTGTTTTCAATTCCTTCTTACACCCTGCACATTTTAGGAAAAATTCACTATGAAACCATTCTTTTTACTCTTTAACAAAAGAAAACCCTACGGTGATTACAAGGGAAGTTTGTTCAACACACAGGGACACTGTGATAATTGCTTTTGGAGAAATCCATTGAAATGCAACCACCAGTACCAGGGAAGGGGTGAAGAAGATTCCAAAGACCTTCTTTTCTTTCCAGACAATTCTTAATATGCACTCATTCGCCCATGGTGATCCCTGATGGGTTAGTTAACGGGCTTTCTTCTGCTGGTTAAGAAGCAGAAATGCAGTCTAGGAGAAAATACCACACACTGGGAGTCGGGAGTCTGTGTTCAATCCCCACTCTCTGTCTCAGACACTGAGACTCAGTTTCCTCCTCTAGTAAATAAGAGGAGTCCCCAAATGTGACTCTGCCTCTTCTTGGAGCTTCTGGATTCAATCTGCAATCAAAAGAACGTCTCTCTGGATGGTGGGGCCCAGGCATCTATGTGTTTTTAAGCACCCAGGTGATTCTGATGAGCAGACAGGTTTGAAATTTGCTGGACTAAAGGGCGTCTCAAATTTCTTCTAGCTCAAAAACTTGATGTACCTAGGAATCAAATTCTGCAGGCGCCTCTCTAGATATTGGACAGGCAATGTTCCAGACATATTAATGCTTTGGGGCCACTGGGATATGGTTTTAAAGACTTGAAGCATTGCCACACTGCCTTAGTCACCCGGCAGGACCTGACTTATCATTTTGCCTGTAATGTATGTTGCCTGGTGGTTTGAAACTTCACTTGAAGTTCAGATGCGAGGCAAGATGCAATGGTCAAAATCAATAGATCTGAACTGTGACCGACGGGCAAAAGGCTTGCATGTCCTCAATTCCCGCTCTCAGCCCCGCTACTCTCTTACGCCCTGTGCCGACATGATCACCTTCCCTAAATAAAAGGCAGAAAGTATCCTTTCTCCTCCAAAGATCATTTGGAAACAGAATTAAATGGCACAGCGTTCACCCCTAGTACACAGACCTAACCCCCTTTGGAGTCAGCTGTTGAACGTCATCATTCTCAGAACCTGAGGGGCTCTCTCTGATTTTCAGTGGGACAGGGTTATGTTTTCTTCCTAATACAAACAAAAGACAGTAGAAAGCATGTGGAGAATATGATAGCGCTGCGGTGCCACCGTGAACAAAATATGGATTTTGCTTTTGTAATGTGTGACTATTAGATCACAGTGTTGCTTGCAATAAATTATCACTTTCAGTTCCTGCTAATTGCTAGAATCTTCTGCCATGGGCTGCAGTGATGTGGGCCAAAAAAAAAAAAAAGTTTTGGAGCCAGATACAAATAGGCATCCTGCTGGATTGTGAATGGCATCTCGGATCTTGAATAAATGCCTAAGGAAACAGCTAGGCATGAGGGCCTGGGAATCAAAGACGTCATTATGCAATTATTGTGAAAAGCAGGCTCTTCATAAAAGAGAATTCTGACTTCTCCATGAATCCACTGACCCAGAGCAGCCTCCGCCCTACATGTATTCCTGTCTATAACGACTACCTACAGGGTGTGACGGAAGCAAGTAAGTTAACTGGTATTGAAGTTTAAAAAAAATCCAACCTGACCTTTTAAATGAAGAGATCCTTCTATGCCTTCTGTGCCATGCCCACAGATGTCCCCACCCCACCCTGATCTTTTCTCCTCCCCAGAGTGTAGAAAATTTAGTGCGATCTTCTGGGCATAAACCTCGGCTTCAGGCTCCTTTTTCTTATTCTGGGAGAGTCAATTTCTGTCTTAAAATCAAAAATCTGCTAAGTACCTACGAGGTCCCTAGTGATGGGGATGCAGGCATAAACAAAACAGGCGAAATACCTGCCTTGTCGGAGCCAGCATTCTCAAAGAGCAGGGAGAAAGCAAAATGGGTAACTGGAAATTGTGCTTCGATTGATGGTGATAATATGGAGAAAAATAAAGCAGGTGAGGGGTCAGAGGTGCTGCTGGGGATGGAGAAGGAAGATTGCTGTTTTAAAGATGGTATCTAGAGAAGGCTTCCTCCAAAGGTAATAGAGAAAGGATGGGCCAGCCCTGTGGCTATTGAAGGGCACTCTGAGTGGAATAACCAGAAGAGGAGGGGCATGGGTCTCATTCCATTGAACAGCAGGGAGGCCAGCACAGCTGGAACCCAGTGAGCAGGGGGAAGAGCCTAGGCAGGAAGAACAGAGCCCATGGAGGAAGGGAGAACATGCAGGATGCCATGGCCAGTTCGAGACCATGGCTTCCACTTCGAGTAACAGGGGACACCTTCAGAAAGCTCTAATCGGGAGAAAGAGGTGATCTAACATATTTTCAAAGGAGATTCTGGTTCTCTGTGGAGAAGGAACTGAAGGGGTCCCAATATGGCTGGATGCCAGGAGGTCCTTAAAAAAAAGGACTGTGGTCAGGCTCTGTGGTTCATGCCCGTAATCCCAGCACTTTGGGAGGCCAAGGCGGGTGGATCACGTGAGGTCAGGGGTTTGAGACCAGCCTTGGCAACATGGTGAAACCCCATCTCTACCAAAAATAACAACAACAAAAAAATTATCTGGGCGTGGCAGCGCGTGCCTGTAGTCCCAGCTACTAGGGAGGCTGAGGTGAGAGAATCACTTGAACCTGGGAGGCAGAGGTTGCAGTGAGCTGAGATCATGCCACTGCCCTCTAGCCTGAATGACAGAGCATGACTCTGTCTTAAAAAGAAAAAAAGAGAGAGAGAGAGAGAATTGAGCAGTGGTCCAGACAGGAGGCGAGGACAACGTGAAGGAGTGGGCAAGGGTGAAGTTGGCTTTCCGAGGTCTGTATTCCTGTTTGTGAGGTTCGACCCTTGCTCCTCTCACATGTAAACTCCGTTGAGAAGAATCTCAGTCCCTGGCACACAGAACACAAGTAACAAATAATGGTTCCATGTTAAAAAACCTGCCAGGTGAGAGTCTACTCATGTCCCAAGAAGATCAACTTCCGCTAGATGAGTGATAACTAAATCTGGCTCCATTTGTTTTATTATTTATGCAATGTCAGCTCCCCTGCGCCTCACCCTATGTCTCCTTATTTGAAGAGGACAGTGACTGATGGACCAGGACAGACACCAGAAGCCCTCCCTCTGCCCCCACCTCATCTGCTGCCTGGCTCTCTGACCTTCCACCAGCCATTTATTTTGTCTGTGCCTCAATTTCTCCATTCTGAAAATAAGAATAATTCTGCCGAGGGACCATTATGAGGATTGATGAGGTAATAAGGAAATGCCTGAAAGCAGTTTGAGCTCCTTGAAGAAACAGCTATAAATGCAGGGTCCATTTTTCCATCTCTTCTGTCCTCTCCCGCTAAATAAAACTGCCAGAGGGAGAAAGCCCTGTTGGGGTAGAAAGGAAAACGACAGGTGGACAAAGACAGCAGCTCTTTCTCCAGCAAAAATACCCTTAAGTAGATTCTAAGGCATTGGGAAGCCTCTTAGAGAAGCCTCCTTTGCAATAGAAAGGGGCTGGGGCAGAAAATATCCAAGAAATTGTGAGGATTATTTTGCCTCAATTTGGGGACCAGAAATCACCTCAAAGGGACTTAGAAATAAACCAGAACCATGTCGCCCCTCCTGTGTGCCCAAAGAATTCAGAAGATGACAAGACGAGCTGGCAAATCCCCTTAGCAGGGAAGTGAGAAAATTGCCCACGATGCGATGCCGAACTGGTTTGGGTTGATGACACTCTGGGGTAGACACAGTAAACCTGTTGGAGCCATAAGTATTGGGCTCCTTTTAATGAAAGAAACACTGTCATTCTCCGTTCCTTCTTCTTGTCTCTTTAAGACTCCTTTAAATGAGAGGTTGTTATTCCTCATTCCAGGAATATCTTCAGATGGTCACTAAGTTTATACATCTATCCTTGTACATATTTTATACCAAAACTTCTAGAAAATGTTAACTTAAAACAAAAACAGACTGAGATGGGTTTTTGAAAGGGTTACTCTGATAAAGTTTGTTTGTTGTTGTTGTTGTTGTTGTTTTTGTTGTTTGCTTTTTAAAACTGAGGAAATGTCTGGGCACGGTGGCTCATGCCTGTAATCCCAGCACTTTGGGAGGCCGAGGCAGACCTCTGGATCACCTGAGGTCAGGAGTTCCAGACCAGTCTGGCCAACATGGTGAAACTCGTCTCTACTAAAAATACAAAAAAAATTAGCCGGACGTGGTGGCAGGTGCCTGTAATCCCAGCTACTTGGGAGGCTGAGGCAGGGGAATTGCTTGAACCAGGTGGAGGTTGCAGTGAGCCGAGGTCACGCCATTGCACTCCAGGCTGGGAGATAGAGTAAGACTTCGTCTCAAAAAAAAAAAAAAGAAAAACTCAGGAAAAGCAGATGAGAGCGCTGGCAAACATGGTAATGAAATATCAGCACACGACAAACTTTTGCAAGCAACCCTACATGCACAGTTGTTTGTAAATGAAGAAATGTATTTCTGCATTCACAGGATAGAGGCGTGAGGAGGTGGGATGAGCTCTAGGTGGGCACTTTATCTGGCTAGGTTATGCCACTACTTCTGACTGATCTCATGGACATTCATTCATTCATACTGCATTCATTCATTCCGTAGCATTTGTGGAAGTGGTATATAAGACAGTACTAAGTGCTAGAAGGCTCTGGACTTCCTCCCCTTTCTCTCTTGGAAGGAGAGAGCGAAAAGGTGGCCAGGAAGCTGTGGTGAGGCCTGCTCTGGGCTGAGTCACCCGGTTCCCCTTTTCCCTTTTTACTTCAGGCCTGTCACTCTCTGTCGAAGGGCAGGGGGAGGGGAAGCAAGAGAGAAAAGTATCAATGGCTGGAGAAGAGGAACAAATTTAACTAATATCTGATTATCCTTTTGATGTTCATTCAAGTTACCAAAAAGGCTGAAGCGCTGTGCCTTGACAGGAAGTGTGCGGTAAAAGTAACGTCGTCATGTTTGTTGTGGGTGCCAATGGGCCACCCTGCACCGGGCGCTGGAGGCCTGCTGGGAAGGTGAACTGGGCCCACTGCCTGCTGCGGGTGGTGGCTGAGCTGCTACGATTGTAAAATGACTCTTTTTCATTTAAAAAAAAGAAAAAAAAAATCATCGTGTATATATTGCAAGCACAATTTTTACCCCAATAAAAGCTCTATCTAAACTAAACAGAAAAACACTGGGTCAGAAGAAGCCACTGAACATTTCTTTTTGATCTCATAATTGAAAGGACTCATTTTTTAAAATGAGAAAATTAAAAAAAACAAATTCAGAGTCTCATCCCCTAAACACAATTATTGTCAATATTAATCAACTGGTATTTAGCGTTTCTGTGTATCTTTGGCCTCCAAAATCTGCCTCTCTCCCCACCTCCTCCCAGCCACACCATGACATTTGTTTTGCTTTTCTGATAGATGTAAACACATCATTTTTGCCCATGTTTTTCCATTAGAAGTGTCATTCTTTTCAATGATGTAGACTTGTCTATCAAACGGTTGTACCAACAGTGATGTAATCAATAGCTCAGCATCTTTCTTTACAGCTGTTGAATTGCTAGGTGAAAAGTATTGGTGCAAAAGTAATTGCGGTTTTTGCTATTGAACGTAATGGTGAAAACCACGATTACTTTTGCACCAACCTAACCAGAAAATAGCATTCTATATTATAGATTAAAAGTCACATGTCCATCCATGAAAATGGAGGGCTTCTCTAGTTGAAATCCAAGCTCCACTCCTGTGGGGCTAGGGGGTTATAAGGGCAGAGGGGCCTGAATAAGACAGCCTCAGGATGGCCTAGGGTTTATGAAGAGCTGTAGAATAATATGTTTTCAATAACATTTACGTTAATTCCAGAGAGATCTCCAAAAACCCTCATTTTGTGTCCAGTCCTGGGGAAATTATGTCCCTGAAAGGTACATACATCTGTCTCTGTTTCCATCACAATTCATTCCCCGCCAACCACTTTTACTGGAAAAAGGGGTATCGCCAGATTGAATTAGATCAGGCTAAAGACCGATTACAAAAAACAAGGAAAGCGGCTGCTGGCCTTTTCCCTGAACTGCAGCTGAAACTCAGAGAACCAGTTCCAGGGAAAAGAGCTGGGCTCCTGGAAGATGTATAGGATCAGCCTGGTGGTGAGATGTTGATGAGCAGGGGTGCACGTCCATGAGCAACCAATCATGTTGGAACAACTAAGTGATATCGCCTCTGGCTTTATTAACGTTAAAGACCACAGGCTAGGCAGCTGCCATTTTACTGCCCTGTTTTCAAGCCAACTAGCACGATTGATTCCTAGTTCCCAAAGGCTTCCTCTCTGTTATCTCTTTAGGTTTTAATACTGTTAAAGCCTTGATAACTGGTGGGCTAAACACACATGTAATGAATCCTATTAGTCATAAATGGCTCCTTGCACCCAAGAAAATGAAGGAGGCAGCCTTCTCTTGCACACAGGCAAACTCCCCTAATTCAGACTACCTGAAAGCAAGACTGATCTGAATTACACATTTCTTTAAAAGAAAAAGATGTGGCCGGGTGAGGTAGCTCACACCTGTAATCCCAGCACTTTGGGAGGCCGAGGCGAGCAGATCATGAGGTCAAGAGACTGAGACCATCCTGGCCAACATGGTGAAACCCAGTCTCTACTAAATATACAAAAATTAGCTGGGCGTGGTGACATGAGCCTGTAGTCCCAGCTACTCAAGAGGGTGAGGCAGGAGAATTGCTTGAACCCAGGAAGTGGAGGCTGCAGTGAGCCGAGATAATGCCACTGCACTCCAGCCTGGCGATAGAGACTCTGTCTCAAAAAAAAAAAAAAAAAAAAAAAAAGAAAAGAAATGAAAAGAAAAGAAAAGAAAAAGATGCAGTCAGGTGTGTGTAGAAACCGTCTTGAGAAAACAAACTTTTATCTAGCAAAGTCCTTAGGTGAGATGCTTTAACGAAGAGGTAAGAATATCCTTGAGTAAGTAGGAGCTTCTAAATTGCCCGAGGGTACTTTAAAACTGCCCTCTACACTTCCCCCAGATTGTTCTGGGGTGTTCTTTGCTGAGTAAACCCTCTCTCCAAGATAAGTGCACACGGAAGCCTCAAGCCAAGATCCAAATCCGAAGATCATAAATCCCAGATTCCTGAAGTCCACATGAACGAAAATCGGGTAGAACGAGCACCCGATGGGGAAGCTGATATATGTTGCTACTGCTCGCCAGCCTTCAAATTCATTTATGCTCATGAAAGCAGTGGAAGAGCTTCAACATAGGAATGAGATTACAAACAAATTTCATGCACTGGGATCAGCATATAGCAAAAGGTGAGGGGAAAAAAAGTAGCATTAAAATAAAAATGCCCCAACTACTACTTAGATTTTGTTTTTGCTTTTGTTGTTCACATTGTTTGTTTTGTTTTATAGGAAGAGGAAAGTTTGGGGGAAGGATGTGGTTATGGTGGCTGGTCACTGGGCAGAACCAAATAAAACCTCGAGGGCCTCCCTGACTCGATCAGGGTAAAATCTAGTCTTTCTAGGTCTGGAGCGGTGGGGAGGCTGAGGTGGATCATCTGAGGTCAGGAGGTTGAGACCAGGCTGGCCAACATGGTTTCTACAAAAAATACAAAAATTTGAGCTGGGTGTGGTGGCATGAATGCTTGTAGTCCCAGCTTCTTGGGAGGCTGAGGCAGGAGAATTGTTTGAACCCATGAGGCAGAGGTTGCAGTGAGCTGAGATCATGCCACTGCACTCCAGATGTCTCAAAAAAAGAAAAACAAAATAACCAAAACAGAGTCTTTGTAAAAACCAACAAGGCAGGGCATGGCCAAGCCTCCTCGGTCTCTCCTCCTGACCTTGGTGGCATGCCTGGGCCCTGCCGAGCACGTGCCTCCCTTGGGACCTTGATACCTGCCGTCCCCTCCTCCCTCGCACCCTCTACCTCTTCAGGCCGGAATCTGTCCATAGGCCACTCATCACAGAACCCTGTCTAGAGCCATACAGCATCTTCCTCCTGCCCTCAGCCCTCTCAACAGGAATGAATTATCTTTACAGCATTTAACCTTGCTTGCATGTCTTGTTTCATATCTGTTTCCCTAACTAGAATGAAAGCTCCCTGAGGGCAGGGATTTCCTTTGTTCACTGCTGTATCACTAGGTATTGCACATAGAGGGCCCTCCAGAAACATGAGATAACTGAATGAATGGATGAATGAATGAATTATATAACTGTATACTGAGCATGCCTTTAGACACCGACGCAACACATTAGATCACACACACACACACACACACACACACACACACACAGTGGAATCTGTCGGGACAGCATCCCACGAGGCTAAGATCTTAACCTGACCCTGGCCCAGTCAGACCCACCAAGTCAAGAAACAGCCCTTTTTATGAGCCTTCCAGTAACATTAATTGTTGGTCATAAAACTTCAAAGAAACAGATATTTATAGCTTGATTAAAGCCCCTTTTTTCCACACACACTCACCACAGCACTTTCCAGCTGGGTTCCCATGAGCATACTGAAAACAGCCTCCTGCCCACTTCCTGTCGAAGCCAGTTCCTTAACCGCTTAGGTCCTGAAGCTCGCCAGCCCCCCCTTTTTCTTTTTTCCAGTGTTCACTCTTTCGGTTTCTCTTGGGTTTTCACAGTTGGGTTTTTCACTCTTTTTCTCAGGCACCCAAGCCCCCCCGTGAACCGCCCCCGTATCCAGCATGACAACAGGGGCCAATGAACACATCAGAACTCCGAAGAACGAAAAGGTTCCTTCTCAAAACAGCCTCCCAAGGCAAACAAACACACACTATGAAGTTTTGCAAGGTCTGGGCAACTAACATGGTAATCTGTTTACCATGCATGCCTAAACGCTTAGGGGACTGGAAAACATTCCTTTAGTGCATCAATTCGAAGAAGTCATTCCTGTGTTTTTATGTATAAAGATCGCCACATTGGCCAGGAGCGGTGGCTCATGCCTGTAATCCCAGCACTTTTGGATGTCGAGGCAGGCAGATCATGAGGTCAGGAGTTCAAGACCACCCTGACCAATATGGTGAAACCCTGTCTCTATTAAAAATATAAAAATTAGCCAGGCATGGTGACATGTGCCTGTAGTCTCAGCTACTCAGGAGACTGAGGCAGAAGAATCACTTGAACCCAGGAGGAGGAGGTTGCAGTGAGCCAAGATCATGTCACTGCACTCCAGCCTGGGTGACAGAGCAAGACTCGGTCTCAAAAAAAAAAAAAAACTTGCCGCCTTCAACGTTCATGATGATGCTAATTTATTACTGACCCTTTTCCAGGAACTTTACAAATATTCTAATTGTTACAAAAATCTTGTAAGATGACTAATATCTTCATATAAAACATGAGTAGAGACTCAAAAAAGGTCAAGAAACCTATTATGCAGCTATAAAATGACAGAGCTAGGCCCTGTGCCCACCATACGTGGCCTTCCCGATGAAAAGTCACATTTGCACCCTTGGTACGGGGGAGCATGCGAATTGTATTAATTGCGTAAAGAAAAGACACCAAAGGGCCCTAATTCAGGTAAAATGGAATTGGTTTCATTCCTGATAACAGCTATGTTCAAGGTACTTTGAGTTCACCCGGTATTCCCTCACTACACTAAATATTAGGACAAAACATAGATTTTAATAGTACACTCCAAAAGGAAGTATCCTTTGGAAAAGAGGTGATCAATACGTTCACTAAGCTTTAAAGGATGAGGGTCAGAATGCATCCTGGGCTTCTATGGACTTTGCCGTTGGGTGGACGATGAATTCTCTTTGAATATCTTGAGTATATCTAAAGTAGTCTTAGCAACCCACAGTAAGTATCAACTGTGGTAATTAATAAGTATTATGCGGTTCTCAACGTGGACCACATATTTGAGAAATGATGTACCCACAGAAGGAGCCCCTCTGCAGATGTCATCATCTGAGAAAAATGGAAAGTAAAGTGGTCTCCATGGAGTGGGTCTAGAAAACCCCTTTTAGTTTCAAAAAGAAACCCCCATAGAAAACATCGCATTTCTTTATGTTGTCATTTTTCTGAAGCCATCATACTTGCAGCGGCCCAGATAAGACTTGCCGATGACTGTGAGGTTATCCCTTGCCTCCATTCACCTATACTCATCAGGCTGCCCGCAGCTCAGGGCCAGACCTAAAGTGCTCTGCAAACCCTGTCTTTGTCTGATCGGAGTCTCAGGGGAGCAACTCCAGCTGCAGAATTCCTGCCGCTATGTGGATTTTGCATGGCTGTGCTGGAGAAAACAGCCAACGGGCTGCAATGCCCTGCGTCCTCCCTTTACCTTAAAACGTCCCATCCACAGGCTGTGCTTAGGGATACAAGTCTAGGCTGCTTGGAAGCCACCCCGTGGACTGAGCCCAGCTAGTTCACAGCCTGGCTGAGGCCGAGTGGCATGGCCTGGGGAGATGAGATGCTTCTATCTGATGGTTCTCCTTCAGGAACCTGCGGGAGTCAGGAGTACCAGATGAGCTCACACTATATAGAGGGCTCAAAGAGGCCAAGATCAGGATGCACAAATTTCAGAGGAAGCAAAAGTGATGAATAAGCAGAAGAAGCTAGAATGGAAGAGAGAAGCCAAGGAGATGGTGGTGGAGCCTTGGAATAGAGACCCATGAATGCCTCCTGCTGACGGTCCCTAGGCCTCCTTGAGTCCAGAACATCCCTCCACATCCTGTCCTTTCCGAGGCCTGGCTTTTCAGCATTTCCTGGTCCCCTTGAGCATACATGCTTACATTATGTGAGGTGGCTTCAGTGATTTCCTCACAACCAAGAGAACGTACTAAACTAAAAGAGCAGAGAAATGGCCAGATTCAAGAGAAAGTGTTGCAAGTCCCAATAACTCAATAACTTAAGTCTCCTATTTCAGCAGGACCCCAAATGCAAGGACCTAGGGGGTTGCCATGGGTCAACAGCCATCGGCAGGTAATTCTTCTCTGCATCCAATATGAAGTCAACTCCCCAGTGCTTAGGACTTCTTGTCCAGCACGGAGTCTTGCTCTGGCTTTTTGCCTGTTGGCTGGCTCCTTCCAAGCTTGTTCTTCTATCACAGGGGTAACATGAGGTTTCTTAGACAAGTTATTCCAAGTCTTGCCTGACTGGCTCTGAAAATGAAGAGCTGCCTACAAACCACCCAATGTGACTCTCAAACACAGTGGTGTTTAGTGAGATAAGCATTCTTTGATATGTAACTGGTTTTCTTCTCCCCTGTCCATGCTAGCTTCTTCCCTGCTCAACACAGGAAGAACCAAGCATTTTCTGAGAACAATTCCAGAGGTCTCCACGCTTCACATGCTCCTGGTTGGGGAAGAGAGGCCCTGATTCATGCCACTTTTGAAGATTTAGGTGAAGGGCTTGAAATCATGGCATTTCTCCCAGACTGTTCTATACATCTCATGAATTCTCTCCTCACCATGCCACCTGGCTTCTTACCTCTAAAGTGCAATCCCCACCTCCATCCTTACTCCATCAGTGCCTGGTAGAGGGTCTTGGGGTCATCTGAGCTGTCCATCAGGAGCAGATGGGGACCCGCAGGTATCTCCATTCCCTAGGCTGCCTCTCTCACCATATCCCATTCAGACACGGGGCCTCCTAGTGCTCTGCAGAGTCTGTACTAGAGATGCGACTGGAGCGCTTACCGAACACATAAACTCTTTGTTTGTTTGTTTTATTTTGTTTTGAGACAAGGTCTCACTCTGTCACCCAGGCTGGACTGCAGTGGCACAATCACAGCTCACTGTATCCTCAACTTCCCAGCATCAAGCCGTCCTCCTGCCTCAGCCTCCTACATAGCTAGAACTACAGGCGTGCAGTACCATGCCTGGCTAATTTCTGTTGATTTTTTGTAGAGACAGGGTCTCCCGACATTACTCAAGCAGGTCTCAAACTCTTGGGCTGTACTGATTTTCCCACCTTGGCCTCCCAAAGTGTTGGAATTACAGGCATGAGCCACAGAGCCTGGCCAGGACACACATTCTTTATCCACTCCCCAGAGTCAGGCCTGTAACTCCAGAGGGAAAGAAGCATTCATTACTTTAGAATTTGGATAGTACTATACTGACAGTCTTGCTTCTGCCACAAGTTTTGATAAGTTCATCTTTTTTCAAAAAGTCATCTTATGTAAATTAGAGCTCAATGCCCTCAAAACATATGAAGAAACATACCAGCAGAAGACGTGCCTTCTCATCGCTAAGCTTGCATTTTCTTTGCACTAATTTGACCTTTGTATATCAATCAAATTAAAACAATAATAATTTGTAATAAGAAACTAAAACTTACAATTGAAAGGATGAAAAGTTGCCTGAACTTCTCAGACAGAAGATGCTCAACTAACATTTACTGAGCATCTAACACGTGCTGGGAATTTTCATTTTTACAAAGAGAAATAAAGTGGCAATGTGATCAGTTTAAAGAATGTTGAGAGCAGCCACAATATTGACTGTTGGTTTGTTTTCTTTCTTACTGACTATATTGCTTTTTTTTTTTTTTTGAGATGGGGTCTCACACTGTTGCCCAGGTTGGAGTGCAGTGGCACAGTCATGGCTCACTGCAGGCTCAACCTCCTAGATTCAAGAATCCTCCTGCCTCAGCCTCCCAAGTAGCTGGGACTACAGGTGAGTAGCTGGGACTACAGGCATGTACCACCAGGCCTGGTTAATTTTTTTGTTTTTATTTTTTGTAGTGATAAGTTCTCACTGTGTGGCCCAGGCTGGCCTTGAACTCCTGGCCTCAAGTGATCCTCCAGTCTCAGCTTCCTGAAGTGGTGGGATTACAGGTGTGAGCCACTATGCCTGGCTACTGACTACATTTCTGCTAATACTTCTGAATATCTTTTGACTATGGGGTAATTGTTATTGGTAAGTAACAAAATGTATGCATTTTTCTAGGTATTGACACTTACTATAAAGATGATATAATTTTGAAAACAAAATACAGAAACTGATTTTTCTATTTGGACCACTTTCACCTGCTAGTCTTTGAGTAGACTCAACTTATTGAGAAAGTTGCATTTCCAATGGAATTTTCTTTTTAGGAAATTAGTTTTCTATGTGGTGAAGGAGCAGAGGAGAAAAAAACCAAAACCTGAGGCTGTGCCCACATCGGCCCAGTGAACTGGGAAGCAGAAAAGCTCTTTTTCAAAGCTCAGCAAAGCAGACCACCCAACGGGAACCTCCCAGGGCAGTGAAAAGCATAATCTGTCCACTTCAACCTCACATCATTTTCTTGGCCACTGTTACTGCTGTAATAACCCGGACAGCAGCTCCTTCGTCACCGGGAAAATCTAAGAGACCTCCAGAAGGTGTTTTGGAGAAAGAAAACAACGAACATAGCTCCCAACAGAGTCGAGTAAGAGAAAGAGAGAGAGAAAGATAGAAATGGTACTTCCGTGTTTTTGTTCTTAAACATGTATATCCAGATGTATTTACATATGTATATTGTATATACATATGTATATTTGAGTGTATAATTGAGTGTGGTGACTCACGCCTGTAATCCCAGCACTTTGGGAGGCTGAGGCAGGAGGATTGCTTAAGCCCAGTAGTTCGAGGCTGTGGTGAGCTCTAATTGTGCCACTGCACTCCAGCCTGGGAGATAGACGAATGTGTCTGTATTTTGATTTTGAAATTAGATCATCTTTGTAATAACTGTTAATACCTAGACAGGGTGACCCTGTCTCTAAAATATACATATATGTACAAATGAAAGGCTGAATGAGTAAATGAATACATATCCCACTTTATATCACTTCCACAGACTCCTCTCTTCTTTGTATAAAATGCAGCAAACCCTAACAAGGAGTCATTGTGAGGACCAAAAGAAATAATACTTAGAAATTACTTGTCGGCCAGGTGCAGTGGCTCACGCCTGTAATCCCAGCACTTTGGGAGGCTGATGCAGGTGCATCACAAGGTCAGGAGTTCAAGACCAGTCTGACCAACATGGTGAAACCCCATTTCTACTGAAAATACAAATATTAGCTGGGTTTGGTGGCATGCGCCTGTAGTCCCAGCTACTCAGGAGTCTGAGGCAGGAGAATTAATTGAACCCGGGAGGTGGAGGTTGCAGTGAGCCGAGATTGTACCACTGTACTCTACGCTGGGCAACAGAGTGAGACTCCATCTCAAAAAAATAATAAATAAATAAATAAATAAATAAATAACAAAAGGAATTACTTGTCATAAGCTGGTATCACTATTTTAGGAATTATTTATATTTTATATTATTTATTCTTGGTATTATTTGTTGTTCTTATGACTTATTTTTCGTGTGATGTATTGATCTTTACATATTTTCTCCATTTAGAGTTCTATTTCTCTTTGCACAGCTCTAGCACACAGTCAGTGTCCCTCCTCACCTCTTCACTAGGAACAAGAAATGCATTTGCAGATATGCACATCTTTCTTCAAGCTGGCCTTCTGAACACGAAGAGTGCCTGAGAGCTGTGGCTCTACCCTCCTTTGGGGTCCTCAATCAGCTCCTTCCTGTTTCTCCCCGGTTTCTCAGCCACTCCCCACCACCATGTAAATCAAGACGTTCACGATGGTCTGGTTCTGCCCGTGGAGCCTTACAACTGATGCAAGTGGTTAACCAAAACAGCCCCCACAGAAACTACAAGGGTGGGCTGCGATCGGGAGTCAGAAATTCTTTCTATGAAAATGCAAAGCACGACCTCATAAAAGAAACCCACCGCAGGAAGACGAAGAAATGTCAGCTTGCATTAAAACAAAATAGAAGGATGAACATTTCAACCATCTGGCAAAAGACTCTCCTATACAAGTACATAAAAGTTGCCAAGGAGTTAGGCAAGACCTCAGATGGGAACTCCGGAGCTCCACACGGCTCCCTTTGTGCCTCAGTGCAAACTTTTGAGCAAATTCAGGGCCGGGTGTTAGTGATCAGTTTACTGTAGCAGTATATTCCCTCTGTGCCGTGCAATTGTCTTTGTTTTGCTTCGAACCTAATTGTCTTATCGTGCATTAGAGCCTGTAATGCATTTTGGAAGGATGTTGCAGCCATACGCGTGCAGAAGCAGATGAATAAAACAACACTGGTGTGAGGTTTTGTGAGAAAGAAAATGTTTGTGTTGAGTGAGATAGGCTAGGTTCTACTGCAACAGCCGATACCTCCAAAATCTTAGCGACTTTACACTGCTTTGTTCTTGACATTAATAATGGCCAACAGGGAAGCTCTGTGGACTCTGGTCACTCAGGGACCCAGAAGGAGGACACAGGTTTCATCTGAACATTGCTTCCTTAATTGCTGGGCCATAGGAAGGGGTCAGGGTGAACCACACACTGGTTCTTAATATTTCCTTCTGGAAGTGACACATATTTTTGTCACTGGCGTTTCATTAGGCAAACCAAATCACACGGCAATGCTTATTGTCAAAGGAGGCCGCAGAGTGCCCCTACCTGCGCCCTCAAGTAGGGGAACCGCAGTGTTAGGGACTCGCCATAATGACTCACACTGGGCTCCCAACTATGGCGTTCCTTAAATGTGTCAGGTTCTTCATTCGTTATCTTGTCTAGATTTACAGCGAAGATGAAAATGGCTGAAACAAGAGGCCCCGAGTTCCATGTTTTGTCTTTGGTAGGAGTGCCAGGTAGGCATTTTGGGAACCACTCACACCACTCTCTGATGTAGATTTCAACATTGTAGAGGAATCTTCTAGTATCCCCAGCCTCCCAAAACTGAGTCCCTCCTGAACTTATTATGCACATCTGCCATGGATGACGCATACAACAGTGGACGATTCATGACCTCTGTAAGCACACACAAGGGATAAAGCTGAAAGCAAAAAGAAAATACTCAATAAATATCACCTCCCTCCCATCTTCCCCACACGTCCCTTCTCAAAAGTTTGCATCACATGAACGACTCTTCACCTGTCCTGTGAACTGCAGAGGTGTCCGAATGTGCTGGCAGAAACTAAAAGAGCAGACTGCGGATCTTAAACGGCCTGTGACTGTAGGTATGTAGTGAAATCAAAACACTGGGGTCTCTCTGGTGGGTTGTGGTTCATGAAAACAGTTATATGAACCACAGTGATCAACCCAGGAAGCTACTTTCAACATCTCCATAGGTCTATAAAGTGACCAGAGAAGTGGCCATTCCTGAGCAACTGCTTCTCCTGGCCATGGGAAGGTGACCTCATGACCCTCCCCTGATTTAACTCTCATAACAGATTCATGCGGTTGGTATTATCTGTGTCTGACAAAGAAGGAGATGGAGGCTCTGGAACTCAGCAGAGGCCACTCCCTGGGAAGAAGCAGAAACGGGTCTCAAATAAAAGTCCATCTGACTCTTTCCTCTTCTACTCCTCTGCCTCTGTCTCCCAAGGTGACATATATTAATATTGCTTTTAATTTTGCCGAATCTTGTTTCAGATGAGTGTCAGGGAATCAGATTTGTTACAACCTCTCCAGGGCTTTACTCACTAGCTGGTGCTGAGTGAAGAGGTTCTAGGCTCAAGGAGGCAGGTGATGATGCTATATTTTCACTTGGCACAGAATGGCTTCACTCCATCAGATTGATTTTGACATAAACCACACTCCTGTGCCTACAGAATTTCTCACGAGTGGTCTTCTGGTTCTGGGGTATGAATCTGATATCAACCACCTCTTTGCAGTTAAGCCAAACCTTGAGGTTTTGCTACAGTTTCACTCTGAGTGAACTCGCCCATCAGAGTGAAACTAGGATAGAAAAAGGGGTCCTAACCCACAAAGGTGGGAGGATGCAATCTGCTTTGTCACTCAAGCACGACAGGGTTTCTGCTGGAGACCAGAGGCAGCCAGGCAGGAGCGTCCAGCGTGAGACGGGAGCCCCCGCAACCCATGGCTGACACTTGGCATGGTCTAAATTCCTGTCGCTGGGCTATTTCTGGTCTTGGGTTTATGAGAATTTCAGTGCGTTGATACGGGTCTCATGCAAATATAGTGCAGCAAGAAACGTCTTGACCAATGAGGAAGTGAAGGCTCAAAGAGATTAAAGATTTTTGTTCAGGGCCCCGCAAAGAGCAGACAGCTGAGTTGAGAATGTTTGATTCCAAAGTACGAGGTCTGTCCTGTTATAACCCATCACCATGAAAATGACTGCAGAAAGCAGAGGGCTTAATCAGGATAGTTAGGCTCATGCCTGTAATCTCAGCGCTTTGGGAGGCCAAAGTGGGTGGATCATCTGCGGTCAAGAGTTTGAGACCAGCGTGGCCAACACGGCGAAATGCCATCTCTACTGAAAATATAAAAATTAGCTAGGCTTGGTGGTGCACACCTGTAATCCCAGCTCCCCAGGAAGCTGAGACAGGAGAATCACTTGAACATGGGAGGCGGAGGTTGCATTGAGCAGAGATCCTGCCACTGCACTCCAGCCTGGGCGAGAGCAAGACTTTGTCTCAAGAAAACGTAGGCTTGTTCTCTCAGCACCCCACACTCCATTGGGTCTCGATTTTCTTATCCCCACACAGGGGATGAGAATAATGACCCCTGGCAGTTATACCAAAAAACTTCTATAATATGATAGTTGTTTCCAAATCTATGAGTGAGAAGTAAAAAAGAGCCCGGTGGGTGTGCCTGTGCACGTATGTGTTTGGAGGTATAAGAATCTTTTCATTACTATGTAACTATACTAGAAAAATTCACTTGCCAAATAAATTATTATCTTAAGAGACTGGTTGATGCATCTGTTGGGATATCTGCCAAATTTACAAAATGCCTTTGCTCTTAAAATCAAAGCCATACTTTTCCTTTTTATTCCCTAAAAGAATTCTTTGAGAGATGGTGCCTCCGTATATTGCCCAGGCTGGTCTCAAAACTCCTGGCTTCAAGCGATCCTCCCACTTCAGCCTCCCAAGTAGCTGGGATTACAGGTATGAGCCACTGTACCCAGCTAAGCCATGGTTTTTTCATCAAGACCCTGATGCTGGATACAGATGACTGGACCAATTGTAGATACCAGGTCCAGATTGAGTCCATCCAATTTTCTCTCCCAGAAATTTGGATTCAGGATTCAGTGTTAGACAATTTGGTTCTAGGTATGGTTGTGACCATAATGTGCAAATTCCTGATCTTCGCAACGTGCACAGAGGAGTACAAATAGCTGATTCATGACAAGAGAAGAATTGAACCAGATGTACATAGAAAAGCAGAGATGAGAGACAGAGAAAAGGACTCTTGTGTGGGTTTCTGTCTCTATCCCTAGTGTCACCCCTCCCAAGGCTCGGCTGTGTCACTGTGGGATTCCACAGGATTCTCTGGTATCCTGATGCATCATCACGCCCTCTCTTCCTCCTTGGCTCCCTAACCTTTTTTCCTAAGTTAGCTTGAAAGGTTCCTACTACTCACAACCAATAATCCATGAGGGCCATGACTTTTCTGTTTTGTATATCCTGCTGTATTCCCAGTGCCTAAAGCAGTGCTTGGTATCGTAAGACATAAATATTCAACAAATACCTGTAGAATAAATAAAATCTGAAATCTTAACTTAATCAACATCCCAGGGGGGTGGAAGGAACAGCTTGAGGATCTTTCCGCTTATTTTCAGCCTGCCAAATTTTCTATATTCGTGCAATGGGGCAAAGCTATGCCCAGAGAAGCATATGTTGTAATCACATTTGTGTCCAACCCTCTCTCCCTTATTCCAAAGATACATGCTTGCAGAATTTGTTGTGTCTGCAAAATAATGATATAGTTCCCTGTTGCAAAGCCTGGGGTAGACATAAAGAATTATGCTGTAATCACAATTACGATCATTAAATTTATGAAATGCCACAGAAGAAGAAGGTAAGGTGAGTGAAGGGTGGTGAAAGAGTTAGTGAATGAGAGGTCAAGGCCGAACATTTAAGGAAAGTTTCAGATGGTTACAGGCAAAAATTAAAGCGCCAGGTGACTAGGGGAAGTACCAACAATGGGGAACATATGGTTCAAGAATGTAGCAGGGGGTTGGGGTAAACAACCTATAGGAGGAAAGACTGTCTCCCAAGGTCACAGGCATGAGTCACCTGGGATACCTAGATGGACGGATGGATGAATGGATAGTGGATTGACGGCTGGCTGGCTGGCTGGCTGGTTGGGTGATACTTCTGTTATATTTTCTGGGGGGAAAACCCAAGAAAAAAAGAGAGGCAACAATTGGATATGGTAGTCAGAAGTGATATGAGTCACTTATTGGCTAAGGTGATTAAATATCCACTGTCTTTTCTCCATTATTTCTTTCTACTGTTGCTAAGACCACGGATGCTAAAAATAAAGGTGGTGGTGACAGAAGATGGAAGGAGCCCGTGTCCCTATATACTTACTTGGAAGAGAGCCTTGCAACTGGGTTCAGTTACGTCGGATGTTACATGAACGAGAAGTCATTTTGTATTATGTTAAGGCACTAACTGTAAAGTTGTTATAGCAGTTAGCCTACCTTGATCAATGCAAGTCAAGTGCACTATATTTCAGCATCTCTACTGATTTCACTGTCAAATTTGGGGGTAAAAATAACTTCGGGGCCAATCATCTTTGATCTCTGGTTGGGAGAGGCCTAACAGGGAAACAAAGGAAGTATTTATTGAGCGCCTATTATGTGCCTGGCAATTGGATTAAGCACTTTAAATGGATCATGTCATTTTAACCACTAGGGATAGGTCTTATTATCACCACTTGGGGAAATAAAGGCTAGGAGAAGTGAAGCCATTGTAAAAGATGGACCAGAAATCATCATGGTTGAGTCCAATCTGGCTATAAACTGTTACATCTCCCTTTATCCATCAAGCCCTTTAAACCCTGCCAACAAATTCAGTTCAATTCAACAAATGCTTACGAAGTTTTTACTCAAGGCCAGGAACTGTGTCAAATGCTGGGGATTTACTTCTCAAGAAGGTAAATCCCACCTCCCAGGAACTCAGACTCTCCTATGGCGAGGGATGATTAATGAGTATACATGATACTATGCAGTCAAGGTTAAAAATGGAGTTTGGACAGTGTGCAGTCAAATCCGGATGAGGAGTTGAACCCACTGCTCTCTAACCCATAAGCCCATGCTTTTCAGAATTAATCAGAGCTCTAAAGTACTTGGCCCTGGCCCTGACACCAGTCAGGAACTTAAAAATCCATTAGTTCCTTTTTTGTTTTATTTTTGCCCACTATTAAAATGTACCAGAGTAATGAGATCAAACAGGGAGGAATGTTGCGTGGCATTCAAGGGACTCTCCTCTCAACTCCAGCCACCCTCTGCCATCACCACACACAGGATACATTCTCCTTCCTGAGACGTGAGAATCGGAGAAGTGATTCCAAAGCTCTGCATGGCCAGCAGCAGACCTAGGATGACTGGCTTGCAAGTCACAAAACCCCAATCCAAACTCAGGGGAATTTGTCAATCTACGATATTCAAGGAAGAGTTGTGTAACCAAACTGTGACAAGGTCAGGGAGGGAGCAACACCTAGAAAAACACTGGAGCCAGACACTTCATCTGAATGTCTGAAATGTCCTCTCTCAACATTGTGGGCAGCCTGAAGGCCATTGGCTTCCAAGTTTTATGTCCTAGAGTTTCCACCAGTGCAAGGAAATGGAAACTTCCCAGTTCTAAAAATCTGGGGACGGGACCTTTTTTTTTTTTCCCCTGAGTTTGTGGGAAGGTGCTTAACCACAGACTAACCTCGATAAAAATGGCACCTCCCAAGGTAGCCACAAGGGGAGCAGGTAGGAACAGAGTTTCCAGGAGAAGAAGGGGTCAGGGGTAGGTGCTAGAAAACAACCCCATAAATGTCCACAATGCTTCTCGAGAGAGTTGAGTAAGACGAACGCTGCAGAACACCAGTGAACAATGCTTGCACCGGGTTTCTTTGCAGGAGTTTAGGAGAGCACAAACTTCAATCTTTGAATTTTTCTTTCAAAGATCTCTATTAGCAAATGATAAAACAAAAGGATTTGGAAAGATGATTATTTCTTACACCAACACACAATTCTTGTTGGTATTTCATTATATGCTACGAGAGATATAAATCCTGTGGTTTGGAAAAAAAAAAAAAAAAGGGAACATTTAAGGACATTGGGTGAGGCCTTTTCAGCAACAATGGAACTTTAAGTACTTGACAATTTGTATGCTGCCGGTATGTAAGCATCGAGCCTCACAAACCCCACAGCTGCATGTTTACAGTTTAGACCATCTCTGTGAATTGCATCCTTATGTTCTGTATTTTAAAAGGCCATTTTCAGCTCCTACTTAGCTTCCACTCAGAAATACCATTCACATCAGGTCTCTGTGCATGCGTGTGGTTTTTCAATCCACACATTGTCGGGACCGGCCGCGGCAATTTTCCTCATTGTGTTTGCTTTCCATACCCTGTTCTACGCTGAAATTCAGAATTCGGATGTTTGTCAAAATGCAGGGGCCCTGTTTGATCTTATTACTTTGGCACATTTTAATAGTGGGCAAAAATAAAACAGAAAAGGAACTAATGGGTTTTTAAGTTCCTGATTGGTGTCAGGCCCAGGGTCAAGTACTTTAGAGCTCTGATTAATTCTGAAAAGCATGGGCTTATGGGTTAGAGAGCAGTGGGTTCAAATCCTCATCCGGCCACCTTTTTGCTATGAGACCTGGACAAATTATTACAGTGAACCTTAGGGAAGTGATGAGCGCCAACCATTTTTACTTACATAGTCATTTCATACAGTTCAACCTAATAATTCACCTCTTTAAGCCTCACCTGCAAAATATGAATAATAATGTCACCTTTTTCTCAGGGTAAGAATGAGGATGAAACAGGACGATACGCGTAAAACAATAAACACTAAGACAAGCTTCTGATACATGTTAGCCATTGTTGTTATTTACACACATTAAATAATTTCATCTTCATTATAACCCCATGTGCTAGGTATTCTTATTTCCATTTTGCAGGTCAGGAAGCTGAGCAAGAAGACGTTACCAATAACCAGACCGCAGTCACATAATACCTAAGTGGGGAGGCTGAAGACGAAGTTCGATCCGTCTGACTCTCAAGTTTGTGGTCTTCCCATACCGCCTACCCAGCTGTGGTAGGTGTAGATAGAATCACTGTGACTGGGTCATGAAGGGGCCTGGACAGGCTGAGGTCCAGAGACCACAGCTTATTGGAGAGTTAGCTTAGATGGTTCTAGGACACCGGGGGCTGGCACGGAGGGTGGACTGGACAAGCCAAGGAGCCAGCACCATTTTTTTGAATGCTGTGAAAAAGGTACTACCTTGAGTCTTCCATAGATTCACGATAGCTTCAGGAAATTCTCATGCAGGAAAACGGTGAGAATGAACACTTTCTGAATTAAGATGAAAAGGCTACATTTCAGGGTTTCCAAGAAGGCCCAAGATGGTAAGAAATCAAGTCATCCAGAGACTAGGAAAAAGTGATTCTTTTACTTAGATTTCTGTAAAGGGAGCAAACATGACACTGTGTGTGGTCACACAAAACCCACAGATTTCACTAAAATGTGACAGTTTGTTCCCTGATATAAAGATGGGATGTGCCTCAGAATATTCCTTTGAGAAAATAATACTCAATGTAGGTTGGTGTTATTCTTACAAATCTCGGCAATGTATCATTGGCTCAAATCTTCTAAGTAATAAATGTTTAAGAAACATTTTTGAGAAAATAGTTCTACATATACTGTAAGAAGAAAAAAAAAACCACTGCAACAAATGTTTTATTTTTAATGTTGAAAACTGGGGACTCCACACATTATCTAACATTAGAGCAGACGTTAACTAAATTTAAGTCTGCCATTTACAGTCAAAAGCAACAGGAAAAAATAATTCTGAAAAATAATATGTTTTTTGAGATAGTTATAAGGGAAGGAAACAGGCTGCCGAGGAATATGTACACCATGTATGTAAACCTCTCTTGCTTCCATTACCTTACTTGAAAAATCACCAGATGAGACCCAATCTCTACTAAAAATACAAAAATTAGCCAGGTGTGGTGATGTGCGCCTACAGTCCCAGCTACTCAGGACGCTAAGGCAGGAGAATCACCTGATCCGAGAAGGTGGAAGTTGCAGTGAGCCAAGATCATGCCACTAAACTCCAACCTGGGTGACAAAGCAAGACTCTGTCTAAACGAAAAAAAAAAAAAAAAAAGGGAAAGGAAAAACCGCCAGAGGTTGTTATTATATGGAGACAAAATTATTTAACACACGTAAGCAACGATAACAATAATCATATGGCTACAACTCTACTGTAAATAAAAACTTAGGTATGAGGGGGAAAAGACGGAAAAGAAGTACTTTAAAGTCCTAGAAGTTTCTAGGTTAAGGTGGTGGAAGCATAAGTGATTTTTTTTCCCTTCCTATGATCTGCTGGTGTCTTGAATGTACACGTATTATTTTTAGAATGGGTTAAAAAAATGCATTTAGAATAAGTAAGTCTGCTATCCAGTAGTTCTCAAATGTTAGGGCTGAGCAGAACCACCTGGGATGCTTCATACAAATGCAGACTCTTAGGATACCTTCCAGAGATTCTAATTCAGTTGGTTGTAATCTCCCAAGTGACTCAGGAATGATATTTTGAGAAACAGTGTTGTAGTGAATTGCAAACAAAGTAATAACTATTGCACTTACATAGTGATTTTTCATACTGAGTTTCTCTGGGGTCTTTGGGGTCACTGAGGAGTAGGGAACAGCCGAACGTGTAGAAGTTGAGAGCTGTCGTTTCCCACTTAAAACAATGTCCTTCCCTCACATCTGTTGTATATACTGTATTTTGGCAAAACGTTTAGTTTTTTTTTTTTTTTTTTTTTTTTTAAGGTTCTGCATCTAAAAACCAAAATCAAAAACCTTGCAAGAGATTTATCTCCATTTTCTGAGTTCAGAATGGAAATGGTTACATCAGCATTTGATTTTGCATATAACTTGCTATTTTCTGAGCTGGGGGAGTTAGGCCATCTCAGCTTGGTTATCTTTGTAGAGGGAAGAAGAGGATAAATAACATTTGCTGATCAACTTACTATATCTCAGATTCTTTACAAACATTACCTCATCTAATCCTCATGGAGACTCTTAGGTTCTTCGTATTCCTGGTTTATAAAGGGAGACACTGAAGTGTAGAATGCTAGTCCATTTCCATGTAGGAGTGTAGAGATTCCCCCATGGTCACTGTTGTCCCCCAAATCCCAGGTCTTTCCATTCCCCAACACTGCCCGTTGATGGGTCAACCAGCCTCTCCAAATGGAGAAAATATGAGAGAAAAACAAAGGGGGCTAGTGACATTTCAGTCAGGATGAGATGTGGCTGTGAGTGACAACGGTGGTTTTAGTAAGTCAGATGTTTACTTCTCTCATTTAAAGTGTGGGAAATGGGGGTGACAGTCAACCATCATTAGACACCCAGGCTCTTGACATTTGGGGCTGGATGATTTATTATATTTTTTAAAAAATAGAAATCCAGGTTTCTTCTACATATTTGTTCTTCTGTCTTCAACATACAGCTCCAACTTGGGGTCTGAGTCGCCTTCACCTGATCGAACTCTAACTGCTTTAATGTCAGCATTCTAGTCAGCCAGCAAAAGAAAAGGGCAACGAAGGGCCCATCCTCAGCCTGTATACACTCTTCGTAGAAATACTGCATTGCTGTGCTTCTCAAACTAACCATGGTGAAAGGCTTTTTTTTTTTTTCCCCAAATCTTTGACAAATAACTTTGTGAAGGGTACCCTCCTCCAGAAGAGATTTTTAAAAAACATTGAGAATTACTAGAAAAAGGAAATTTAAAAGGACATACAAAATATAAGTCCATTTTAAAATTACTACATTGAACAGACACGAGCTTAATTCTGACAAACTACGAACTTTTCTAAAGGCTTACTCTCAAGCTCTGACCTTATCTCTCAGTGGATCAGTTATAAACTCTACGGAAGCCCTCAGATACGACAGTTCTGCTAAAGTCCCATTTACTAGAACTCCATCAAAGGATCACTCTAGCTGCAAAGGAAAACAGGGAAATATAGTCTCTTCCCAGGCTGTTGAAAATTAGGTATTTTATTAGTAGGTAATAAAGGGAGAACAGATATTTGAAGACACTCAGCAGTGTCTGCCACACTGATCTTAAAATGAAACAAAGTCTATGGTTGTCTACAGGAGACATAAACTCAAATTTCCACCTAAAATGATAAATCCATATAACTATATAATAATTAAGCCAGGTGCGGTGGCTCATGTCTGTAATCCCAGCACTTTGGGAGGCTGAGGTGGGTGGATCACCCGAGGTCGGGAGTTTGAGGCCAGCCTGGCCAACATGGTGAAACCCCGTCTCTAGTAAAAATACGAAAATTAGCCAGGCATGGCAGCGTGCACCTGTAATCTCAGCTGCTCAGGAAGCTGAGGCAGGAGAACCACTTGAACCCGAGAGGTGGAGGCTGCAGTGAGCTGATATCACACCATTTCACTCCAGCCCGGGCAAAAAGAGAGTAAAACTGTGTCTCAAAAAATAATAATAATAACGAATAACTAGTATAATGTAAAGAAGCGATGGAAAGCTCTTTTATGTACAATGATAAGGATTTCTAGATAAAGGAAATGAATACACAGATTCTTCAACTCTCACTGAGGCTAGCACACGTCTAGATATGTGTGTACTGATGAATAGCCACGTGGAAGCACATTTCAATTAAAAACAGTGATGACGCTTGTCAATGACCCAGAGTCCAAACGGGGAAAACAATTCCACTTAGCTGAAAGTGGCATCTAAACTTCTCATCATCTCAGTCCAAATTCAGGCCAGAAAACAGCTACATAGATTCTGGTATTAAAGACATGCATTTGAAAATAAGAAATCAAAGATTAAGCATGTACTAAATACTGGAATAATGTTGTATGATGAATAAACAGGCAAAGTCGAAGAATTGCTGGAAGATTTAAGAGAAAAGAAGAGGCTGTTGTGGCCCTGATGATGATGACGGTGATGGTTATGGTGATGATGATGATGATACTAAAACAAGTACCGCTGACTTTGATCATTAATAATTATAGCTTCAATAATGATACTGCATATCTTGTAAAGCACTTTAATAAATAAAAAGGTCAACTGCAGAAAAGCATGTCAAAATGAATACGGATTAATGAGATCTAGATGAATGGTGTAGCTTTCCTCTGTCCAGAAAAAAACTTTTACCATATCCTACCTCTCTGAATCTTGAAGTCTGTGTTGCAAAGTAGCAACAGGAAGGTGAACACCCATGAAATTCTCTCCATATAGAGGTCTCAGGCCTGTGGGAGGCAGAGCAACTTTGCAGGAAATGTGACCCAGGACCTCCGCAGAGTTGGGAATTATATGATAAGAATATTTTTTTCTTTTTTGCGGGGGTTGGGGGGACAGAGTCTCACTCTGTTACTCAGGCTGGATTGGAGTGGTATGATCATAGCTCACTGCAGCCTCAACCTCCTAGGCTCAAGCAATCGTCCCATCTCAGCTTCCTGAGTAGCTAAGATTACAGACACACTCTACCATGCCTAATTTTTTTTTTCTTTTTTTGTAGAGATGGAGTCTCACTGTTTTGGCTAAGCTGGTCTCAAACTCCTAGGCTCAAGCAGTCCTCCCGCCTCTGCCTCCCAAAGAGCTAGGATTACAGGCATGAGCCACCATGGTTGGACTATGATAAGCATTTTTACGCTAACACAAAAAGGAATGTGGAAATGAGTGAATGAATGAACAAATGAGCCAGTTCACACAAGGCTTGGCCACCCTACCACCCAGTGAGACCATCTGGGGCACCAGACATGGAGTTGCTTGCAACAGTGCTGACCACTGTCTCCAGAGAAGGAGACCTCCCAACACCCTTGTCCCTAGGCAGAACCTGGTTTAACTCCTATCTCTGAATCGGAGCCACTCATTTTTAGGCCAACAGATCAATTACTTGAAGCAATCAAGGGACCAACTTAAAAAGCTACGTTTACAACATGAAGGGGAATGTGGGGCGGGAGGCCAAGAAAGACCCCAGAGTGGTTTAGGAAAACTAGCAGAGAGTTACTGACCACAAGCCTGAGCAACGGGGAAGGAGGCTGGCAGAGAGCCAGAGAAGCCTTTCTTAAGACTCTAAAAACCTGAAACAGCTCTCTGAGACCAGGAGAGTCGAAGCAATAAAAACTGCAGTTTTCAAACTAGAGAGAAAACCAAATGAAACTTGCTTTGGGTAATCGGTGAACTCTCTTGGGTAACAGGGCTCTAAGAGATGAGGGGGAAAGAAACGCCCACCGTCTTCTGTATTTTACACCCTCTCAAATGGTTGAAATGCTTTTCTGGCTTCCTTTAACAAGTACACCAACTTCAAAAGCTCAGAGTATGTTTTCTCCAAATTAAGACAAAAGAGTCATTGTCAGGTTGTCAAAGATGTATGTAGCAAGTAATAATAAATGCTCTTAGGAGAGGAGTACAATGCGAGACTCACCTGAATAACAAAGCCCCTTAATCGTGTGCATCAGAAGAAAGTGATCATACATTTGATTAAAAACTATTAGTCTGGAAATGTACAGGCAGACTTCACAGTCTATGGAAGAAATGGGAATCATAAAAAGAGAAGGTTAGGGGTTTGCAACCTTACATGCTGCCTCCATGCCTTCACGTATGGGCCGCACCCCTTGAGAGTACACTCCCTACATTCTGAGTACCCTGGAAGTGTATTGTCAAAACGTTCTGTGCTGAGTGAGGATGCTACCTGAAAATGTTTCTGCGGAGATTATAGTCAACACACCCACATTTCTCTTCCACTCCCTGACCAACACAGAATCACTAATCTAACGAGATGAGAAAAACTTGATCTGTGCTCTTTGAAGAAACAAATCAAACTTTAAAAGAGGTCTTTCCATTGATTCTTTTGAATTACCAATTTGAAGCTTGCATCATTGACTAGAGGAAGAAGCAAGCCGGCTCCTGGATTATTGACATCTCTTGCATACCCTCTCATGCCCTGAACTTCTGTGCCTCTTCCTTCCTCCCTAGCAGCAGCCTACCTGCTGCACTAGTCCAAACCTGACTGCCCATCTGCCTCACTCACTGCCAAGGAGCTTTGCTCATCTGTGTCCAATCATGATAGAAGCCAGAAGCTCCACCCTTCCAGACTATGAGAATTTCCTATCGATAGTGATTAAGAATCCTAGCAGTCCATCAAGAAAAAAGGCATCTGGACTGATATGTCATCTGCAAAGGGAACCAGGAGACCATTTTGCTGGAGGACATTTTAAAAGCATAATTTACTTCTCAGAAGTCATCTTAGCTTATAGCCCTTCCCAGTTGGTTTCTGGAAAACACACACACACACACACACACACACACACCCCAGATACACATTCCTAAGAACAAACTAGAGCATGGTGTTCTCTCAGACCAAGTGTGGGTTTCAACATTTACAAGTTTTATAAACATTAGGCACTGCAGCTGACCTGCACTACCTTGGTATTAGGGAAATAGCTTCACTTTTCTCTTTAGAGTCAATTTGCTCAATGTTGGAATGATAAGTCTTGAGGAGGAACTATCAAACTATATCAGGAATATGCTGCATTTATTTTGGAATAGGAAACAAATTCTTTTTCACAGAAGATGGTTCAAGATAATTCTAAATGCTTAAATACTAATTGGTTGTCTTGAACATGCTTAAATATGTGACACAAAGGTTTGGGTAACTTTTTGGTCATAGAGGGGTAAACTGGAAACAAGGTGTTTTTCAATGAGTCAATTTGGGCCAAAGTTGGTTTACATAGAGCTCTTATCTAAGACTAACTATCACCAGTTAGCAAAACACAGGTTAACCCCAGAAATTTCCTCCTCCTTCCTGGCTTCTCTTCTTTCCCTAATAGCATAGACATTGGCCATCTTTGCTGACCACACACTGCCTCATTTAATTGACTGCTACTTTCTATTTGCACATTGACATTTAGAAATTTTCTTTATTTTTTTTTTCAGTCCAGAAACCCACTTACTTCAATAATGTTTGATAACAGCGTACTTCCCACTAGCACTGTTTACTAGCTTTAAAAAAAAACAACCTACAAATAAAGATTCTTTTCTATGTGACCCTTTTCCTGCCAATTGGTTGTGATAAATAAGTCGGCTCTTAGTTCCTAGGTTTACGTAAATATGAATGACTACGGTAACGTGTGAACAAGACAGAGATGTACAAGGTCTTTAAACCAGAGTTTAACAAAAAGGTCCCGTCTGTCAATGAAATAAAGCTGTTTTGAATTTGTTCCCAATCACTGGCTCTTTTGCTGGAAGCCCGTGTTTGCTTGGTGGTGATTAATGCTAAGCGCACGCGGCCTTTGCGGAGTGCGTAAGAGAACTGGCAACTCTAAACAGCATTCATCATACTCACAATTACTTGCTACATGCTGAAGTTTTCTTTATTAGCCACCATTCCAGGTCACGGGGATACCCAGGCGCATTCACCTTCGCCAAGTGCGGCGCAGGGCCCACCTTTCCCCAAAGTGAGATGTCACATGTGGGGAGTTTCGGTACTTTCTTTCCAGGTAGTTCATCTGCTCCACACTTCACTGATCGAATGACTCTACCAAGTCAAGTCGGAAACAGACATAACTACTTCTCAGGTGCACACTAAGATAGATGCAGATCTCATGCCTGCGTGAAGACAACAGTGAAGTGTTTGCTGGGAATCGGACCCAAGGAACTACTTTCGGCATTCATTCCCTAGCTCCTCTCTCTCTCTCTTTTTTTCCTTTTTTTATTTTTATTTTATTTTTATTTTGAGACAAGTTCTGGCTCTATAGCTCAGGCTGGAGGGCAGTGGTGAGATCATATCTCACTGCAGCCTTGACCTCCTAGGCTCAAGCCATCCTCCCACCTCAGCCTCCTGAGTAGCTGGGAGCACAGGCATGCACCACCATGCATGGCTAATGTTTTGTTGTTGTTGTTGCTTTTGCAGAGATGGGGCGGGGGGTCTCACCATGTTGCACAGGCTGGTCTCGAACTCCTAGGCTAAACCGATCCTCCTGCCTCAGCCTCCCAAAGTGTTGAGATGACAGGCGTGAACCACCGTGCCTACCACTTCTCTCTCTTGAGCTTCCTACATATGCAATGCTTTCTGAAAACCATGTGGCATGTGAACATATGACTGTGCATTCAGGAGGAAGAATTGTGTTAGGCAACGCAGAGCTATTCTCAGGAACACGGGTTTAAGTCCTGATTTTGCAGCTTATCACTGAACGACTCCTGCAAAAACAGACACATAACACAATGGGACATAATTGTCCTCACCCCCAAGATGGTTATAGGCTTTATATGAGCTAGTTATGGGAAGCGCTTGGCACAGCCCTGGCATTCTTAGGCAGTTCATAAATGCCATTGGTTACTGTTGCTACTATTTTTGTAAGGATTACAGGGTCATTCACCCAATGCTCTCTCCTCAATCACTGTTATCCGATTCCACTAACATGAATGGTGTGTCCACAGTGGGTTAGGGATCTTCCAGAGCCTCCCTCTCATCCCCTGTGCGCTTGTACATCGGCTTATAGCCCCAAAGGCTGACCATGGCCAATGCAAAGGCAGGAAGATCAATGAGAAAAATCTGTGAGTTCTGCTTTTGTGCAGGCTTTTTTCTCAAAGCTAATTATTTATTGGCTTATTTAGGTGCTTTGCCTGGATCACAGGCATTCCCAGGAGAGGCCCTCTCAGGAGGCTGGTCTCTTTGGAAGGTGCCAGAAGGGAAAAGAAGGAACGACTTTTCATTTGCAGATGACTTGCAACACTGTCAGCAGACACTCATTCCATTCAAACCACAAAGTCTTCACTAACACCCACCTCTGTGCATTTGCCAGGCACTGCTGTAGGCACAGGGAATACAGCTGCAGATGAGTTTACCTTCTAGTGGGGAAGACCAACACGAAATACACAAAAACATAATATGCAGGTGGTGATAAGTACCCCCTGCCCCACCCATAGGCACAAATTAAACACCCAGGGCAGGCAGAGAATGAGCATGAAGTATTAGTACTATTCCATGTGGCAGTGGTCAGGGAAGGTCTCTAGTGAGGAGATGTTTGGGCAGGCACTATAAAGGGTAAAGGGGTAGCCCTCACAGGAGCCGAGAAGAGCATCTCAGGTGGGGGGAAGCCCTAATGTGGAGTTTTCATAAAGTTTTTAAGAAAGATCAAGGAGGTCAGGGAAGCCGAAGCAGAGAGAGA
This sequence comes from Papio anubis, assembly GCF_008728515.1. NCBI lineage: Eukaryota > Metazoa > Chordata > Mammalia > Primates > Cercopithecidae > Papio > Papio anubis. The sequence continues at coordinate 10,936,798 of NC_044993.1, forward strand.
GAGAGACAGAGAGAGAGAGAGAGGAGCAGACAACAGCCATTGATGTCAAGGGAGGAACAGGGACTCAAGTCATGTAGGACCCTGCAAAGGGTTTTAGCTTTTAATCTGATTTTAGAAGGCTTTGATCTTATGTGTTTTAAAGCAATGGTTCTCGATAGTGAATATCAGAATCACCAGAAGCAAAGACAGATCTCGCCCAGAGCAAAGGGGATGGCCGGCCCTATGAAGGCTGGAGCCCCAGACAGGACCTGGAGAGGGCCTCCAAGGACTGTATCCAGCTATGTTCCTTTCAGGGAGGCCTTGCTAATATCCACCTTCTTATTCATTTCGCGGATGCTGCCTTCCAGAGCCATCCTTCAAGAGAGCACTTAACCGTGGCATGCAGAACGGCCTTTCAGAGACAGTGCATAGGTATAGACCTGCCATCTCTGCCAACAAGCCAGTCCCATCAGCCAGTGTCTTCCACTGCAATGGTAGCTACCTTTTCAGCTGCGACTGTAGTCTGGAATGAAATCGAGGCAGCCAAGGCTTGAGAAAGTTAAACTGGAAAATGGTGACAAGCCACATTTGTATGGTCCCTCATTTGACCTGGACCATTGCCAGAGGGAAATTCTCCGAGGAGCAAAGTCCTCCTGGTGGAAGGCAGGTGGTCCCTTGAGGCCGCAGGCTCCCGTGGCACAGAGCCTGAGAAATGCAAATTCGCCGACTGAATTAAGTGGGCACCTGAATGCTTGCTTAATCCGGCTCTATTGTTCAGTTCTGCTGGCCTTGCCAGCTGTAAAGAGGTGAGCTTTCAGAAATAAGGGGGAAAGAAATCCAATGAGGCTTCCTGGAAATTATTCCCTCCTTCCTTCCTTCCCTCCCTCCCTTCTTCCCTTCCTCCCTTCCTTCCTTCCATCCTTCCTTCCTCCCACAGATCCTATGTTGAGCTCAACTGTGTGCCTAATTGCACACTTGATAATGATGTTAAAATGGGGACGAAGGCAGATTCCTTCCCGGCCCTGATGGAGTCTACTATGTCCCACTGGGTGACACAGATAATACACAAGCACATGAATAAAGCAGTTACTGCCTGTGCTCAGTGTGCGGGTGGAAGCAGGGCCTCGTGACTGAGGATAACCAGAGGAGGTATGGAAGGTGGACTTACGGGAGGCCTCTCTGGAAGGAACCCTCCGAGTGGAGCAGTGGAGGGAGGGGAGTGATTGAGGAAGAGAGGATGGCAAACTCAAAGATTAGCAGATGAAAAGGGTCTTGGCCAGTGCATAAAAAGAAAAGGCAGGAGACAGGTCTGAAGGAGAAGCTGGAGGCTGGGATTATCAAAGATTCCACAGATCATGATGAACAGACTAGATGTGGACTTTAATGTCCAAGGCAATAGGGAAATGTTGGAAGGTGGTACAAAGAGGAGAGACATGAGCTAATGAAAGCTTCTAAGGTATTCAAGAACAATGCCGGGAGCGATGGTCATGAGAAGGAAGCCACCTTTGGAAAACTGTGACTGTAAGAGGAATCTGACATAGCTGACTCCATCTTGCTTCTAGCCCCACGGGCTGGCAGTCCTCACTCATCCCTGGGCACAGGGCAAGGTAACACTGGGAAGAATTTAGTTTATACTTTAATCTTAAAGCAAGAATGACAATAGCCTTTCCCAGAATGAAACTACCTTTGTAAAGCTCCTAAAAGGCCACAAGGTTAGGATTAGGAGAGGGGTCTGAATTCGGCTAAGATGTAGGCATAGGTGGTTACAAGATTTGGAACTTCCCCAATTATTCCTGTAGATAACATCACTATTGTTGAACCTAAGACTGGTTTTTTTTGGAATGGTTTTCAGACTTTGCATTCTGATGACCCACTGACCCCACCCAGACCCGGGACTCGTGATTCCACTGGACCTGAGGCTGACCCAGGGCACGAGGACCATTTTCCACACCCCTATGATTTCATCCCCAACCAATCAGCATTTTCCATTCCCTAGCTCCCTTCCTTCCAAACTACCCTGAAAAAACCCTAGCCTCCAAATATTGGGGGAGGCTGATTTGGGTAATACTAAACTCCTGTCCTTTTGCTTGGCTGGACTTGTGTTAATTAAACTCTTTCTTTACTGCCATAATGTTATCTCAGTGAATTGGGTTTTACCTGTGCAGCAGGCAAGAAAAACCCATTGAGCAATTATAAGAACTAAGGAAGCTTCTGAAGCCTTTGTTAACTCTATCAAGTTTTTACGGTTTATCTGCATTTCCCCATAGCAAAGAGAAAGAAGAACACGAATAATAAGCAAAGTGGGAAGTGGAGAGTGAGTCTTACAGACACACATCGGCACACACCTAAGTGCTTCCCTAAACAAACTACGAACTCCCAGCAACCCACTCACCCTTCGCACGCACACAGGCGCTCAGGGGCATCCATGCTCCGCCTCTATAAACACAGATTCCTGGCGCCATTTGCATTTTCCATCAGAACCTTCATTATACTGAGTATCCTCCCAGCACATTCTTGTCTCTCTTCCAACACAACATTCGAATGCCATTCCAGGGCAGACAATTCATAAATAAGTTAAGCTTATTTGCGTCCTTCCTCACACCCGGTACTCTGAACGCCTAGGGCATTTACTGACCCACTCACATGTAATAGTAGCCTATGAATTGTACACTCCTCACTCAGGGCTGACTCTCTAATGTCACCTTCTCTCGTTTAGTCCTCGCAGGAACACGAAGAGGTTGGCAGTGCCGGATGGACGGCTAAATAACTGCTTTGCTCAATGTCTTTCCAGGAAAACTATTTCCTGTGCTTGACAAGCCACATGAGAATCCGCAGCAACAGCTCCTGAAGATGCTCCAGGTGTCTCCACATCTGCGTTGCTACGCACGCCGCAAATCCCTCAACAAACGTGATGATGATGACGCATGGGTTCTGCAGGTGCTGAGTCAGCACTTTCCACGCATTATCTCATTTAACCTTCAAAATAACCTTTAGGGCTAGATATTATTCCTATTTTTATAGGTGAGGAAACTGAGACTTACAGTGGAACTCATCAAATTCCACAAGCTATGCCCTAAACCATCATCTTAAATTCTCAACCATGCTATCTTTCTAAAAGACTAAGAATGGCTTTTTATTTTCTTTGCCTTGTATTAGGACACTTGGTATATGTCGGTGAAAGGACCCCACTCTTGTGCAATAATCTTTTACAAATTGCATCTAAACCCACATTTTCCCTGTGATGGAAGAAAACTCTTTATCAGCTAGAGGATTTATAAAGATCATTTACATAAGCACTAGACATGTTTCTGTAGTGCCTTGTTGAGAACTAGAAAATTGTGCACACTTCTGAAGCTTCTAAAATACAAATATTTGGCAACTTGTCCTCAGATGGCCTGGCTAGAGTCATCTCCAGGAAAATCTGGGGTTCTGATTCATGCAACATTCTGGTTAACTGAAAATTGCCAGTTTTGGCTCCATACTAGTCTCATTATGTTCGACAATTCCTACTTTAAAATTGATTTCAGGAAGAGCAGCGACAGTTATCATCATCTGGCTGTTTAGGTTTCCCAACTCTTTAGATCCCAAAGAAATGGATGTTTGCTCTATTTTCATTTTTGTTTTTATTTGGAGCTATTTTTATTCTGATTTCTTCTGGCTCTTGAAGACCTGTGGATTTTTCACAGAGGTTTTTTGAGGTGCTGGCACGTCAATCCAAAAGAGAAGGAAAAACAGCACTCTAGCGAGCAAGAATCAGTGTTTCTAGTGATGGCTTAAAGGCCAAAGTAGACCCAAGCTTGTTTCCAAATCCGTTCTTGGAATTCTCCATTTGGTTTCCCAGACATCCCTGAAACGGGCCCAAACACTGCAGGCTTTTGTTTTATTTCTTGCTTTTGTTTTGTAGTTATTTTGTCCCTCCTATAGCAGAGACCAAGTTAGTTTATATCATTTTGACTAATATCCCCTATCCAGATTGGCAACCTGTGGACAGAATTCAGCCTGATGTGATGTGATGGGGCCAAGATAAGCACACCGGGAAATATTCCAATTTCGGAACAAAAAATAAGAACACTTCGAAAACACGGCTATAAAGAGCAGAGGTGGCTTGGGCTGGGTAACCATATCTGAAACACAAATGTGTTTTTTTTATCCAAAATACCTTGAGGTCTACTCCACATACTGCAAGCAATGTGAACATTTCCTATCCCACTCCTTCTGCTGAAATGAATCCTTCTTCAGCAGAAGTGGGGAAATAGCTCAAAAGCACCATCCAGATTTGGTGGGAGATTTGGCACGGCACCAACTTTCAAACAGTATAATGGTTTATCAACCTCCCTCTTCTTTGCTGCATTCAACAAGCAGGGTACCTGCCAAAATCCTGCTAAAAATATCCTCGGCATCTGTAGCCCATCGGCCATCTCTGGCTGATTTGGGTGGGTAATTGACCTTTTCAACAGGTGGACAGCCAGAAACTTATTTTTTTCCTGGATTGAGTCTAAGTTGACTTAAAACAGATGTTCCTTCAATGCCGATTCGACATTCATAATGGAAATACTATCAAGCAGTGTTCAAGGGGCTGTTAGGATCCAGAATGCACAAAGAAGGGCCCTGCGGTGTTCCGGGGCTGAAGGAGTTAAGTAAAGCCACCTTCCTCCTCGGGCTGAGAACCAGGAGGTACCTCTTGCAGGGGAAATAGGAAAGGAAGCTGTCATTTCTTATTTTCAGGTTTGCAGAAAAGCCTTTTTTTTAAATGTAAACATTCATTAAACTAATTTGAAGTTGTCATTACTCTCCACCCCTGCTGTTTTATATCAGATTATTCCTAAGTGCTTGGTGAAGAATCCCATAAAGCCACACTCGATTCCTCTGCAGGGGATAATCGCATAGTTTGCACTGTGATTTACACTGCACGGCACCGGGAAGTGTCCTCAACTTTGAAAGGCCTTGGTTCCCTGGCAAACAGTCTCTGCCTTCCCTATGGAAATAAAATTCCAATTGTCCCTCCACGACTATTATGAGGTCCCCATTACCTTTTCTCCATCCAACTGAAGATAATTAAAAGCAGTTCAAAGCACATGCCAGAAGGTATTGGGCATTTTATTAATAAATGGAGAACCAAGAAAATGATATGTCCCATTATGCTTTTAAACTGTAAGATACACTTATGCTTCTTCTTCGCTTTCCCTCTCCCCAGTCTCCCCAACCTTGAGTCTGGGGCCCCCAGTCTCCCCAACCTTCAGTCTGGGGTGGCCAGTCATTCTGTGTTCTGAGATCACGTGGGGTGGGCAGGTATATTTCACCCTTGCATCTTCTAGCTGAAGTTTTGCTGATAAAGGCATCACAAACCATATTCTCCCTTGAAGAAAATGATTCTAAGGTGGGGAGGGGCTCTGAAAAGAAAGCAGGCACTAGAGGGGGAGGCCAGCATCTGAAGTCCCACTTTGCCAATATCACAGTGACCCTCAGTTACTGTACATCCCATGTATGTAATGGGAATCATAGTGTCTACCAAGTAAGGCTGCCCAAAGCTTGACAGGAGGTGGTGAGTATACTCAAAGAGCCCAGTACAGAGGCTGCCATAGAGGCATATGAGCTATGATCAGTATTGCTGTTAATATGCTCAAAACCATAACGACCCTAAGAGAAGTAGCCCTGAGCAAAATTAGGACGTGCCCAATTTGTTTTCCGTGCAGCTATAACTTTTCTGTTTCTTTCCTCCCGTTTTTTGCCCCTGAATCCTAGGAACCAACGCTGTCGTGGATCTGGGCTCAAACAGCCTTAAAATGGACCTGTTTTCTGTCCTAATGTCTCTAAGTGTTGCTTTATAAATAAACTAACTCTCATCTAGAAATCAGCAGCTTCTAGTTGTTGAATGGGTATCCCCGCAGGTCAGTTTGCATTTTGCAAGAGATCTGAATGCTTTAAACTCAAAGTGCCAAGTGCTTTGGTACTTATACCAGTACTCCCACACTCACTGCACACATTCCAAGTGGATCGTGGAACTGCATTCTTCTTGGTTTGCCAAGCCCTTGGAAGGGAGTAATCTTGTAATTCATCATCAGTCAGTGCCGGTCTAATATAGTAGGATACTACTAAGCACAAATTGCAAAAATCCAGTCTGCACCAACCAGACTAACTTTGGAATCCAGACAGGACTTTGGAGTCCTTCTTAACATTTTAGGCAGTCAAGTCAGGCTTTGGGGTTGGCACACAAAGGAGATCTGGCTATCATTTCTGCCTCAACATAAAGGATTTAGAGGCTCTCAGCACCATGGCCACCCAATGTACCTCCCTTGCATTCAAGAGAGAGCATCCCTTAGAAAGGCTGTGTGGTATGAATATGAGTGTATAAGTCTGAATTCCAGTCTGAATGTTCTGCCATTTACTAGCTGCGCAAGCTTCAGCATATTCCTTAGCCTCTCTGTGCTTGTTTTTCCATCAGCAAAATAACAACATCTATTTCATAGTGCTTCTGGGTGGATGGAAGTTCTTAGAATGGCCCGTGGCATACAATAAGCTTTAATTAACCAATGTTTGTTTCAATAAAATGATTGGCCACTATCCCTCAAATCACAGCAAACACCTAACTCTCCAAAGGTGCCTGCAAGGAGACTGAGAGTCTTAACAAACAGAGAATATGGACTAAAGCTATTCTCCATATAGTGACAATGGCCTCATTGGTTACATTAAACAAAGATGAAAATTGTAGCTCAGCTCGTAATCAGGTTTACAAAATGAGACTAGGAAATGCTCCTCAAGTACCCAGTTACTCTGGAAGACATAAGATAAATGTCACTGTATTCTTGGTTTGCCAAGCCCTTAGAAGAGAGCAATCTTGATGTTCATCACCAGTCAGTGCTGGTCTAATACAATAAGATGCTACTAAGCACAAATTGGAAAAATCCAGTCTGCACCAAGCATAACTTGAGGCTTCTATCCATCTTCAGTGGCATCAGAAAGCACGGGCATCCATGCTGATAGCATCACTTCAGTTTCCAAGAACCTCACCAGTCAACAGCCAGTGGCCAAAAGCCTCAATGGAGAGGGAGACGGCCTATAAAACGCATGCCAGTCAGCACTCACGGAGTGGCCGGCACGACAGCACTGTAGTATTTTTCTGCAATTTCTAAAACTATTTTTGGAAATACTGCAGATAGAATCTCACCAAGTTCAAGGAAATGAACTAGCAAGAAAAACCAGGCTTGGTAGGTTTTTATGTTCTCCTCCCCACCCTCACCACCCAAGGATAGGTGAGGACAATGGTGGTTGACACAGAAACAATGATGCATTAACTGCACATCTGGTTTGTATCCAGAAATATAATCGGTTTGAGCTCGTTGGGTTTCAGTTATTTATCAGCTTTGTTCAAAAAAACAAATAAAATAAAATAAAATGGAACCTATTCAATACGGAATTGCCAAGGACGAACTTGAAATGAATGAACTCTCGGTGTACCAAAAGCAACATTTCTGGAGGAAAAAAAGAAACTGAACTTGATAAATTACTGAAGTTGTTAATAAAGCTATTTTTGTGTGTGTGAACCAGTCCAAATTATTTTTAAGTAACAAAAGGATAATGTCTTTGATACATGCGGTAGGATAATTAGCAGAACAACCTTTTAAAATGTTTCAAGCTTACTCATTTTTCAAGGCCTCCAAATTTCTTAGTAAAAAGATTGAGATGCCCGGCCAACATAGTGAAACCCCGTCTCTACTAAAAATACAAAAAATTAGCCAGGCATGGTGGCAGGCACCTGTAATCCCAGCTACTTGGGAGGCAGGCTGAGGCAGGAGAATCGCTTGAACCCAGGAGGCGGAGGCTGTAGTGAGCCAAGATTGCGCCATTGCATTCCAGTCAGGGCAACAGTGCAAGACTCCGTCTCAAAAAAGAAAAGAAGAAGAAGAAGAAAAAAGATTGAGATGCAATGGCAAATTCTCAAACACTGTTGAGTTGCTACTTTATATGTCATAGGTGTCAAACTCTACATCTCAATGTCAAGATCAAACCCATATTGGTGAGCTGATCGTTAATGTGTTTGAGAACAGGTAGTTGACAATATAGTTAATGTGCTCACTTAAGCAATTACACACTAGATTAAGGACTTCAACATGAGGGTGTCTTTTATGCTTTATTTTATGGCTAAACAGCGCATTTCAGGATGACAACAAACTATAATAGCATATTCATGTAGTTTTAGGATGAAATCAATTTCTTGCAAACACAATTATTGTTACATAATTCTCCCACCTGTTTATGACTCCCTGTGAATTAAATTAAAACACAATTTCACATTAATTTAAAACATCATTTTCAGAAGGAGACATTTCCTACAAAGCTTACGACTGATAACAATTTCCAGAAATCAGAGTATTATTGATAAGAAGCCATAAATCTGTATAATAGTCATTGTTTTACTTTTAAATCAGATTTAAGGTGCTATGTGTTACCTTAACTGATCTCTGTTTCTAGATTTTGACATGTCCAAAGTGTATGGAGAAGAGTAAACCCTTCTCTGGTTCTTCTGTAAATGAAATTTCCAGAGTTAGCAAATAAAAATACAGAATCTTCATTGAAATTTGAATTTTAGATACACAACAAATCCCTTTGTTAGTACAGAATAAAATAATCTTTTAGTATAAGTATATCGTAAACATTGCCAGGACGCACACAGATACGGTGAGTAAATCCAAAGACAGAAGTTAAGCCCAACCAAAATAAGGACTAGTTGATTGATTATATAAATCACATATCCAAGGAAATTTTTTCCTTCCAGGGATTAGGCTAGCTTCACAAATGTCAAGTTATTTTCATTCACCACAAAATGTGAATGTCTTTCCAATTCCATATGTCATGACTTATTTACTTGCCTCCTCCCTCCTTTGCTTCCTTCCTCCTTTCCATCCTCCTGTTTTCCCTTCTTCCCTCTCTCTCTTCCTTCCTTCTCTCACTACATTCATCACTCACTTTCAATAAACGGTAACATAACAATAATCACACAATTCAAAAGTCTGTATTTATCCAGAGTTTACTACCTGCCAAATGTGATACTAAAAGCAGCTTGTTTTAGCCTCACAGCAACTCTAGATCTAGGAATTATTTTTTCCCTCTCATTTTATATAGAGAAAATAGAGGCTCAGAGATGCAAAGGAAGTTGCCCACCATCACACATCTTGGAAGGGGGGCACACTTATCTGCCTGACTCTCTCTATCCAGGTACACAGTCTATCATGGAACTGCAACAAATGAAGAAGGAGGACTTTTTTTTTTTTTTTAAGTAAGATACATTTCCTACCATGGCTAAGCTCACAGATTAGTGTGGAGGAAAACTGATGTTTTCAAAATCACCTTTATGTAGTCAGATTTGCAATCACTATGAGAATAGCATCGTGAGCTTGAATAAGAGCCCGAGAAGAAGCAAACGGTGATTTGAATGATTTGGCCAGTGATAATGATGATGTATCTGTATTTCTAATAACATGGAAGTATATCCCTCTACATTATGGATATGGAAATAATTCAGATGATACAACAGGTGAGTAAATGGAGGCTCAGCCGAACTTGGCAACATGGCAGAGCTGGGATGGATCAGAGCTGAGATTTGAGTCCGGGTCTTTCTAAGTTCTTGACCAGCCATGTCTTCTACCTTGCCTATTCTGAGCTCCCTCAGAATGTGCTAGTCTGTAATACCATAGCAGGCTGGTTCCTCCAGTTCTCATTTAGCAGGAACTTATGCAAAATCCAAATTGTCATTCAAGGATCAAAGGACTCACACAGGTGCCCCCCAAAATCACCAACTATCTGAAGGCAATGAGAGAGTTAAAATGGATCAAATCTCCAAGTGTGGCTCAGCTCAGCCACAGGAAACACAACAGCAATAATAATGGTGTTTACAGAAAGACTCTTGACTAGAAGGAGCCGGAGAATTGAACCTATCACACGAAAGTAATGCTTAGCAAAAACAGTTGGTAAAAATGCTGTGGCCGGTGAATTACAGTGGTCTTCTTTTCTCTTTGGTAATTTGGGGCAATTGCATCCAAATTCTAGTCCATTGATTTCCACTCCAATTCACGCCCCCATGCTGGGGAGAATCGGTTGGCATAAACATAAGTCTGCCACTGGAAGACCGGTGATGTATCCTGAAAGAGGTCCAGGCAATTCCTGTCTCAACCGTTAAAAGCAGAACTATAACGCCACTTCACACTACCCTCCGAAGGACTCTCAGTGTGTTAGAGAACCTGCGCTAGCACTCTCCAAGCAGTCGTAACAGATTAGTGGGTTAAGTTCTTCACTTCAGCCCTATGGCTGCAAAATCACTTCTGGCATTTTCTAGAACTCCTTCATATTTTTCCTTCGTATTTGTAAAAGTGAACGATGATGCCAATGACATTTTCAAAAGTGATACATAATAAATATCCTGTCCCTATAAACACACGCCTGTATACTCCCTAATTTTAGCACTGCGTTTTGTGGGTATGAAGTGCCCAGCCTGCCTGAAAGTCTGTCTTTAGCTTTGAACTATGCCTATGACAATTTGGAAGAAGCGGATATTTGTCCTTTCAAGAAAATCCAGTTCAATCTCACCGTATTTTCAAGATCATATAAACTTGGCAAGAAAGACTTCTTGAGTTAAAGGGATAGGATAGAGAAGACATATCCCAGCCAAGAGGCAGCACCCTTAATGGAGGGAGACTGGCAATGTTTGGAGACATCAGTGTTTGTCAGAAGAGGGGGAAGGGATTCTACTGGTATCTAATGGGTAGAGGCCAGGGATGCTGCTAAACATCCTACAATACGCAGGGCAGATCCCAACAAAGAATTATCCAGCCCCACATGTTGGTACTGCCAAAGCTTGAGAAACCCTGTACTCAAGTTAACTGAATAAACTTATAATGCCTTTGCCGCATGCAACCCTCTGCCCCAGATAAAATTTACCTATTCTTAAACCACAGGACAAGGCACAGACCTCATTCATGACACTACTCTACACATGGGTCCAAGGTGACTCCTCCTTGCATTACAGTCATTCTTCAAAGAATGTACAAATTTTCATGGAAATCCACTTTTCTTCGGGGGTTCTATTTTCTACTCCAAAGTTTAAGTGTTCTGGGGTAACCTCAGATGAAAAGCAATGCTGAGTTTTTTTTTTTTTTTCTTTTGGTCTAGTGAGAGCCTATTATTTAGCACTAAAGACTAAAGAAAGGAAACTTCAGTAAAAAGATAGGGAGGTGCTGATGGGTGGTTTTTACAAGATGAGAATTTAATGGGGATAGTGGTTTTTTTTTTTTTTTTTTTTTTTTACAAGCTGAGCTGTGCTAAGCTATTCAAATTAGTAATTCTACCAATTAAAGCCTTCTATTTCATGGAAAGTACTTGCTAAATAGAAGATTAGGCAACAGATCAGAGAATGAAAGAATTACTGAAATGGAGCTCAAATATTTATGAGAAATTTACATCTGGGAAACTTCCCTCTTCTTATGCCTGCTTCCAGAGGGAAATCCATAAAGAGAAGATAAAGGGCAAAGCTTAGTCCTCAACATCCACAAGCCTAAGAAGTCTGACTCACTTTGAGTTTTAGGAAAGAAGTAATCGTTTGGTTGCTACAAACACTTTGTACTGCCATAAAATACACTGATTCCATAGGTCACATAGAAAAATTAAATTCACTATTCATAATTTATTGCCCTTGGGTGTTTGCTCTGGTTATTTATTGCTCTGTAGGAAACAACCCCAAACGTATGCCTTTAAACAATAGCAATTGTTTATTCTGCCCATGAATCTTCAGTTTGGACAGGGCCTTGGGGTGGGGAATGGGAGTAACTTATTTCTGATTTTCAGTATCTGGGGCCTCAACTGGGATGACTTCCAATGGATGGAGGTTGGCCATTTCCTGCTCCACAAGGCCTCTCCACACGGCTAGCTGGGCTTCCTTCAACATGGCAGTCTCAGGGTAGTCAGGCGTTTTACACGGCCACTCAACCACATTCTATTGGTCAAGCAAACAAGTAAGTGCAGCCTAGATATAAGGGAAGACGAATTCAACTCTATCTCTCAATAAGAGGAGTAGAAGAGTTGACATTCATCTTTATCACAATGTGAACTCAGCAAAATATAATGTTAATTAGAGAGACTGGCTAATTAAGCAATATAAACCAAAATAACAGAAAACAGCAAGTGTCCTGGTAATCATTGTTACCGTTTGCTTTATTCAATTAAAAGGTGCACATCTGAGGAGGAATGTTTTTTTCTTCTACCTGTTTTGTCTCGTATGGATTATTTAGTTTTATATTCACTGGCTATTATTGAACATTTATACCATTTTAGGTCTCCGATGAAATATATAAACTCCATGGGAAAGCCATTTTCGGGGTGTTTTATCAGCCTGATGAGTCAGTAGAAAACCACCGCATACACAAACTCTCAAAATACAGAAAATCTCACTTGGTATTTCTTGCAATTGCTTTTAATTCTAGAACTTAATACACTGCCTTTTATAATACAATTTCTTCAGTTAATTTTCTGCCCCCCTTTTATGATTTTTCTTTGTTTGTTTTGAGACTTAAGTCCCACTCTGTCGTCCAGGCTGGAGAGCGGTGGCGTGATCATAGTTCACTGCAGCCTCAACCTCCTGGGCTCAAACAATCCTCTTGCCTCACCTTCCTGAGTAGCTAGGACTTACAGGCACACAACACCACGCCTGGCTAATTATTTTTAATTTTTCTGTAGAGACAAGGTCTCACTATGTTGCCCAGGACGGTCTTGACCTCCTGAACACAGGACATCTTCCCACCTTGGTCTCCCAAAGTGTGGAGATTACAGTTGTGAGCCACTATACCAGACCCATCACTCTTTTAAAATCTGTAATTAGTTCCAGAAATTAATGTATTCACCTGATTAAATCTGAAATTGCAACATGCACATTTTGGAAAGACTTCTCCCTATTGTCATCTTGAAATGGAGATCACCCCAAAAGCATTTTCCTCCTCTAGGATGCAACTGAACACGCTGTACAAAAGCTTGAAATTCCTGAAATATCAAGCAAGAAAGATAAGAAACCGGGATAGCTGGGGGATATGTTTTGCGGGCCTAAGTAAAACAATAGCGATTTAAGTAGCTATCGTATAGACACTTGATGAATCCTTTTATTATCTCTGAAAGATTCCCCGTTGCAGCATGCTTTTGTGGGTAAAGAGCCATATATTGGGACATGCAGCTCATAATTATGTCAGCCTAACCACAGCCAACATTGACAGCCTAAAACATTAAAGATTTTATACAGCCAGTGCTGAATATAGCTTCTTTTATTGGCTCAGAGAGCAGGTATCAATTATAATGAGGTAATAAAATTTGCAAGCACTGTTCATGTCCTGCTCTGATTTTTTTTCCCTCTCTCCTTGAGATAATAACAGCAGAAAAAGGAGAAAGAAAAATCCTCTTAGTTCTAACCACCGATTCTTCGAAAGCTCTCACTTTCTATGGCTGGGGTGCTATAAAGCTATTTGCTTACTGGAGTTTTTGGGCTGGTAAACTCTTGCTACCTAAATAGAAGCTGCAAATTTCTGAAGCACACCTTGCAAGTCAGAGGCTTCAGGATTAATGGCTTTCATTTGCATAACTATAAACTTAAGGTAGAGCTTCCCAAGCCTGCATCCTCTAAATTGCACTTACTGATGAGATGCAAAATCCTCTAAAAGCGTTCCCCAACCTAAACCAATTTGTAAAGTTGTTTTGTTATTTAAAACATTAAAGAAATTAAAGTGATCGGAATATAATTAGATTAATATTCATATCTTCCAAGTTGCTTTAATTCTAATATTAAAAAGATTAAATATCCACTCAGAGGATTAAGCAAAAAGTCAAGCCGTAGCAACACATTTACATTACCTTACTGTGCAAATTATAAACCTAATTAATCTAAAGTTTCCTACAAATTGAATTGGATATTCATTTGCAGTCTAACACAACTTTAGGTACTTAAAATTCACTCCAGGATTGTTTCCTTACGTGCGCACTGAGAAGGAGGGCCACATTGCTGGGATGCAGGAATCACATTAAAACGGCTTCATTTGGGTTCTAATTGGCGGAAATTAAATCTCAACATAAATTTATGTAGGGGAAAAAACTAAAGACTTTGTAATTATGTATGTGTGCAATAATAAAACATACCCTGGCCTCCCCATCTAGTTTCTGTCGATAAAATAGAAAAAGCAATCCAGTTGTTTCTTCCTAAAAGCTTTGAGTTCATGTCTTACCCCTAATACTGTGAAGAAAATGATCAAAAGATTTCATCCTTTTTGCATGGTCTTTAAGAGCATCTAAAGGGCATCTAGTTACTTTGTAACCTTGTTCCCACCCACTTTTGCCACCTCTCTGACGGCCCACCCACTCCCCACCCCAACTGCCAAATACACAAACATACTCCCAGGGTTCCCATGAATCAGATTAACTGTGTCAATTTCAGATCAATTGCAGACATATTAGTAATTATCTTCTTGCCATTCACTTCTGAAGCAATAGGACTGTTAGAAATGCTGGTTCCTCGGTGCTGTAAAGAAATAGCACTTGAACATAAATTTAATTTCCTCAGCAAGGCCATTTTTACTTTCTGCAGAAAGGGTACACTCGACAGCAGTTTTACCACGAGAGTACACGAAACAAAGGAGACAGGGTCATTTATAACCGGATGCATCCACGCTACTGCTGTGTCCGGTTTCGATTGGCTGGAACGGGACCTCACATTCTGTATTTGTCCCCATTGGCTAGCAACTTAGAACTTTTTAAAAGAGGCAAAGGCAGAGGAGAACAAAGGAAGGAGGAAGTAACTTGTGGAATGCTGAGAAAAGTAAAAACACCTTCAAATAAGGAAGAGGAGCAGGCTATAACCTAATGCTTGCTTGGACCAGTGTAAGCATGCCAGGGCAAATATGTAGGCTAAATTGTGGGAGCTAAGAACATAAAGTACATTGATTTCTTTATTACGGCTAGCAGATATTGAAGAATGTTGGCACAGGTCTTTGAATTAATTTTGCTTCTAAGAGAAGTTACTATTTATTCCTAATTAGATGGGGAGGAAAGTCTTCGAAGAGGAACCTCTACTTTTTACACGCTTGTAGAGAAGTGAAACAGTGCAAATCAAATTCAATTGCTGGAATGAAAGGATGACACTAAAGAAATTTAGCCTAGCTGTTCACTAGTCTTCACGCTCCCTCCCACCCACCCAGCACACAGCAAACTACATTTCCCAGCCTCCCTTGCAGACACCCATGGTCATGTGACTGAGGTGTAGCCAGTGACATAAGCGTTAGTGGACTGGAGAATGTGGCAACCTCAGAAGGTCTTTGTTGGTCATGGTGAAGCCTCGGAATGGAAGGAGCCTGGGTTCCTGAATTACCACTTGGAGGAGAGTGGTTTGCTGATCAGAGGACCTGTTTTGGATTTTATGTTAATGGAAAACCACCTTACTGATTTAAGGCATTGCACACTTAGGTTTTAGTAGGGTCTCCTGTGCATGATGCGAAAATTATTGGTGAGTCCATTTCCCAAGAAAAAGTTTTCCCTTCCTACAGCAAGGCAACACTTTACTCCTCTAAGGACAACTTTTTCTCCCAACAGGCTCCAACTTCAAGTCACACATATATTAACAACTGATCAGCATGAAACAGCCCGAGGAGTAGGGCTGCAATCACACCTGTTTATTTTATTGTTGTGATGGCAACAAATATAATGGCTACAGCTTCCCTGGGAATAATCCTGCTATAAGCTTTAATGGGCGAAGAGCCGTGACGTGTGATTTGGGTGAGTGTCCTGTGTTCACAAGGAGCACTCAAGGCTGCTAATCTGGGCTGTAATTTCTCATTTCTCCTCAACCGCTTTGCCTTTTATGGGACTTATATTGATAAATGCAGATGATAACTGTCAGCTCACCTGGTAAAGCTCAGTGCAAGAAGTTTAACAATTCATCTCGTGTTTCCTAATGGCAGCAGAAGAGAAGCAAGCTCTGGGCCTTCAACAGGTTCGACCCACCCTATTCTCACTTCCTCTCTTACCTCCTTCCCCCAATTGCCCCACTCATTTTGCCAGATTGATTTTTTCAATTGTAATGGAAATCATGTCACTCCTGTTCTTAAAATTCATCAGTGGCTTCTTATGCAACTCAAACACAAGCACTGTCTTGGGTCGGGGGTCCATTCTTCATCCTCTCTGGATCCATGTCCTGAGCTGTGGAACCGCAGTGCCCCCCCTAACTGTGAGCTCAGCCACGTGATTTATTTGGGGTATCAGTGTGTGACAGAGGATTGGGTATGCCAGTTCTGACTCTAGACTTCAAAGTCCTTATGTGTTTTGACTTGCTGTCTTGCATTTCTGCCCTTGCCATGAGAAAGTCATGTCTGGTCTAGCCCTGCTGGTCTCAGGAAGATGAGAGACACATGGAGGAGAACCACCCCAGCTAAAGTACCTCATCCATGTTCAGCCTAGGGCAGAAAGCCCAGCTGATGCAAAGATGCAGGAGGAAAACAAGCTGATCCACAGACACAAGTGGAAGCCCCACCAAAACCAGCAGGACCAGCCGGGCAGGGCAGCCAAGCCCAGCCTAGTGCTGCTGAACCCCACACACATGTGAGAAGTAAACACTGATTGCTGTGAGCCACTGAGTTGCCACATGGTGATGCAGCAGTGGCAGCAGTAACCGGCTCACTGGCCTATGCTTCATTTTGAAGCTCTAATGACCTGTTTCAACTCATCCCATTCCAGATCTCCAGTGTGCCCCATACTCTGCAATCACAATGGCCTTCCCTCAGGTCCAAACATGACATGTTTTTTCTTGCTGTGGAGTCTTTGCAGGTACTTTTCCCCCTTAAAGGAACCACACATCACACGCTCTTACCACTCCATGCCCTTCCCCAAGGCTGGGTACTGCTCACTCTTCATATTTTAACTCAGAAGTAATTTTTTTTTTTTTGAGACGGAGTCTTGCTCTGTCGCCCATTCTGGAGTGCAGTGGCGCAATCTCGGCTCACTGCAAGCTCTGCCTCCCGGGTTCACGCCATTCTCCTGCCTCAGCCTCCCGAGTATTTGGGACTACAGACGCCCGCCACCTTGCCCGGCTAGTTTTTATTTTTTATTTTTTTTTTGTATTTTTTTAGTAGAGATGGGGTTTCACCGTGTTAGCCAGGATGGTCTCGATCTCCTGAC